>NC_142310.1:20206904-20516666 GCF_054855325.1 Carica papaya | reverse complement strand
ATCTCTTTTATGTTAGTTTGTTCTTTCATGTTTTGAGTATGTTTTACTTACTGTGTAAGGGATGCTAATCAAAATTTTTATTACGCTTCCGCATTTGACATTTTTAATACATATATTTTATTTAAATTCCCGGGGTCTTTACACAATAGACACCAATCACTGCAATGTATAATGTTTTACATTTCATAAAAATATTAGTGTTTTCATAAAATAATTTCAAAACATACTATTGCTAGATGCTATAACATCCATTTATATTAGGTTCTACGTAAATCTTAATTTTTGGAGAGTCCCCTCTTATACAATCTTTAATTTTCTCTACTCAATTTAGCAGACTCTCTCCCTATAGAATCTTAAATTCTCCTATTTTCATGGGTAAAGTCTCCCCTTATGAAAATTTTAATTTTCTATTTTCAAATAGGTGAAGTCTCCCCTTAGTTTATCTCAACTTCTTATTGAACTTTTGGTAGAGTCTCCTCTCAATTTTTCTTTTGGTAATTTCTTATCGAAATAGTTTCTTCTCAGAAATATTACTAATTTTTAACTCAAAAATACTTTCTCCATATAAAAATTACATCTATAAAAAAATGGTTTCAAATGTTCTTACCTTGTATCCTATTGCAGAATTTTGCAAGAGCTTCGAGATATTTTTAAGCAAATTCTAACCAAAAAAAAATCTCTCACATCACTCAAAAATTTCTCTCATGTAAGTCTTAACTCCAATAAGTCTGGACTTAGTTTTTAATTTATTCTTTCACTCAGAATTTTGCAAGAGCTCCAAGATATTTTTGAGCAAATTCTAACCTAAAAAAAAATTCTCTCACATCACTCAAAAATTATCCTTAAAATTTCAAGAGAAACATAATTCAAATAAAAGAGAATTTTTTACGTTAAGTTCATGGGTTCCCTTGTGTTGGTCGTAAGCTTCCTCCCTCTTTTCCTCTCTTTTCTTTGATTTTTTATCTTTATTCTCCCTTCTTCTCTCTTCTTCATATTATTTAGGCAAAGTTTCCTCAAGAAAAAATTCCCAAAATCCCTCAAGTTCACCCTCTTCCTCATGGGTTTACTCGCCTTTCTCTCTTTTTCTTCTTCTCTCTCTCTCTCTCTCTCTTCTTTCTCTTCTCTTTTTATCTCTACTGGATCTAGTTTGGGCTGTCTTAGGCCCATGAGTCATGTGCCAGAAGTCATAGTGAAAGAGATTTAAGAATTAAATTATATATGTACTAGAAGTTTTGGGTTAATATGGTAATTAAGAGTAGGAATGCTCAACTGAAAATAGAGTGCTCGTTTGGTCCAAAATTAGAGTCGGTCAGATCAACTTCAAGATTGAGAAAAAGACTCGAGAGTTTAAAAAAAAAAAAAAAAGGAAATTGTAAAGGGTGAACTGAAATGAATAATTTTTTTTTTAAAAAAATATAATGTAGTTAAAAAATTAATAGAAATCAATTAATATTAAAACAAAAAATAAATTTATCAATCCGTAATTAATAAAATTAATTAAAGGAGAAACAATCTATTCAAAATAATTCATTAAAAATTAACAAAAATCAAAATCAATAAGTATTTTTTAAAATTTTTCCTAATTTTAAAGGATGTTTAGTCCTAAAACTTTAACATTTGTATATTATGTAATATATGACGGATGTTGGAATTTCTATTTAATATAAAAATATATGTTAAAAAAGTAAGGTCCTTGTGAGGATTCAGTCATAAGTACAGGTTAGCGTAAGTTCACTGTTAATTTGATGTGATATGGCAGCAAAATTCTAAATAGAATATATATCCTTAAGTGATGACGATGTATTGAAGATGAGACTGCATGCTTTGATTGCACTAATAAAATTAATCATTAAAACCAATTGAGAATACCTCTACGTAATATATAATTGATATGACTTAATTTTGAAGATATTATGAGAATTTTATATTTATTTTTAAAAAATATTTTATAATTATTCTGTACATTACTTTGCAAATATTCTGAAGAATTTTATGCGAAAAGAATTTTTATATATAATTTTATTAATCACTATTAAATTATTAATTAATTCAGACACATTTATTAAATCTTGTAGTGATTATGTACCGTTTAAGAATTAATTTTTTTTTGTTGAATGAAACTTATCTAAATCAAATGCACATGAAATCTTAATAAAATTGAATGAAACTTTGGTGAAATTAGAGGAAGGAATTTTGAGAAATGCGATTGAAATTTACAGAAGATTAACCAAAAGAGAAAAAAAAAAAAAAAAAAAAAATCCTTCATTTGGATTTCCAAGTTTTAATTTTAATTGTTATTTTAACTCAGGATTGCAACAAGTTTGTACAAAACGCATAAATAATTTTTATTTATTAGAAATTATTAAATATATATAAACTTAAATATTATATTATATATATAAAATTTAAAAAATTTAAGTTAATAACTATTATGTACATTATGATATTAATCTTATTTTTATATTAAAAAATTACTTACTTCATAATTTGTAGTCAAACAAAAATTGAATTGTTTTCAAATAAAAAATTATTATACATTTATTTTAAACAGAAAATTATTTTTAAAAAAGGAAAAATTAGCAAATATCATTTCGAAATTTTACTTACACACACACACACTAACTATAAAAGATAATAATTTATTATTTCCTAAAATTTAATATCTTAACTTACCAAAATAAAAAGATAAGATAAAAAATAACCGGTGATAAAATAAAAAGCCTTTTCCACACTCCACCCCTATGTTTCCCCGCCTCCCCTTCCCTTCCCCTCGCCCCCCCCCCCCCCCCCTCTCACTCTACACACACACAATATATATATACACACACACACACACACGGGGGTTGCTGGCGAAAACCAGTCACACCACATCATCTTCGAAAAAAATCCTGGATCGGCAAAATCCCTCTCTTAAAACTTAAATCTCTGAAACCCAAACAACTGAAACGTTCATATCGCTAGAACCCAAAATCGTCTTCATGCACTACCATTTCTTTGCCTAACATAAAATTAAGTAAAGGTGGATCGGAGACATGGAAAGCGCCCGCTTCAACACGAAGCATCGGAGGAGAAAGCGAAAGAAGAAGATCAAAACCAGTATAATAACTTCCCTTCTTGGTCTGAATCTGACGTGTCCGCCATGGTTTCAGCTCTCACTCAAGTCATCGGAACCGCCGGCGCGCACAACCAACCTGCGCCTCAATCATCATCGTCCGGCAAACGAGAAATACCTCAATCATGTCCAGGTAAACATTTTTTACTCCTGTATTTTTAAATTTCTTTTTTCAGTTTTTTTCTGGGTCTGTTTCGTCATTGCAAGATATGCGTTTTGTTAGAAGTTACGTGTTTAATTTGTCCTAGACTTAGGCAATTCACTATATATATATATATATATATGTATGGATATAATTTCGTCAAAGCTTTCTGCTCAATGGGTATTAAAATTGTACTTGACGGTGTAAATGGATTGATTTGGTTCTTCATCTATCTAAATCTCAATTGGAAAAAAAAATATAGATCGGAAAAGAAAAAAAAAAAAAAAAAAGAAAAAAGTTTTAGGGTTAGCTTGCCAAATTCAATGTATATTGTTACTTTCCGTAAAGAACTTGTCTTTGTCTTTCTTTAAAATTGAAATCATTGTACTGTCTAAACATGGACATTCTTTCAATGTTTGTTTCTAGATTTCAGCCACCACCATACCACATGTTTTTGTGCTACTGCCAAATATAATCTCTTTCTTTATTTTGTTTTTCTTCAACTTCAACTAATGGTTTCTTACCTAACAAACACCCCATTTTGCACCTTTGAGTTTCATCCTCTTTCTACCCATTACATATATATATATATACGTGTTTATAGTATAACAGGCGATCTACTTGTAGATTGTAATAATTATCAGTTCCGTCTTTGACCATGAACCTTATTTTCTCACTTTCATAATTTTTTATCACTCCATGGGTTGGCTACATTTGTAGATATCTGTGTTTGAACAGTACTTCATCATCATTTTGAAAATTCTTTGTTAATAATATTTAATTCAGATAAGATGACTTTCATATAATAATATTATAGGATTAGACGGTTTGAGTTCAAATTAATCCATCCTTTTTTTTTTTTTTTTTTTTTTTGAGAAGAGGGGAATTAGAAGCAGCTATTCTAGAGATTAACCTTCAAGTAAATGCTATGTTTATAATAATATGGATTCCATAATTCAATTTATTAATGAATTGTATTAATAAGTTTTTTCAACACAATTGTCAGAAGCAACGGTTCTTTAGGAAGCAACTAATAATTACTCCAAGACTAGACAGACACATAATTCTTATATATGTAGGACCGTAAACATCTCCTAATTAATTATGCACGTGTCTATATATATGTACACATCAAGTAAGAGGCATGTTTTATAAATCTACCCGGAAGCCTATAATACATAATTTGGAAACAACATTCGTCTAGTGTCATTTTCATATATATATATATATATAGATATGTATATATATGTGTGTCTGTGTGTGTATATGTGAGTAAAATGTTGCAAAACTAGCGAGGGGGCCGCCAGCACAGAAATGACAACGAGTGTTCATTACAAAGTAAGCACTTTCCGCGAGTTACTTTCTGGTACTGATCATCATCACTCCGTGCTATATATATGATATTACACACGCACATATACAGACAGACACATATACAATTCTAGCAATGCCCCACTAGTCCTAAAGTAGATCAATTCCTTGGACAGCGTGCGTGCATGCATGTAAAATAATGCATCTAATTTCTGACATGACCGAGCCAGCGGCCGGAGACTGGATCTCTTTGTTGAAATGACATGCATATGAGTATATACATATATACATAAAAGAATACACGTAGAGTACTATGTGTTACTGTAATGGCTTTACTATATATTTATGACCATGTTTGTGAAGATCAATCAATGAGGAGGCATTATAGAGGAGTAAGACAAAGACCATGGGGCAAATGGGCAGCTGAGATTCGTGATCCTAAGAAGGCAGCCCGAGTTTGGCTAGGGACTTTCGAGACGGCGGAAGACGCTGCCCTTGCCTACGATAGGGCAGCCCTAAAGTTTAAGGGCAACAAAGCTAAGCTGAATTTTCCCGAACTCGTTCAAGCTGGTAATACTGAGCTCACCGCTTTCACACCAGTCGCTGATATTACTACTACAGCTACTACTACAGTCATGGCTAACCAAAACCCAGTTGATGTAGCAGATTCTCAGGAGCCATGGTCACAGGTTTCTTACCAGCAAGATTTGCTTCGTTATGCACAGCTACTCACCGGTGACGTTGATTTGTCATATTACACTTCAAATATCATGGCTGATCAACCTCTTCCTCCACATCTATCTTCATCATCATCATCATCGCAGCACCAAAATCAGGATCAGCAGGGAAAGAGCTTTGACGATGACAACCCAGCTGGTCACTAGTATTTCTTGAGCTACTATTTATAAAATCCACAGAGCGTTACAAAATATTGCGGCATCTTTCCATCCATTTGTACTAGAATATTATTATATGAATTGATTACAACTGTTTGGTTTAATTTTTTTATATCTTCCTTTTCTAGGCAGTACATGATATTTGGAGTACGTAATGAGTATTGGTGTCAATGCTTCTTGTCCTGTGGTTTTAATCGTTCTAAGGTCTATTATAATAATTAAGATATATACATATATATATATGTACTGGAATCAGACGTGATGGATTTAATTTAGAGTAATTAAGTGTAACGACCCGAAATTTAAAACGAAATAAATTATAAATTGAATGAAGAAGCAAAATAATAATATTAGAGTTTACATTTTTTACACAATAATTTAGAATATCCAATAGGGATACAGGAATGACTCTTCTAAAAAAACAACAAAAAAGTAAAGAAATAATGAAAAGTAAACAATTGAACATTCTATTTATAACCCTCTTGTGGATCAGTATCTACATTTTGATCCTCTTGATATGAACTGTTTAATAAAAGAGTGAAGTACACTAACCGAGTAAAAATATCACACTACTTACCTATATAGAAATAAAAGTTGGTAAAAATTATGAAAATAACTAATAGAGCTCTTAATTTAAGTAAATTCATTTATCATAAGTAAATCATTTATTGTACACTTATCATAATGAAATTTCTAAAACTGACATATAGAGATAATAGCACAAATAATATCATAGTCTCATATTCAATTAGTCAGAACAACAACTTTCCTTTTTTATCTGCTTACTGGTATCCATGGGGGCCCATAAGGATGTCCTCATTACGCGTGAACCCTTATTCAATATTTTTAAGTAACCGGTCGTCCCCATATCCCGTCCGATATGAGCGCCAAAAATATCATCCCTCAATACCCCGTTCGGTATGAGAGTGAAATGGATCGTCCCCATATCCCGTCCGGTATGAGCGCCAAATTACCAAACTTTGATACTCCGTCCGGTATGAGGCAACGTTCACGGTAGGGTTCCCTATGTACCTGGTCTGTCCACCATATCCTAAGATATCCAGTTCAGCTGTTGTTTCATCCATTCACTTAATCAAACAATTTTCCGTTTACATTTAATTTTTAGTTTCATAATTTAACTGTAAATCACGCAAAAAAAATAATACATGCATTAAGGAAACACCACTGAATTATCATACAAAATCCAGTGTAATATTATGCATTTGAAACAGTAAAATTAATCAAACAGGATCAATAGTGAATAATAACCGATTGCGGCTCGATTAGTAATCTGTGATTAATTATCAAGATTTTCTAAATTGTATAAAATACCACATTATTTATAATTAAACTTCAATTCCATAACAAGCAATAGGGTTAGGGATTCTTACTCGAATCGATGTCCGAAACGCTAAGCTTTCAGCTGCGCCTACTAGCGATCTCCAAGTTCCCTGAATTTTTCTTTGGAGATTAAACCACGCTTTAAGTACCTAAAAATACCCCGAAAAATCCTAAATCGGTGTTAGAAATCCTTTTTGGCTAATTTCAGAATTCTGGCACGGTGGTGTCGCCGTGCTCCGGCGACGGCGGTTTGCCTCGCGCTGGCAGTTTTCGGCTGGTTTTGTACTCATTCCTGTGAGAAAACACGTTAGGGGGCCTCGATTGGCCGAAAAAAGTCGAAAACAAAAGCTTACCAGTGGCGGAGTTTTCCGGTGCAGCGTCTCTGCCGGCTCACTTTCGCAGTTGGGCATTTTTCTTCAATCAACTTGTGGGAAATAAAATGGTGAATACAATGGTAGAAAAATTACACGAAATGGGAATTAGGAAGGGCCTCATTGGAGGCAATTTCTGATTTTTCTCACAAAGGCGCCGCAAAAGACCCACGGTTTCCAGCTTATCCACCAGTTCTTTTGCTCCGATTTGGCTATGGGGGTGTTCAAAATCAAATTTCAAGCAACTGAGAGAATATTTTACTTTTTTTAGTAGTCGAAGGTGGCTCCGGTGCGGCGGCGGGCGACGGTTGACTCCCTTCTCGGCGACTAGTTCTTCTTCTCCAACAGAGGGGGGGGGGGGGTGGTGAGGGTTTGGTGTGAAGTGAGGTATTTATATCCGTCTCCTTTTAATTTGGGTTGTCCATCCCATTTGATATGGACCGTACGATCATGTTTAAAGAGAGAAAGAATCTGAACCATTCATCGCATTTAATCGTGACTGTCCAATCGGGCTTGAGGAGGGAACAGATCTAGATCATCCACACGCGCGGGAACAAATCCAGAACGTCCAATCGTGAGCACGCGGATAGCTAGTGTGGCCTCCCGTATGGACCGCGTCAGTGTGCCTTGCCACGCGGCGCACTCTAGTTCGTCGGAGCTGCTGACTGGACAGTCCTACGTGGCACATTTTTTTTAAATTACGTTTTGACCCACAATTTTTTATTTTTCTTTCAAAACACTTCCATAACCCAAAATTTCACCACTTTTTTCTAAAATTATTTTCAATTTCATCATCCTCTTATTTTTCTTAATTTTTATATTAAATAAAAATTCATAAATTTAAAAATTATATTTTATACATTAATTTTAAATATTTTAAAATTAATTTTAGGTATTACATTAAGATCTGCAAGCTGCAAGACAAGAAGATAGGTTAATAGTTTACTACTGTAACGATCTCGGAAATTTAAAAGGAAATGTATATAAAGAATATAAGTACGAAAGCGAAATAAAAGGTTTTAGTTAATATCCCTTATACAATAACTTAAACGTACTAATAATACCGAAAATAAGTCCTTTAAAAGAAAATACTAGAAATGAAAGACTATAAAAGAAACTAATAAACATCTAGGTATCTACTCGCCGTTTTCTTGTAGATCGGACTCGGAAATCAAGTCCTCCTAATATGAAATGGTTAAGTAAGGAATGAGCTACACTAGCCCAGTAAGGACATCACACCTATATCACTGTCACAAAAGTAAAGGTTGGTAGAAAACCGAAAACAACCAATGGAGCACAAATTTTAAATAAATTCATTTATCAATAATCAAACCATTTACCGTCCACTTACCTCAGTGGGATTTACAAAAATGACCCATAATAACATCATAGATATCATAAATTCATACATAATCTGAAACATAGTACATGTCATACTTTTATATTTCAATCATCAAATAATAGTTACCCCCTTTTTATCAGCCTACTAGTATCCGTGGAGATCCATAGGAGTTCTCGCTACCTGTGAACCATTCCCTTGACAAAATTAATTTCAAGGGAAGTCCCCATACCCCGTCCGGTATGGTTGCCAAACAATAAACCTCAATACCTCGTCCGGTATGAGGGTGAAGCGAGCCGTCCCCATACCCCATCCGGTATGAGCGCCAAAATATTTAAAGTCTCAACACCCCATCCGGTATGAGATAACGTTTCCAGTAGGGTTTCCTATGGACCCGATCCGTCCACCATCTCCCAAGATATCTAGTGAGACTGTCAACTTATCCATTTATCAATTCACATACATTTTTACCTTAATTTTCCGTTTCTCACATAAACATGAATACTTAAACAAGTAACGAGCATCCAACAAGGCAAACGTATCATCGGATTCACAAAATCAAGCCATAATGAAGTAAACAGTGATTCATTCATTCAAAACCATAGAATAAATAAATCAGATACTATACTGCATTTAGACTATAAAATAAATCAAACAGGAACTGACAGAGAATTATGTCCGGTTCGGGCTCCATTGGCAACCGTAATAATTATGTATATCTATTTAATTCATACAAATACTGTTTTATTATTTATTAGACTTTAATCCCGTGATAGAAAATAAGGTGAGGGGTTCTTACCTGATTCGAAGTCGAAAATCGGATTTTTTACTACACCTACGGGTAGTCCCTGGGTTCCCTGAATTTTTTTTTTTCGGGAACTGAAACGCGCTTACGGTACTTATATATATCCAAAATAACTCAAAAATAAACCCGAGGCCTATTCGGAAAATTTCAGAATTCCAGCACAGCGGCTCCGCCATGCTCTAGCAACGGCGCCGCTGCTCCCGGCGGCGATCTGCCTCAGGTTGGCTGTTTTCGGCCGAATTCGACCAAACTTGCATTGGTTCCTGTGAGAAAACACCCCTAAGGCCCTCGGTGGGCCAAAAAAACACTGAAAACCAAAACTTACCAGCGGCAAGGCTCTCTGGTGTGGCGGCTCCTCCGACTCGAGTCGCGATTTGGTGTTTTGCTCCGGTCAATCTATAGATGAAGGAACAATGATCACAATGGTGTAAAAATTATATCGAACTGGAATTGGGAAGGGCCTCATCGGAGGCAAAACCTGAGAAAACCTGTGGCAGCACCGCTGGACTTCGGCGGTATTTTTCAGCCAATTGATCGGTGTTTTTGCTCCGATTTGGCCATAGGTGGGTTCAACATCGAATTCTGAGCCAAAGGGAAAATTTTTACATCGTTTGGCAGCCAGAAATTGCTCCGGTGCGGCGGTGGTCGGCTCCCCAGCGGCTGAGCTGTCTTCTCCAGCGAGGAGCTTTGGCGGCTAGGGTTAGGGTTTGGGTGCGGATGAGATTATTTATAATCATCTGCTTTTAATCTGAGCTGTCCATCGCGATTTAATCTGGGCCGTCCGATCGCGATTAAATAGAAAATGAATATAGGCCGTTCATCTCGATGCAATCTGGACCGTTCGTGCGCGTGCAATCTGGGCTGTCCGTACGCGCTTTTGAACTAGGCCGTCCGTGCGCGCGGGAATGGATCTCAACTGTTCGATCACGTGCACGCGGATCACCTGCGTGGCTCCCTTCCGCGTGGCCTCCCGCATCAGCGTCTCTGCCATCCGGCGTGTCCTGGTTGGCCTGGGCTGCTGACCGGGCTGCTGACGTGGCGTAATTTTTTTAAATTACGTTTTGACCCCTAGTTTTTAATTTTTTTTAAAAAAAATACCCCCAAAACTTAAATTTTCATCCCTTTTTCCCAAAATTATTTTCAATTAAATCCCTAAAATAATTTTACCCCTTATTATTATTATTATTATTGTTATTATTTCTATTTAATTGAATTAAACTAAAGTAAAATCATATATTATTATATAATAAATCATTATATTCATATAAAAATTACAAAAAATTAAAATAAAATAATACTAATAATAATAATAAGAATTAGGGTGTTACAACTCTCCCCCCCTTAAAGAAATTTGGTACCTCAAATTTGCATCTTACTCTTGATCGAACAAATAGGGGTACTGGGCTCTAAAGGATGATTCTAGTTCCCATGTAACCTCCCTTGGTGTGTGGTTCTGCCATACGACCTTTACAGAGGATATTTTTCGATTGCAGAGCAACCTACTCTTTCGATTCGTAATGCCAACTGGTACTTCCTTGTATGATAAGTCTTCTTGGAGTGGGAGGGGTTCGTGGGCCAAGACATGAGAGGGGTTCGTGGGCCAAGACATGAGAGGGGTCCGAGTTGTATTTGCGTAACATGGACACATAAAATATATTGTGGACCTTGGAAAGCTCTGGAGGTAGTTCTAGTCTATAGGCGGCAGTACTAATCTTGTCTAAGACTTCGAATGGTCCAATGAATCAGGGGTTCAGTTTTCCCCTCCTGCCAAACCTATTAATTCTCTTGAAAAGAGTGACCTTGAGGAACACCCGGTCGCCTTTCTCAAATGCTAAATCTCTCATCCGGGTGTACGTGTAACTCTTCTGCCTGCTTTGAGCCGTCTAAATGTTTTTTCTGATTTTAACTATCTTGGATGTGGTCTCCTCTACCAGCTCCGGGCTGAACAATTTCCTATCGCCCATTTATTCCCAACAAATCGGCGATCTGCATGAACGCCCATATAACGCCTCATATGGGTCATGCTAATGCTCGTTTGGTAGCTGTTGTTGTAGGCAAATTCTATTAGGCGCAGATGGTCATCCCAATGACCCCCAGAGTCAAGGATACAAGCTCGAAGCATATCTTCAAGTGTACGGATTGTTCTCTCTGATTGTCCATCAGTCTGCGGGTGGAAGGCAGTACTGAGGGACAGCTTCGTTCCCATGGCTTGCTGAAAGCTACTCCAAAATCGAGAAGTGAACCTAGGGTCCTTGTCGGACACCACTGTCATTAGAACTCCATGTAATCTAACTATTTTTTGGATATACATTCTTGCCAACTTGTCCAAGGGATCAGTCATTCTTGAGTATAGCCTTTATCCAAATTTAATTCTAATTAGGGACCTAAAATATTAAGTTGGGCCTCATGGCCAACCTTAATAGTATTAAAATTTTATTTTAATTAAAAATTAACTTTTAATACCCTTTTATAGTTTATACATTTATTTTAAATTCTTTAATATGGGTAGGTGGAACAGTTGATCCGCTCAAGGACAATAAGGGAGGCTGCAAAGGTATAATGTTGTCTATGGTGACTTTGGCTTGAAAGAAATGAGTTACTGGGAACAAGGAAGCTATTTGTGAATCACACGTTAGTTCACCTAATGCAAAAATTCTTGCACGACTGGCAGCAAGCGAGGGAATTGTATAGTAGAGATAGAGTGAACAGATGAGTGCTACTAGAAATGTAATATAGATGCTTCAATACCTGTTAGGTATGATAGAGTTATCCAAGATTCTGCAAGCAATGTACTGGTTATGGTATTTAGATTCTTAAAGGGATGTCGATCGCCATATGCATCAGAATTATTGGGATGTCAGAGCACATTACAATATATACAGCTACATGTCCACAAACTAGGGATTGTTAACGTTGAGGCCCAGAAAATCTAGAATGTGTTAACAAGAAAGGAAGAAGATAATTCTAAAATTGGGTCCCTTATAGTAGATTGTTGAAAATTGCTGAAGATAAGAATGGATATCACAGTTAATTGGGTTCGATGACAATGTAATATGGTGGTCCATGAGATAGCTAGATCTACAAACTTATTTCCAAGTTTTCATGTCTATGAGTTTTTAACTCCAATCATTAATGTTACGCTTAATTAATCTAATGCATTATTACTGTTAAAAAAAGTTGTTTAAAATATATGCCAACTACTTATGAATTCTAACTGACTTTCTTCTTATTATGTAAAATTTATGATAAAATAATAGTGCAACTTGATACACTTTGATTTACTTGAAAAATGAATTTTTAGTCATTGAAATGAGGATGACAGTAGGATTTTTTTCCTTTGTTGTAGATCCAACAAAATTCTTCTCAATAAAACTGCTTCACATGATGCATTTATTGTTGGGCTATAATATGCTTATGTTAATGAAAGTGCTATAGTCTTTCTTTTTGGATGACAATAAAATTGTTATTGTCCATATAAAATAAATTATCTAACTATTTCTTTTATTATCAATTAAAATTTTTAAACTATTATCGATATAATTAACAAGTTTTTTTTGTATTGATATAGCTTATGCTTGTTTTTTTCATTCCTTGCAAACAATGTAGAATTCTTTTATTTGATGCATAGCTCATCTTGCTCGATTCTTGCATAATTCATGAGTTAAATTGACAAAGTAGACTTAGATATGATAACATAGTAGGTTTAAGACAAATATGGTCAAACTTGAACCGGCCTCGATGGTATTCTACATAAACAAATTACTTGAATGTTTATTGTTTTTTGAGAACCTCTTTAGGTCCTTGGGTCTACAGATTATCTATCTTCTATCTAACCCACTTATATTTGATACTATTTTCTTATTTTATCAGTCTTGATCTAACTTGCTCATCCTAACCTGTCACTTTAACCCGATAGACCTATTTAAAAATATACCTGTTAAATCTAAAATTCAAATTTTTATTCACTAAATCTGCTATAAATTTTTTTTAGAAAAATCTAAAAATTTCATTAAATACTAAAAACCCACATTTAATTATATAAATTGAAATTTTCATCCACTAAATTTGTTGTAATTTTTTCTAATATGCAATTTAAACTAAATACAAAAATTAATATCTAAATGATTCAAATGACAATTCACAAGCAATCACTTCATATTCAACACTATTAATTCGCATTTGCCATAATAGTGATATGGGATAAAGCTGAAGAACTTTGTGAACCTATATTTTAATCTTCAGAAATATTTGGAGTCATCATCGAGTATATTAGAAACGAGATCAAATTTTGGAACATATTCTATATCTAATGACATGGGAGGATATGAGAAGGATCGAATTAACTCCTATAGCCCACATAACATATGCAATATTGAAACTTAACCGCCAAAGATACCCCTCCCTCTACTTGAATCTACAACACCTAAAAGCATGCAAAAATAAGAACTAGGGAATTAAATCAGGAAAGGAAAAATGCAACGGACTTATCGATAAGTTGATCTCCACTCCTTGGCTCAATAAGACTTCTAAAGACTCCTGCTTCCTGAAGAAGTTGAAGAAGCTGAAGAAATTAGCAAAATATTAATTCTTGAAGAAAAGTCAAAGCTTTTAATGTTATTTCTCTTAAGTAAATTGTTGTTTACAACCTATGGGCAAAAGCTTTTATATAGACTTTTCCAAGGATAATTCTAGATGGTTATAAAACTTAAAAAAATATTAAAATAATAACCTAAATGAAATTCTATATTAATCTAGGATAATTACATAATAAAATATTATTTAATCTAATCTTAGATTTACAAAAATAATTAATTAATGAATAAAATAATTAAATTAACTAGGATAGATAATTCTCCTCTCTCCTTTAGCCAATTAAGACATACTTTGATCCTTAATTGAACTTTGCTTCATGCTGGAATTTAGTCTTTAAAAATATGTGGGAATTAAACTAATAAATGTCTTCTACAAGTATTGGAATCCCAATCGCACGGCACTCCTTTGGGATAAGCTTTTGCCACCATATAGACCCCTTTTTCACTAGAATTTGCTGCATGCAAAGTTTCAATTAATTAAAATTACCTTACTAGAAAATTAGTGAAAAAAAATCTAGCTCAAAATGCCAAATCATGTAGAAAAAAAAGATGGGCTATTGGGCCCTTCACGAGTGCAAGCTACCAGCACGGACGAGTTCTTCAGACTTGCCCTACTACGCACATGCTTAAGCTTGCCCATGCTGTTCGGGTGGGCTGGCGGCATCCACAATCGGGCCTGGGCTGATTATGTCTTGGCTGGTTGAGGCCCTTTTTGCTTCAGGCTTCGGATGGGCCTCACAAATGGGCTCTACGCTAGGCCTTTTGGACGGATCTCCTTGGGAACACGACATAGGTCGCTTGTTGCAGTTGTTGCATATGTTAGGCTTGTGCACACGGCCTGTTAGCTTGCTGGTCGATGTTCGCTGGTTGCAGAATTGGGTGAGCGGGTTGGCCTCCTCGCATGCACACACTTCCAAAGTGGCTGCATGTGCAATATATTCACCTCGCGCATGCATGGGCTTGCTTATGCACGCATGTCCTTCAGGCCGAGACCTTGAATGGCTGATTGATCATGGGCTTGGGTCGTCTCCCTTAAATTATATGATCCCAAAAGCTAATGCTTCATCCCTTTCCATGGTTTATTGGGTCGATTGTTCCGAAGGCCCATATGGCCATCCTTCCTTAATAGCATCATGGATCTATCTCACTTGGTCAAGGCTTTTTTGAACTGGATCTTTAAACCTAGTTGGGTCGGGCTTTACCTCTCAGCCTTAGCATTATTTTTTAGGTTGGGCTTTTTTTCAAACCTTGGCTTCGGGTTTGTGTGAACTTTGGTGGTTGTTTCCAGGATAGATTTAAAGCCTTTCCACGATCATGTCATCTCCCTCTTCTTCAACAAGATTCATCCTCAAATATTCCTCATTGTTTTTCATTGATCCTGAATACAACAAAGAAACTATAAAGTAATGAAAGACATTAGGTTGATACCATGGTCTCGTAGAACACATCCTTAAGTGGAATTGAGCTAACGTCTCTGTCTCACGACTTATCTTCCCTCACTAACACTCGTGTCTTCTCACTCAACACTCAAAACTTCTCTTATCAAGTCGAACGTCAGAGTTGGGATCTTCTTTAATTGAGTCCTGCAAGTTAGGAAGAATTTGCAAAATTCCTCGCAGACTCTAGAAGCCCAAAACTTGCATGCACGAGTGACTTATGCCGTATAGTATGGGTGATGCAAACAAAATATAAACAAAATATTTACTCATACCTAGTAGATGACTTACTCTTCCTTTTCAATAGTTTTTCGACAATATAATTAGATGATTAATCTACTTTTATCATGCAAAATGTAGAACAATGTGTCAATTGCCTTATGAGGTGCAATTGAGATATTTTTTATATTTTTGATATATAATTTTTTTAAATAATGGAATAAATAAAAAATTACTTGAAACGAACATATAATATGGATTCAAGTAATATGTAAACGAATTAAGAATCAAATTAAATTCTGAATGTTAATTTAAGAACAATAAAGATAGTTGAGTTTTAGGAGTCTAAGCTCTGCTACTATATGATGTAGGAAGGTATTGGGAGGATTGAGTCAACTCTTATAACTCACACAATATATGCAAAACTTAACTGCCTAAGATACCCCTCCCTCTACTTGAATCTACAACACTTAAAGGCATGTAAAAACAAGAATTAGGATCATCGCTCATTGGCTCAAAAAAACTTCTGAAAACTCCTACTTCCTGAAGAACTTGAAGAAGCTGAAAAAATTAGGAAAATGCTAATTATTGAAGAAAAGCCAAAGCTTTTAATTTTATTTCTTTCAAATGAATTATTATTTACAACCTAAGGACAAATGGCTTGTAGGTCCTCATAGAGAAGAAGTTGTATGTAAAGTTGAGTAAGTGTGGATTCTGGCTTGAGTAGACTACCTTCCTAGGGCACAGCATATCAAAGAGTGAAGTATCAGTGAACTCTGAAAAAGTTGAAGCCATGCTTGGTTGAAAAAAATTGATATCGGTCAAGGAAATTCATAGCTTCCTGAGGATGGCAGGTTATTACTGCAGGTTTATGAAAGAATTTTCTAGCCTAGCCACTCATTTGACTCGGCTTACAAAGAAAAACGTCAAGTTTGAGTAGAACGAGGACTGTGAAAGAAGTTTTTTAGAACTAAAACAACGGTTGACTACTGCACCTGTGTTGGTCTTGCCGAGCAGGTCGGGTAGTATACAGTTTATAGTGATGCCTTCTACCTAGGGTTGGGTTGTGTTTTGATGTAGCATAGAAATATCATAGCCTATGGGTCCAGGCAGTTGAAGAGTTATGAGAAAAATTACCCCACTCATGACTTAGAACTTGCCGTAATTATCCACACCTTGATGACTTGGTGCCATTATTTGTATAGGGTGATCTTTCATATCTATACCGACCATAAGATCTTGAAACACATATTCACTCAGAAAAATCTCAACATGCATCTAAGAAGGTGGATAGAACTCCTCAAATGATTATGATTATAACATCTTATATCACCCGGGTAAGGGCAACGTGGTAGCCAACGCACTCAGTAGGAAAAGTACAGTTATATTAGTTCACTTGATGGTTTCAGAATGCAGAGTAATAGGGGTCGCACAACAGGTACGACTTCAGAACCTGAAGAGAGTCACATGTTTGGCCCACCTAACTGTTCAACTTGAGTTCATCCAAAGAATAAAAGAAGCTCAGTCCGCCGATTCCACCTTAGCAGCCCTCAAGAAAGATGCAGAACAGGGAGTTAATTTAGAATTTCGAGTCTCTGCCGATGGGTTGCTTAGATTTTAGGATAGGGTATGTGTTCCAGGTGACAGTGAGTTGAAAAATGACATCTTGATAAAAGCCCATAACTCAAAGTTTGTCATACATTCTAGAAGCACCAAGATGTATCAAAATATGCGATCCCGATTTTAGTGGAACGGGATGAAAAGAGATGTGATTGACTTTGTTTCTAAGTGGTTAGTATGTCAGCAGGCCAAGGCAGAGCATTAACCCTCAAGCGGACTACTTCAGCCATTACTAATCTGGGAGTAGAAGTGGGAATATATCACAATGAATTTTGTGATATGATTGTCTAGGGCACGCTCAAGACATGATGCCATCTGGATAATTATTGACCATCTTACCAAGTCTTCCCACTTCTTAGCTTTTAAAATGATCGACCCCTTTGACAAATTAGCAAAAATGTATATCCAGGAGATAGTCAGATTACATGGAGTGCCAGTAACAGTAGTATCCGACAAGGACCCCAGGTTCACTTCTCGGTTCTGATCTACCTTTCAGCAAGTCATGGGAATAAAACTGTCCCTTAGTACTACATTCCACCCTTAGACAGATGGACAGTCAGAAAGGACGATCCGCACACTTGAGAATATGCTCCGAGCTTGTGTTCTTGACTTTGGGGGCCATTAGAATGACCATCTACCCCTGATAGAGTTCGCCTACAACAATAGCTACCAAGCAAGTATTAGCATGGCTCTGTATGAGGCGTTGTATGACTAACAATGTAGATCCCCGATATGTTGGGGAGAAGTGGGTGATAGAAAATTGTTCGGTCTAGATCTTGTAGAGGAAACTACAGGCAAATTAGTTAAGATCAGAAAGAACATTCAGACGGCTCAGAGCAGGCAGAAGAGTTATGCGGATACCTAGAGGAGGGATTTAGAATTTGAAAAAGGAGATCGGGTGTTCATTAAGGTCACTCCTTTCAAAAGAATCAGTAGGTTTGGCAAGAGGGAGAAACTAAATCCCTTATTCATTGGACCATTTAAAATCTTAGACAGAATTGGTACCGCTGTCTACAGACTGAAACTGCCTCCAGAACTATCCATGGTCTATAATGTGTTCCATGTGTCCATGCTACACAAGTACAAGTCGAAATTCTCTCGCGTCTTGGCCCACGAGCCCCTTTTGCTCCAGGAGGATTTGTCCTACCAGGAAGTACTGGTCGGTATTGTGGACCGAAAGAGTAGAGTACTCCGCAACTAGAAAATTCCATTTGTTAATTATAATTATAATTACCTTGCTAGAAAATCGGAGCAAAAAATCCAGCTCAAAAAGCCAAATCAAGCGGAAGAAAAAGATGGGTTGTTGGCACCTTCACAGATGCGGGCTGCCCGCACGGGCAAGTTTTTCGAACCTGCCCCACTGTGTGCATGCTTAGGCTTGCGCGTGTTGTCCGGGTGGGCTGTTAGTGTGCAAAATCAAGCTTGGGTCGATTATGTCTTGGCTAGTGGAGGCCCCTTCTACTTCAGGCTTTTGATGGGCCTCACAAATGAGCTCCACGCTATGCCATTTGGAAGGATTACATGGGCCTCTTGCTGCTGCTGCTGCACATGCAGGGCTTGTGCACCTGGTTTGCTAGCTTGCAGGTTAGGGGGTTGGGCAAACAAGTTGGCCTCCTCACACGCACACACTTCCAGAGTGGCCACATGTACAACATTCTCGCCTCGCGCATGTACGGGCTTGGTCATGCACACATGGCCTTTGGGTCAAGACCTCGAATGGTCGATTGACCATGGGTTTGAGTCGTCTCCCTTGGATTCTTGGATGATCCCAAAAAACGCATGCTTCGTCCCGTTCTATGGCTTCTTAGGCCGGTTGTTCTAAAGGCCCATATGGTTGTCCTTCTTTAATAACATCAAGGATCCATCTCACTCGACTAAGGCTTATTCAGACTAGATCTTTATGCCTAGTCGGGTCGAGCTTTACCTCTCGGCCTTGGCATTATTTTCTGGGTCGGGCTTTCTTCCATACCTTGACTTTGTGTTTGTGCAAACTTTAGTGGTTGTTTGCCTAATAGATTTCAAGCCTTTCCACGATCATGTCATCTAAGTTTAGAGGTAAATTAGAGTACGAAGATGTGATATGCTAGCCTTACTTGTATGGAGACATTAGTCATATTTGTATAAAACTCAAATTTCTAAATTCAAAGATAAAAATAAAGTATAAAGGTGTGAGACATCTAACTTCTAGTGTAAGCTAAGTAATATGAAAAATTTGATAAAAAAAATTAGTTAAAAATTCATATATGTAGTACATATATGTGAAAATATCACTTATTCATAATTAAATCTATTAATTAAAAGTCTTCACAAACCATTAGCAATAGGGAGTAAAGTATATTCAAAGGGAAACAAAACATAAACTAAAAGATATATCAAAATGAAGGAAGATTTCCCCTAATAAAAGCTCTAAATCCCCAGTTTACTCAAGCAAAATCTTCCCTTTATGATTTCTCTGATTTTCTCTTTTCAATCGGACATAACTTCCCCTTATATTTTTTTTATTTTCTACCAACATTTTGGCAGAGTTTTTCCTTTGAATAATCACAAATTTTGAATGCAAATGTACCTCTACTATATGAGAATTTCACACTTAAGAAAAGAACCTCAAAAATTTATACCTTGTGGAACATGTAATCTTGATTCCAGTGGAGTCCCAACTAAATTTTTGACATTTTCTCTAAAAAAACTCACAAAGTTCCAGGATATTTTTGGTCACTTTCTTGACTAAAAAATAACCACTATAATATTCAAAAACTAATCCCAAAAATTGAATTAAAACAAAGCTAAATTAAATGTAAATGTTTCCCTTGTCTTCATGAGTTAGCCTCATTTGGCTGAGCCTTTCTTATTCTTTTCTTTTTTCTTTCTTCTTCCTTTCTCTCACAAGTTTGGCCTAGTTTCCCCAAAGAAAACTCACTCAAATACCTTTAAAAGACACTCACAACTCATGACTTTCACTCATCTTTTCTCTTTCTCTCTTCTTGGATTTTCGCTCTTCTTTTCTCTCTTTCTCTCTTCTATTCTTTCTCCTATCCATAATACTTCTCCCTCTTCCCTATCCCTTTTTTATAGTGGAGGAGAGCCAAGAGAGTCAGCCAAGAAAGAGCAACGTGGCAATCCGAGAGGTTGCAACTATTGTTGGATCAAGTGTTTCACACTCTTCCACTTACTCCACTACCTCATCAAATTTTTAGGTACTTCTCCATAAATTTTTGGCTCATTTGGAGCCTAGTAGGGTTATCTTAGGCCCTCATAAGTCCATAAGGCCCAAAATCATAAGCCTTGGCCATGTCTTCACTTCAAGCCACCACTTTAGGCCAAATTCTAAAGAGTTCCTAGCCCATTTCTAGTTCACATGTTCTTTATCCTTTTACCTATCAACCCATTAAGCCCACCTAGGGCCTGCTCAAAAGACTTATGGTCAAAGCCGCAAGCCATTACAAGCTTTTCCATAACCTTATCAGGTTTCTCCTGATTTCTCCCAACTTTCTTCTATAAAAATATTTTCTCTTGAAATCTTTCTTCCTTTATGTATTAAATTACTATGTACAAATTTTAGACTTCAAATTCCATGTATTTTGGTCTCAGGAAGGAAATTCATCTGAATATATCATTTTAAGGTTTCCCAAGGAAAAAATTTCTTGAACTTCATTTCTCTCCCATTTTTCTTACAATAAAAGTTTCTCTAGTGTGGGATCCAGCATCAATAATGTAATTCAAGACTCACAAAATTCTCATTTAGGCATCAAAAAGTTAAATTCTATAAAAATCTTTCTTACTTAATCTGTTATCAATAAAATGATAGGAACTAAGATTATTGAAAAATTAAAAGAACAAAATAGAAAAAACGCCACAAGGGATATCTTGATAGCTTGATCCAACTCCTTACTCAAAATGAAGGTAGAAGACACCTCATTAATTAAAATAATCTTTATAATTTTTATTGATTGAAACTTGAATAAATTACAACTAGGAATTAAAGGCCTATTTATAGATAGGCCATGTGCAATACAGGAAAATAAATCTCCTAAATTAATTGTACAAATTACAAGAGAAATTAAATATTACTTAAATGAAAAAAAATTTAAAAAAAATTAAGAAGACTTTGACTAAATAAGTTAGATAGGATCGTCCATGTTGGAAACCTTTTAAATGAGGAAGATCTTAATTGATTGTCGAAGAATTAGGGAGAAAATAAATGGAAGTTTAGGGGTAGCTATTAAAGGAGCATTATGACCACCAAAATCTTTCTTTTTAAGCTAGGATTTAGTTCTTTAAAAAATCTTCCCTTTACACAGCTTGGAAGATCTCTCCTTTATGGCCGAAAGCTTCTTCCACTTGGATTAAATTGTGGGAACTATTATACCCTTATATTAATGGGCTTATTTTATTATTCTCTTGGGATTCTTCTCTTGATCCAAATCCATCTTCCTCATTGATCCATTCTTTGATAAAAAGTTAAAGGGCTTGTTTGTCATGTTCATGGTCCATGCTCACATCATCCATTTCCTCTTTGATGAGCAAATTCATAAGTGCATAAAGTCGTTCAAGTAATAAAGTGATGAGTAGAGTATCGTCTTATAGAAATTGCATATCAAGTACCAAAATTGTAGAAGATTCTAATATTATCTAAAAATCGAAATTAAATTTTATAAAAAAATTAAAATAATTTAATCAAAGTAAAATAATTTAAAATTAGAAAAATATCAATAGAGATGCACCAGATTAATTGATTTCAACTGAATCTTGGGTATATTTGAGTTTTAATTTCACAATCGATTTAATCTAGTCTGCAATAGTCGAACTATTCTAATGCACTTTTGGTTTTTCTCTTAATATTCTTTAGGTCTATCAATTAACAACTACTAACTTTTTATAGCAATTATTAATTTGATTTAATTAAATCTATGATAGTTCAATTAATCTACGTTAATTCGATTATATTACTCTCATTTAAGTCTCTATTAACACTTAACAATTTATATCTAATTAATAGAAGTTTACTCCCGCTACTCTAAAGCCATCAATCACAAATCAAGCTATAAGTTAGCAAATTCTCACAACCGCATTAAGTTTAATATTGTTAAATTGCAACCATTAAAAAGCTAAAAACTACTCCTAAAACATACCTTTGAGTCAGACTACATTGACTACCCCGGCGAAAGAAATTTAGCCAGACATGGTGAATTGAGCAGCAATAATTATATTTGAAAGAAAAATAATCATGTAATACTCAAAAAATAAATTTCCAACAATTCTAAATATTAGCATTCAAGTGTCATAAAAATTCTTGAAACTTTTATTCCAAAATAATGTAAACCGAAAACTAAAATAAATAAATGAATTGAATATTTTTCTCAGTTTCTCCCTCTAAGTTCTCTACCTTCCCGCTTCAGCTGAGATGGTTTCACGATTCGGCGTTGTAAGCTTACTCCACAATTCGTTCTTCTACTTCTACTCTCAATTGCACTTCGTCTCCTCGTTCCTCTCCAAGTTTGTTCTCTGCCACAATAAATCTGAGTTACCACATGATAGTGGTCAGCAGCTTGATCATTCACTGGTCTCTCTTTGCAAATTTTCTCCAAACTTTCTCTCTTTATTGATCTCTATTCGTTTTCAACTTTTGTTGCGCTTTTATAGGTGGTGGGAGGTGCGATAGGTTTTCCAACATGTATCCTCCCTTTTTTTTTAGCATCCTCTTTCCCTTACAGCTAATCTATTTCCTCTTATGCTTTATGTAATTTTTTTTTCTTTACTTTTCAAAATGGGGATGTTTTGACACTTGGTTCCCAGGCTCAAAACAACGTCATTTTAGAGAGCTAGGAATGGGTTTGAGCATATCTGGGCTTGGGTGCTCCAAATATAAGGGGAGAAAATTTACCTCGATTGGCGATCGAAAAATTCTCCGGTGCGGTGGCGGGTGGCGGCGGCCGGCTCCTCCAGCGTCTGGTTCTTCTTCTCCGGCAAGGCATTGGCGGCTAGGATTTGTGGTCGGGTGTGGGTGGGGTTATTTATACCCTTCCCCTTTTAATCTTAACCGTCCATCAAGATTTAATCTGGACCGTCCGATCGCGCGCACACGGATCGCCCATGTGGCCAGTCCAGTGTCAGCGTTCCTTGCCACGCAGCGTGTCCTGGTTGGCCGGGGTTGCTGATTGGGCTGCTGATGTGGCACAACTTTTCTAAATTGTGTTTTGATCCCCGATTTCTGATTTTCTTTTCAAAAACACCCCCATAATCCAAATTTTCACCCATTTTTCCCAAAATCAATTTCAATTAAATCCAAATAATAATTTTACCCTATTTTATCATTATTATTATTTTTATTTCTATTAAATTAAATTAAATTGAATTAAAATCTTATAAGTTAAATATATAAAAAAATTAAACTAAAATTCAAATACAAAAAATAAAAATAATAATTTGGGTGTTACAAGGCATGCCAAAGAGGATATCCTCTCTTATAGCCGCCTATTAAAAGGAGGGGGAAGTAGAAAAAGAAGAAACTAGCAAAAATGGAAAAAAGTGACGGAATGGTGGAGAACTCAAGCGCGAGCAGAAAGTGGAGCTTGATAGAAGGCAGATCCCAACGTCTAGCTTGGAAAAACTAGGAGCAAAAGATGAGCATGCTGATTGAAGAGCAGAAGGACGAGCAAAGTAGAGAGTTTAAAAGGGAGAGAAACTGATCTAGTAATATATATATATATATATTGCATAAGTTTTTTTGGGATAGAAATTTTAAGAATCTTTAAAACTTAAGTGCTAGTGTTTGAAATTTTTTTATAAATTTATTCTTGATTATTACGTGATTAAATTTCTCTCAATTATAATTATTATTACTCGATCAATCATGTTCGACTAAATTTTCTTACTGGAGTAATTGAGGTAGCCTGAATCAAAGGTAGATTTATTATTTAATTTTTTAGCTTTCTTCTGATTGTAATTTAGTAGTATTGAACTTAATTCGGTTGTGAGAATTGGCTAACTTATAGCTTTATTTGTGATTGAGGGTTTTAGAGTAACATGAATGAAATTTCATTAATTAGATATATACTATTAAGCATCAATACAGACTTGAACGAGAGTAATATAATCAAATTGACGTGGATTACTCAAATTATTACATATTTAATTGAATTAAAATAATTATTATTATAAAAAATTAGCAGTTGTTAATTGATAGATCTAGAGAATTCTGGGAAGAAACCAAAAGTACATTAGGATAGTTCGATAGTTGCAAATTAGATTAAATCGATTGCAAAATTAAAACGCGAATATACCCAAGATTCAAGTAAAATCAATTACTCTGGTGCGTCTATGTGATAGTTTTCCTAATTTTAACTATTCTATTTTGATTAAATTATTTAAAATTTTTTCCTTCATAATATTAGAATTTCTATAATTTTAATGTTTAATACACAATCTTTGTGAGATGATACTCTACTTATCACTTTATTACTTGAATGATTTTGTATAGTTGTGAATTCTCCCATCAATTAGCTTATGTAAATGAACAGAGAAATGGAGGCTTTGGGAAAGAACTCTACATGGAACTTGTTTCGTTACCTAAAGGAAAAAAAAGACGGTTGATGTATACAAGTATTCACCATGAAACTCAAAAAAGATGGAAACATTGATATATATATATATATACGTATATATATATATATACATATATATATATATAAAACAAAGTTAGTTATAAAAAAGGTTTACACAAAGGTGTGAGGTAGATAATCAAGAAGCCTTTTGGCCTGTAACTAAGCCTCAACACAATTTGGATTCTCATATTTATAGCAACATATCAAAAGTGCCTTCTGTAACAAGTTGTTATTAAGAATACTCTATGGAGATTTCGAAGAGTAAATTACAACTGACAATGAAAAATAGTTCTTCAAGTAAAACTAGATTATAAAATAAAGTCATTATATAGACTTATATAATTACCTAGATCCTACTATGGATGGCTCTCTTCAGCAATGAAGGAGTGTAGGTATAAACATGGTAGATCACACCATACTTTGTTTATAGAAAAATATAAAAAAAAAGAAGGTAATTGTTTTAATTGTGTATGTTGATGATAAGGTCTTGACATGAGATGATCCATTTAAACTGAAGTTTTTATAGGATTATTTGGATACTGAGTTTGAAATGAAAGATCTAGGACAACTTAAATATTTTTTAGGAATTGAAATAGAACGATCATATCGAGGAATTTTTCTTTTACGACGAAAATATATGCTAGATCTTTTGATTGAAATTGGAATACTTGCTTACAAATTAGCATAAATGCCCATAAAAGTGAATCATAGGCTTGGAATTTTTCCAAATCAAGTTCCAACAAACATAGGTCTTTATCAACAACTAGTTACGAGATTAGTTTATTTATCACACAAGAAGGTGGATATAGCCTAACCAGATAATGCATAATTTAGGTCATGCATGCCCTAGGAGCACATGGATGCAATGCACTAAATCTTAAGGTACTTGAAAAGATATCTGGGAGAAGATTTACCATAATAAAAAAATGGTGTCTTCAACATTGTAGGATACAGAGATGTTGACCGGGCAGATGATCAAACAATAAAAACGACCATGTCTATTTACTTTTGTTTCAAAGAGGAGTATTTCTTGAAAAAACAAAAGAGTAGGAGGTTGTAGTAGGATCAAGCGCAGAGAAAAAAAAAAGAACTTTGAATCTTCATTACAATAAGGCGTTATTGAGGTTAAACATAATTATTTACATCACGATCGCACCAAAGATATTGAAATTGATTATCACTTCACTAAGAAAATCAAGTTAGATCAAAAGATTATAAAATTTTCATTTGTCAAGTTAGAAAATCAGTTAGCTAATATAATCACAAGAACAGTTTTAAGAAAGATATTTAAGTTGCTCATGATGGATACCTATCCAACTTGACGAGGAGTATTGGCATGAGTTTTTATAATTCCTTAGATTGATTTCATAATTATACGAATTCAATAATTTCTTAGAGATATGGTAATTAAACAAATTTGCATAATAATATGAGAATAGTTTCTTTTCTTGTAATTGGACTTTCTGTGCTTTTACCATGTTACTATAGCTATATATATTTTCTCAAAAAAAAAATAAAACTGAAGAATGAATATATTGAAAAGCAACCTACAAAAAGGCACCATTTTCTAACAAAATGATTAGTATATTTACAAAATTCATTTTCTGGGGAATAATATAAAGTCATTTTTCTTTTCCTTACATAAGTGTTTTTAGACCTTCATATGACTGATAAAGGGTTGCGCATGCAGGAGCTCCAGTGGGGCTTTAGCCACTTGCTCTAGAAAGCCAAGTCTTGTGGTTCAGCCGAAACTCCTCCAAAACCCATGAACAAAAAGGTGATCTTTTGGGTTGGAAGTAATCAGTGTATCTAACAAGCCGACAAAATAAGCACAAGCCTCTTTTACCTTTTTTTTTTTCCCTCCCTTTTCTAAAAGCTAATTTTTTAAAATTAAAAATTATATATTTATGTGGACATATTCTAACTTTAAGATTGTCTAAATTGTCAGCCTAACAATGTCCGTTATGTTAATTTGTGCAGATTTTTTTGGCAAAAGTCACGCAGTACTAATTTTAATTTGAATAATAAATATATTGAAGATAACATTTTTTGAGGATAAAGGAGCAATTTTCATACAATAATAATTATGAAATTATATATTTCTCAGATTAATTTGTCCCATATCTTTCATATCTTTTCTAATATCTCAGGTCTAAATTGTTTAATTATTGGAAGTATTTATAATAATTATTGAAATAATAATGATCTATGGAATAATAATAATAACCATATAATAAAGAAATTCTTATTATATTTCAATTATGATAATAATAGACATTCTGAATTTAATGGTTTTGAACCGTACGTTTTTTATTTTAGAAAAGAAAAAAAAAAAAAAAAAGAGAAAAAAGCAACATGTAAACTTGACGTGTGACGAGATAATAATGATATAATCACAGATGGCGTAGGGACCAGCTCTCAATGTTGAAATGGCATGAACACTTTCGGCTTCTGCGTCAAATTTTGCGGCTCCGGCATTTTAATATTTGTCTCGAGTGCAATTATCACCAATCTTTGAGAAACTGTATTTCTTTTTCATAACATTTCTTTATATATATATATATATATATATATATATGTATGTATGTATGTATGTACATAACGCATGCACCACAAAGAATTCCCCATGTTTTCTCTTGCCAAACAAAATCTTGTTGTGAATTCTTATCAAAGTATCATCATTGTATAAAAATAAACTATTTTAGCCACAGGTATTATGTTATGGTTTCTTAAAATAGCAATTAAATAAGAAATTTGGATTTGTAACTAAGACACATGAAATGATGAGAATTTTTAAATTCGAAATTCCAAGCATTAGATTTTTAATACTATAATATATTGTTACACTTGAACAGAAAGTTCATTGTTATGTTTTAACTAATTTAATATATTTATATTAAATATATTTTTTTAATATCTCATTAACGGTTTACTAATAAAGAATTGTTTTTAATTTTCAGAAAACTTTTAAATATGCTTATAGGAGAGCATTCCAAAACACCATTTAAAAAATAAAATTAACGGGAAAAGTAGAGGAAAAAAAAAATTGTATTTATATCAAAGGGAGTTTACTATTAGAGAGAAAATGAATTCTATTTAGTAGGCTTTCAAGCTCAACAAAATACTGCAGAAATGGTTATTAAGTATAACTGTATTACCTCTTTAAAATATGGAAAGAAATCATAAACATTTTCTTCTTGTTTCTCTCAATTACAAGCTACCTTATCATCAAACTCAAAATCTTTGGTCAAAAAAATCTTTCCGTTGCTTGGATTTTATAATTTTTAGTCTCCTGAATTTGCATCATAGCCAATGAAAATATATTCGATCATCGAGCTCGGATCTCTCTTGTTGTGAAGTATGAGAATGCACAATGCCTCTGAAAATTCACAAATGATAAATATCGGGCTTCATGCTCACCATGTTCCTTGGCGAATCTTGTCTTTCACGCTTGATGTTGAAGATCTATTGGACAAATACATTACACAAGAAATTGCTTCGGTCCCAAATTCCTTGAGCATGCTTTCAGTTTTTAACATGCTTTTAGCCATATTAAGAATATATCTATTCTTTCCTTGTACAATTCTATTTTGCTGTGGCAATCTTGGAATCGTTAAAAGATAAAGAATTCTATTAGATTCACAAAAATCATAGAATTCTTTGGAAATGAAATGTCTTTTCTATTAGTTCTTAAAGATTTTATTTCATAATAATGATCTTTTTTCTACAAGAGTTGTGTAAGTTTTAAAAGTAACAAAAGCATTTGATTTTTGTTTTAGAAAATACATACAAGCCTTCCCACTAAAACCATCAAGAAAAAGTGGAAAAAATTTATTTTTACCATCTCTTTTGATAATCCTCAACGAAAAGATATCCTTGTGTCAATCCTTGCAATTTCTAGTGCATCTCACGATAATAGTATGAAAGCAAAAATCTTTTTCTCATGATGGTATTCATCTCTCTCTATGTTGAGATAGGCTTGATGTGGAACTCGGGTTCAACAGCGCAATCCACATATACATCAACCATCAAAAACTTTAAATCTCTAAGTAAACCCTCCCTACTTGACCTGCACTCAACATGAGAGTGAAAACCAAGGTAACAGGGAAAACAAGAATTTAAAATTGAAAAGATACTAGGAGACTTACTTCGATAAGTGATCCCAATTCCTTTCTCAATAACTAGGTTGAAGACTCACTCACTAAACTCATTCTTAAAAGCCGAAAACTTAAGCAAGAAAATTGAATATTATTGATAATCTAAATTGTGTGAATACATGGGGTGATGGCCTCTTTAATAGAGTTTTCCATCACTTTATTATACTAAAATAAGGATTTAAATATTCTAATCTAACTCTTATTTCTAATGTAACTAAGAAACAATCACATATTTAAAATTTAAGACTTTTAATTAAAATAAACTAAGACTCTTCTTCTTTAGTGGCTTGGGACATCATCTCATATTAAAGACCTTGTATCTTTCCCGACCTTATCTTTTTTCATTCTTCACTGATTTTTGGTTGCAAGTGTCAGCCTTGAAGATGGATTCCTCTTGCAAGTTGAAATAAAATACTTGAAAAAGTGTCCAGGTAGGAGACACATTTCATAGATGATTTTTCTCTTGATGATTCTCCTTTTGTCATGCGGTCTTCTTTTCTCTTTGAATTTTTGAATTTTGATTCTGTATAGAACTCTATTTCTTTGACTTCTTTTTTCTATTTTGGATTAGAAATACTAGAGTGGATTGTGCGGCTTAATGAAAAAACTTCACTCCTTCTTAGTTGATGGTTTGTTCTTGGGGATAAGGAATTCTCTTAGTCCTTTATCATTTTCTGTTTTCTTTCCTTATTTCCCATAGCTGAGGTGATGTTGCATCTTTTCTTACAGATTCACTTGCATCTTATTAAAAGTCTTCAAGCCCTTCCAAAGAGAAAGGAGCGGCAATCTTCCTAGCTTAATCTTATCGTTTTCTTAATCGAAATTGCCTGAGGTATCGTGACTGGCTGGTTTAAGCTTTCTTCTGTGGCGTTCAGTTCATGGGAATCTACTTTGGGAAAAAAATCTATTTGCACATGAGTTTGTGGCTTCCCGTGTGTAAAACAGGTCCTATTCACATGCCCGTCATGCACACGCGTGTTAAGCAAGCGTGTGCTGTCTCCGTGCGCAAGGGAATGGCAACTTGTGTTGGCCTTGTATGCGCGGATGTCTTCCATGCCTTCTCCATAGATCTCTCAGGCACAAAAGAAATTTTTTTGCTTGGGGGATTCTCTCTTCTCGATCTTCTAGGAAATTACTTATGTTGGTGTTCGTGTTTACATCAAGGCCTCCCTCTATTACGTCTCCTACCAGTTAATAGTTAATAACACCAAACTAATGCATAATTGGTAAACTCAAGCATAACAAGCTTTACTTTTTTCTTCTCATTATGATCGTGGTAATCAAACACTAGTTCTACTTTTTGCTCCCATTCCAAGTAAGCTTTTGCGTCATCCCTCCCTTTAAAAAGTTTTATCTTTATTTCAAAAGAGCTCAAGTTATTGTTTCTTTAATCTTCTTTTCGAATTGATTATACTCCCTCCAAATCATCATCATATGGTTCAACCTCCTCCTTTTCCACTTGGGCTTCGATTTAACTTTTGGATTTTGATGAACTAAAGGTTCTTTGCTTGAATCCCTCAAGGTCAAATCTCATATTTTCCATCTTTTTACCAAGTTTTGCAAGCTCTTTATGTATAACCTCCATATAGGGTTTCATATCGATGGGGCATGATGTTCAATGGATGATAACATTGTGAAAACCTACAAAAAAAGTTAGTATAAAATACAATCCTATTTAACATTCTCTCAGGTGTTTCACTCTTATGTATCACTCAAAATTGTCTTTTACTCTCTTTAAACTCATAGTCTCAAGCCATTTAACACTTAATCTTCTTTATTTAAGTTGAATTTTAGAATTGAAATCACTGAAATCAAGGTAATCAAGTTTTATTTTATTGGCACTATAAAGAATCCTAATGAATAAAATTGTAAATAAACAAAATAAGAGGCAAAAAAGATAAGAAAAAATATATATAATTTAAACACATGGATGTAAAGAGTGTGTTTGTATTAGTAGTGCTAAGTAGCTAGAATGCAATTAAGTACTTAATAATATAAAGGAACAAAAATACAAAGAAAGGAAAAAACTAAGAATGTAAATAAAATGATATGGATATGTTGTAATGAATTCGATTTAACTTATAATGAGAAAATGAATATGCAAAACTAAATACTAAAATTCAATAAACTAAACTCTAATATATTAATCCTTTTATAGGCTAATATAAAATTATGTGTATGAAGTAAAGTATGGAGGAAAACTAATTTTAATGTGGATAGAATTTGTAACCAAGGAAAACGCACTTAATTTAATAAATTGGTTGACTTTGGTCAACTTAAAGCACTAATGGAATGAATTAACTTGATCAATATGAAACTAGAAACAAGAACTTGCAATTAGCTAACACCAAACAATAGTAGGTGAATTGAACAAAAACAAGAAGAAACCAAATTAGCAATTGATGAGTAGATTTAGTTTGGAAAAGAAAAACATAAAATAAACAAGATAAGTTGAGATTTATCAAGTGCCTAAGCTCTAAGCCCAATATGATGCAGACCCAAAGATTAACATACAATCTGAACCCATACATAAACAATTAACATTAAAACTTAAATCTATACAAACCCTCTGTACTTAACCCTTAATTAACTTGTATAGGACCAAATGTATCTGAACCCACACATAAACATAAAGAAATGATTAAAACGATATAAGAAAATCTTGATAAGTTGAAACTAATTCTTTATGCATAAGAAGAGTGAAGAATCTTACAAATTGTAAAAGATATCTTTTGGACAAAATTGTTTTATTTCTATAGCGTAATGAAGAAAAAAAAAATATAAGAGAGTCTTATAAAAAGAATCTCACATTAATCTCAATTCTTAAAGGAATAGGAAATAATCTTAACCCTTAGATCTAATCTAATCCTAAGGCTAATATCTAATATAACGTTAAAACTTAATCATAATAAGAAAAAGAGTAATGAATCCTATACGAAAATCAATTACAATCATAACTGAAAAAAGAATAATGAATCTTACATAGAAATATATATTGAGTTTTAGTCAACCGTGTGAGCTTATGTGTGGATTTATTGTGCATAAAAGGCTATTAAATTTAATTGTGTATGTTTAAGTTATTTGATTCTTTTAAAAGGTATTTTAGGTCTTAATGCATCAACTAAAGTTAGACTTTATTTTATGTGCAGAGACCAAAATCATAATTTTTAATTTTATGATGGGTAAAATTAAAAATAACGAAAACTCAATAATATAAATAGATGGTTATGGACCACAAATCATACGTTAAGATTTTTCTATTATGATATCCTATCACTAGAAAATAGAGAGTGTGAAAATTCTAAATGACCAACGTATTTATTTGAAAGATCTATCGCAGGACGTGTAGATTTTTTCTGCTATAAATTTAGATATGTTTTCGTTTATAGATCTAATCTCTATTATTTAATATGAGCATGTTTTAAATCTAGTTTTAGTTTATTTTAAAATCCCTACAACATATTCTCAGTCATAATAGGAAAAAATAATTAATCTATTTGAATTAGTGAATCCTACAAGAAAACCAATTCTCAATCACAATAGGAAAAGTAATAATTAATCCATGTGGATTAAAAAATCCAACATGAAAACCAATTTCCACCGAACATAATGACTCCTATATAATTTTATTTGACATAAGGTCTCACATTACGCACAATAAAAAATTAAATTTAACTTAATTAATTAATTTTGTTTTATTTTCCATGAATTTGAAACCCAGTGACTTATAAAAGATTAACACATTGTTTATCATGTGATTTAGTGAATTTGGCCCACTTCTTTCATGACTCTCCAAATTCGGTCCAAGCATTACTTCTTCATTGATCCATTCTTTAACATAAACTTGAAAGACTTGCTTGAGTGTCTTACCCGTGATCTAGTGAGTGGCCCACTTGGCATAATGATGTTCAATCCATGTGGCCTATGTGTATCTTGAGTTGTGTTTACATTATACTCACTTCTTTGCACACATACTCCATTATTCTTTGTGTCCATCTCCATTAATAGCATTTGTACTCTTTCATAAAGAAAATTTTTTACGAATAAGTCAATTAAATGATGAACAAACATAGATATGTTCATTCATAAGGTTTAACCCTATTGTGTATTGGTACTTTTCTGATACAATACAAACCTCTGGTAAAATGCCCCCCATAACTCGACAGATAAAGTACATTACATATTTTATTTTAGGGATTGGCAACTTATCTATTTAGTGACTTTGGCACTGGACGTTCCCAAAATAAAATTGGTAGTTTCGGATCAAGTGAATTCAATAATAGACGTATGATGACATTTTAGATTTCCTTTGCCTTTCAAGACTTATCCTTTTCTTCTTTTTTTTCACAACCATTGACTATTTGTTGTCGTGTACTAGATAGAAAATGTTGAATTTATTATTGCATTAATTTGAAAAATTATAAAAGTTTGTAAAATTCAATTCATATTCTCCCATAAGACTATCTTATTAATATATGGGCCAATATAACTTAATAATAATATATATTAATTATTATTAATTAAAATTTATTAATTTTGGTTTGAGATATGGTTGGTCATGACATCTTGATTTAAAAATATTGTCCTACTTCCATGGCTTTTAAATTATGTATATAATCTAGGTCTATGTAATGGATGCTTGGGACTTTAGATTAAATAATGTCTTTAAAAAATGTTTGGGGTTATAAAAAGATCTAGACTATTTAAACTAATGTAATGTAGGTCAAACCTTATTTAATTAACTCTTAGTTAAACTTTTAAACAAGTCCAACTAAAACTCAGTAAGCCCTTTCAATAAGTTTAATTTTAAGTTGAGCATTTCTTAAGCTTATTTCAAGTCTTTCAACCAATTAATAATTCTTGAAGCTAATTAATCTCATTAATTATTTTCAAGAATTACTCATATACATTTGTCCTATATCTTCCACATTGTAATTAGGGTCTTTTTAATATGTTAAAATGTGTAATTAATCAGGTCCAACAATCTATTAGCAATAGTTTCACTAGGTTGACTTTAATTAACTTCAACATGATTAAAATTATCACAAATTACTCAAGTTAACATATGGACCATGACTTTTATCTACACAATGTGTCTTAGCCACAACAAGATATTAAAATTAATCTTAACTTGGCTATAACTATCTAACATGTAAATATTTCGTTCCATCTGTTATATGACCTATGATATGGATATTGTAAAATTTTCTAGTCAAATCATATTATATGTATCTCTAATGTCAATCTTATCTTTGAGAAACTTTTTTTCATTTTATCATGGATATTGATTTCTAAGATTATCCAAAGACATTACTACAGGATTCTGATTATCTTTTTGTAAAAAGTATTAAATCTTTAACTATATTACACATATAACTTATAAAGTCCAAGTCATATTTAACAACTAATCTAACCAAAAATATAAAAGTAACAATAATCTTTTAGTATCAACATGCTCTTCCTTTGAAAGTCATCCATGATGGATATGACATCCCAAATACTAATTAAAACATAAGGGTATCAGATACATAAACAGATACGAGTGTATTTAAGATAATTGTGTGCAGCGGAATAAAACATTACAATTCCTTACAAAATAATAGCAAAGTTTCAAATCTTACAATACTGAGATGAAACCAAAATTAAATACAAGCCTCTATAAAAGATGGACTCATCAAAGTGTGGGACAAAACATGCACTCGTAAGGTTCAAGGATCCACGAGATCCTCAAAAATTTCAATAGGTAAGTCAACGATCGGTTCCTCACTATCGTCCTCATCTGATATGGAGGTTATGGAAATGGGTGAGTTTCACTTACTTAGTAAGAAAAATAATATTTAAATAACATCACTAAAATTTTAACAAGTAATTAAACTTGAAAAGAGTACCTTATTTACTCACCATCGGGAATCATGTCAGACATCCATTTTAAAAATTATGAAAATAGTTTACTTTATTTTAAAAATAACATCAACTCAATCATGTCAAATCATGTGATAATCATATAAAATCCTATCAATCATATCATATCAATCATGCCGAAATTAAATAGAAAAATCAAACAAATCATGTCATACTTTTGTCTTATTTTTATTTTATTCTTTGTTGAAGTCGTCTCGACTTCCATCTACTGAGGGCAATACAGATTTTCAACTACCCATATGAAATAACTAATTCATTTCATATCATATCAGCAATTTGCGACTTGCTAAACTATCAGCACATTTACGACGTGCCAAACCATGGAGCAATCTATGACCATGGTCATGCCAACCATAGTGGTCCTACATGTAAACTAAAGTCATGGCCATACATTGCCAAAGGTGGACCCCTACAATTATATCACGTTACCATTCTCGTCAAAATGTATATTGTCATCCACAGGAAGGGGTCTTTTCATATCTTTTTATACCAGATAAGGGAGAAATAAAACCCTTTAGAGATAAAAAATCTAACGAATCATGTCATTTATAAACCGTGCATGCCAATATTGATAACTATTTTTCATATTTATGATACAATATCATGATTCATCTCTTTATCATGTTATCACATATACTTTATTTGCATATAATATAAACGTGTATTAACACATAACATTTGCATTAGTGATATTAAATCATAAAAAAATTAAGCATGTAACCAATCGATTAATATTTCATTTAACTATTCTAGAAATACTCTTTAAAATGTAAAGATAAATATTAAATTTCTTATCGAAACTTTGAAGTTCTTCCCTATATTTTTTCTTTTTCTATTCCTTCCTTTTCTCACTCTAGCTCCTTTACTCTCTCTAGAATTTCTTTGGTAAATGGAAGAATGAAATTGGAGTGGTGAATAAATGGTGGCAAATAGTCCCTATTTATAAAAAATTGGGACAGTCGAATTTTCGCCAAGTAGCAAAATCTTGTGAGGGGAGAGGAGGAAAAAAGTGACTTGATGCAATGCGACGACTGACGAATGCGATTGATGGATGGCCGATATGACGACGGTGATGCAACAGTGATGCAAAAACTAGAGGCACGCCACCCAACTAGCGACGCGCGCCGCCCAAGTCTGCACATGTAAACTGCGCGCCTCATGTCCCGTGCTGCCACGCGTGTGCGCTCACGTTTTGTGCGTCGCGCGTGTGCGCATACACGCGTCTCACGGGTCCCATGTAGACGAGGAAATTTTTCCCATGGCCCTTTTTGGAGGATTTTCAACATTTTTCTTCTCCGTTTTTCCTAAAAAAAATTAAATTAGTAAATGATAAAAACAAATATGTATATAGGCAAACTAAATACGTAAAATTTAAATTTGTCCATGAAATATAAAATTAACATTTTAAACTTATTTATGTTCAAAGAGTTAGTGGCATTAGGGCCCAAGTAATTAGAGGTTTTATATATCAATTTAGCACAAAAATTTCAGCGTGTTACAATGGAATTAAGTTAAGGAATAATTCTACATAACTTTAATATATAGACTCTTCCTTAACATACAATAAAAAATCAATATAAGAATCTATTTCTTGAGTCAATATAGTAAATAAGTTCATGCAACAAGCACTTGTACAATAATTTGGTGCCATTAACACCAATATCCAATGAGATCAAATGCCTTCCAATATTGTGTGTTAGTCTTTCCAAATTCAATAGTGTTCATGTCACATTAGTTCTATGATATAAGAAAATCGTATTTATAGATCATATCATGATCGAAGTATGATCATATTCTGAATGTGTAGTGTAAGTGGTAGAATATTAAACAATAAACAATTGTCTTTATAAAAAATACTTATATTATCTTTAAAACATTACTTCTAAGTGACTTGATAGACACATTATTACTTAACAATCTAGGACAACTGTAACAATACAAGTGCATTGTCATGTCTCTTAAGTAGGGTATAGTAGTCCTTTACTATGGGCTTATAAACGAGGATCGGGGTTACCCCTTTATTTTCCCATCGTCCTTTGTGCACCATTTCTTGCTCATAGAGTTTCTTATTTTCTTTATTGATTTTCCTCCTTATTACTTCATGGAACTGAGAAATTGCATTTATCACATGCCAAATTTTCTGCCCTCATATATAATGGTGATAAGGAGTCAAATTTGAAGTCATAAGTTCTTGCGGTATTAGGAGAGTAGGTCTAAATCCATTATTAGTTGAGATAAGAAATAATGTCTCTTTGAATACTTTATCCTATATATGTAGCTTTCTACTTTCTATTTTCCCTTTTAGACATAATAACATGTAACCATTTGAAAATTTTGAGAAATTTCAAAACTTATATGAACTTTTACATAATTATCATATGAATATTGCTTGTAGTCACGCAAGTTATGTGTTAATATCAAGTGGCAAGCAAGCCTACATTACAACGTCACAAATGGCGCATAGAATGATATGGTGCTTCACCCACATGATGTAGGCATTACACCATTGCACTATAAGTGGTGCACGTATGGTGATTCACTCGAATGATGCAGGTTCATGTTTAGCTTATTTTTTCATGTTTCTTTATAGTGTTTACCCTAAATGCTTTTACGTGTGTTCCTCATTTTTATAGGGTATTAACCTTTATGCTTGTTGAACATAAAGTCATTTCACAATGAGCAATATATAATGCAAAAAGCTTTCCCTAATCAATTAGAGCTGAATCCATTTAGTTGGCTTCTTCTAATTTTACCATTCCCTTATAGGGGTATAACATGTTTTGTAACACCCAACATTTAATTTATTTATATATATAATTATTTGTTAATTGAATTTAATTTGGTTTATTTTATTTTATTTTATTTTATTTTAATAAATAATAATAATAATAAGGGTAAAAATTAGTTGATGATTTAATTGAAAATAATTTTAGGAAAAAAATGTTAAAATTTGGATTTTGGGGGTATTTTTGAAAGAAAAATCAGAAGCCGAGGGTCAAAATATAATTTAAAAAAATTTAACCACGTAAGATGTCCAGTTTGCAGCCCCGACCAACCAAGACGTGTCAGGTGGCAGAGGCGCTGACGCAGGAGGCCCCGAGGGGGGGGGGAGCCACGTGGGCGATCTGCGTGCGCATGATCGAACGTCTGAGATCCGTTCTCGCGCGCACGGACGGCCAGATTGAAATTGTGCACGGACGGTCCAGATTGATTGTGCATGGACAGTTCAGATTGAATCGCGCACGGACGGCTCAGATTGAATCGCGATAAATGGCCCAGATTCACTCTCTATTTAATCGCGATCGGACGGTCCAGATCAAAAGCGATGGACGGCCCATATCAAAAGCGGATGGGTATAAATAACCTTATCCGCACCCAAACCCTAACTCTAGCTGCCAGAGCCCCTCGCCGGAGAAGACAGCCCAGCCGCCGAGGAGTCGACTGCCACCACTCGCCGCCGCACTGGAACCTTTTTCGACCACCAAAAAAGGTAAAACATTTCCCCTCTTGCACAAAATTCAATTTTAAATCCACTCATGGTTAAATCGGAGTGAAAGAATCGGCCAATTGGCTGAAAAATGCCACCCAAGCCTGGCAGCACTGCCGCAGAAAATTTCACAAACCGCCTCCGACGAGGCCCTTTCTAATTTCCGTTTCACGTAATTTTTCCACCGTTGTGATCACCGTTTCCTTCTCTACAAGTTGACCAGAGAAAAATGTCCAACCGCAACGTGAGCCAAAGGAGCTGTCACACCGGAGAGCCCCGCCATCGGTGAGTTTCGATTTTTTACATTTTTTCGACCAACCGAGGGCCCTAAGTGTGTTTTCTCATAGGAACTGATGCAGATTTGGCTAAATTCGGCCGAAAATAGCCAAGTCGAGGCAGATTGCCGCCGCAAGAGATGGCACAGTCGCCGTGCCGGATTTCTGAAATTGGCCGAGTAGGCCCTGGGTCTGATTTTTGGGTTATTTGGGACATTTCTAGGTACTGTAAACGTGTTTCAGTTTTCGAAAAAAAATTCAGGGAACTTAGGGACCGCTCGTAGGCGCAGTAAGTCATTTAGCTTTTCGGCGTCAAACTAAGTAAGAACCCCTCACCCTATTTCCTATTATAGAATTTAAGTTCAAATAAATAATAATACGATCTTTTGTACAAATTAAATTGATGTGCTTGATTAATTACAGATTGCTAATGGAGCCCAAATCGGATATTGTTTTCTGTCAATTTCTGTTAATTTATTTTATAGTTTAAAAGTATGATGACATCTGGTTTATATATTATATGGTTTAAATGCATGTGTTACTGCCTTACTTAACCACTATTTGATTTTAAAAATCTAAGATATGATTGCATTGTCGGATGCATATTTACTTATTAATGTATTTATGTTTGATTTGGTAATGGAGACTAAGAAAAAACAAAAATGGGGTGTGATCTGATAAATAGACAAAATGACAGCTTCACTAGATAACTTGAAAATGGTGGACGGACCGGGTTCATAGGGAACCCTACTGTGAATGTTGTCTCATACCAGACGGGGTATGAAGACTTGGTCATTTGGCGCTCATACCGGATGGAGTATGGGGACGGCCCGCTTCACCCTCATACCAGACAGGGTATTAAGGTTTAATGTCTTAACGCTCATACCGAACGGGGTATGAGGTCGGCTATGTAATTGAGACTGTTAAGGGAAAGGGGTTCACGTGTAGTGGGGATACTCCTATGGATCCCCATGGATACTAGTAGGCTGGTGAAATGAGAAACAGTTACGAATTCGTCTATTATTAATGGATATGAATTTATAATATGTACCATGATGATTGATTATAGATGAAATTATTATCTGTATGATATTATTGCTTCTATAATTTGCTTTCATAAATTCCCCAATGGTAAGTAAAAGGGTAAATGGTTTTATTTTAGATAAATGTATTGGTTTAAATCTACTGCTCCATTGGTTGTTTTAATTTTCTACCAACCTTTGCTTTTGTGATGGTGATATAGTGTGATGTCCTTACTGAGCTAGTGTAGCTCATTCTTTATTTAACTATTTCAGATCAAGAGGACCTAGTTCTCGAACCCGATCCGCAAGAAGACTGCGAATAGATGCTATATACTTTATACTTTCCTTTGCTTTTCTCATTTCTCGTATTTTTTTCAGAGAATTCATTTCGTGATATTTATTTAGTACTTTTGAGTTATTGTGTAAGGGATGAAAACCTTAACTTTTTATTTCGCTTCTCCATTTAAATTATTATATATTTCCTTTTGGATTTCCGGGGTCGTTACATGTTTGGAAAAATGGGGGCCATAATAGCTTTGGTTTGAGTGGTGGTGGAATATTAACCAAAATTTCCATTTTTATGTGGGGAGATGACAATTACCTCAAATGATTTCTCAATGATCATTGAGTTCTCATATGAGCTGGAGCAATCTCTAATTAATTTTTGCTTCTATCAGGAGAAAATGTTGCATATTTGAAACTATTCCTAGCAGTGACTCCTCATTGACATCTTCTACTCATGTAATTGTAAAGAGCCTCAGAAGGAGTTATCATGACTTCTGAGTCAACAACATTACTAAATTCTCTCAACTTGCTCAAGGATTCCTATTATACATGTTGGTAAGAACCACTTTTATTAACAAGTTAGTGACGAGAAGGCTTTACTTCCTTCCTCTATTTCGGGACCTAATAGGGTTCACAAATTTAATTTGGGGAATGCCGATATTGCATATAGAAAACTCTTAAAATTGACATATTTTAATTATAAGAAATATGGAGCAAAATTAATAAAATAAACATAAACATTTTGGGGATTTGACACTAGAATAGCAAATTTTAATTTCCTTTCTACATTAAAGATATAGGAAATTTTAATTTTATTTTATGGTAGAAATAAAGTTTTTAAAAAATTTATAATAAAAGTAAATGAGAAGATTTCTTTTTTTCCTTGTTTTTTCCATTCAACTTATTTTCCTATTTCAACTTTTCTTTGTTTACAATAAAACGAAATAGGAAAATTTCGTAGTTTTTCTTTTATTAAACTTATTTTCTTATTTTATAGGTTTTCTTGATCTCCTATTTTTAATGTCTTTGATGCCTATAAATAAGGTCCCTAGTTAGTTGTTAGGTAGATTTTATTGATATACTGTTTTGATTGTTAAGATCCTAGATCTCCAAGTTTAAGTCTTAATAATTTTTTTTCTAAATTTTTATTTTAAGCTTTATTTGCTAGTTGGTATTAAAGCCTAAAATTTATACATTATGCATCCCAACTTTGCTCAACTCAACATTCTTCTAAAAAATAAAAGAAACAAAGAAAACCCTAAACCACAGTTGCTATGACAAACAAGAAAAAGCATACAACAATTGTTTGCCAACGTGATTTTTGAACACCACAACTTTTGTTAGCTCCAAGGGGTTTGGTCAACTCGTTAACAAAATATTAGTGCTCACCGATGCTTGAAACCATAGTATTCTACACTTGAAGTTGTCCTTACCACAGCTTTGTCAAAACTAATCCTTCTTGGCTACAGTGAGTAATCTCAACTCCAAATCCGAGATTGACATATCCAGTCAAGTTTCCACCAAAAGAGTGCCACTAGAGACTCTGATGTAGAACCCAAGATCAACTAACATGATTAGGAACTCACAAAATTTCATTCAATATACTAAAGGAACTTAATCCCATGAAAACCCTCTCTACTTAACCCTTTATCAAGAATGATAGGAATTAATATCACTAAAAAACGGAGGATTAAAAGAATAATAAAAAAACACCACAAGAAATTACCTTGATAAGTATATCCACTCCTTATTCAATAAGAATGATGAAGACTCTCAAATAAGACTCACAATATTACTGATTTTAATATTAAATGGTTATAACTAGAATTAAAGACCTATTTATAGAGTTAGGTCATGGGCAATATAAGGAAAAAGATCTCTTACATTAATTGTAAAAATTAAATCTTACCTTAACTGAAAAATTAATAAAAATAACGAAGATTTTGACTAATAAACCTAGATGAAATCTTCTATTTTGGAAACTTTTTTTAATGGAGAAGATTTTAATTGATTGTAGAAAATTAGAAAGAAAATAAGTTGAAGTTTAGGGCTGGCCATAATTTTTCCTTTTCAACCAGGATTTGGTTCTTTAAAAATCTTCCATTTTCTTGCTTGACCTTTTCCACTTGGATTTAGATTTAAGTACTATTATATCCTCATATTATTAGGCTTGTTTTCCTATTCTTTGGATTGGGCTTTCTATTTATGGTCCATATCCATGCTCACATCATTCCCCTTCAAAACGATTCGTCCTCAAATCGGACACTTCTTATGTAGAGGTTTCACCAATCATGTTTTCTTTAAGAAAATGTCCTGCAAAACAACACCACTAAATAAAGAAGGTTTGAGGTGAGTTAATAATTTTTTCTTAAAAGATGGCCTCCTTAACTCATTTTTCATATAGTAACATTCTCTTTTTATATTGCTTAATCCTTCATTTTCTTCGAACTTTATGGAGTTTTTGAGATGTTACTGATTTTTGAATACCTCTTCAGGTGATAGCTATGCAAGTGTAAAATTCTAACCACTCATGCTAAAGGAATAACGATTCCTATAGCCATCATAAGTTGCACGTTTATCATACTGTCAATGTCTTTCAAGTAGAATATGACTAGCATGTATGGGTATAATATCATAACGTATTTTATCAGTGTATCGCCCAATAGAGAAATAAACTAATATCTGTTTAGTCATTTTCATCTCTCCACAATTAGTCAACCACTGCAACTTGTAAGGGTGAGTATGGCACGTGCACGTCAACCCAAGTTTATCAATATGATAGTATTAACAACATTGGTGCAACTACTCCCATCTATAATGAGACTACATACCTTCTCATTTATAAGGCAATGAGTGTGGAAGATATTCTCTCTCTGATTATTTTCTTCCAGCTTGACTTGGATATTCAGAACTCTTTTGATAACCAAAGCTTTCCCCTAAGATAGATATTCAACATTTTCCTCAACATCCTCTAATGGTGGCATACTATCATTATCTTCGCTCTCACAATCACTGGAACTATCAATTCAGCCATCATCTCTCAATAACATGATCTTCTTATTTGGACATTGAGAGTTGATCTAGTTCTAAAACATCTAAAGCATTAAATTATATTATGATTTTCAAATGAGATAAGTGTCATACCTTTTGTATCAAGTGGTGCAAACTTTTTCTTCTTCTTGTCTGCTCCCTTGTTTTCTCATTTCTTGGGCCATGCCAAGTTGTAAGTAGGTGATGTGGAACCCAAGATCAACAACGGAATACAAAACCCACATATGCATCAGCAATCAGAAACTTAAAACCCTAATTAAACCCTCCTTACTTGACCCACACTCAACAAGGGAGTGAAAACCAAGGTAACTGGTAAAAAAATAAAGAATTAGAATTAAAAAGACGCCATGAGACTTACCTTGATAAGTGATTCCAATTCCTAATACAATAAGTCAGTCGAAGACACACTCATTTACTATTGCAACTTTGGAAACTTAAAATAAGAATAACTAAATTTTTTTAATATACTGAAAATTCTGAATGAATTACAACTCTTAATTGAAGGTGTATTTATAGTATAGGTCATGCGAATAATAAGGTGAAAAAAATAATCTCCTAATTAATGATAGAAGTTACATAGAAAATTAAATATAAACTAGAATGAAAAACTAGCCAAAACTGAGAAGATTATAACTAAAATAGGATAAATATGATTTTTCTATTAAAAAATATTTTGAATTGGAATATATTAATTAATTGTGGCTGATTTAGGGAAAGAAATTCTGCCAAGATATTTTCCTCTTTCTCAAGTATTTTTCTTTTCTGCGTGATTTGGCGTTGAATGAGTTTTCATCTTTCTCAAGATAGCTTGCAATTTATGAGCAATTTCTCCTCTTGGTTGATCTTTAATTGTGAAGATTTCTGACGTGATTAAGAAATAAAATCCTATGAGAATTTTTCTTTTTCAAGTCTTGTAGAATTTTTCCTTTTTCTTGCTTATTTTTCTCTTGCATTTGGGGTGAATAGTATATACTATTATACCCTTGGGTTAATGGCCTTATTGTCTTCTTTTCTTGGGCTTCTTTAATGGGTCCAAACCCATTTTCTTCATTGATCCACACTGGGATAAAAAGTTAAAAGACTTTTTGTAATCTTTTAACTCTCCCCCTTTGTACTTGAGTTGTCTCTCGATTTTCATGGTCATGTACACCATGTCTTCCAGCTCCATGTAATATTGTAACTCCACAATGTTGGCAATCTCCTTATTAAGACCTCCCAAGAACCTTGCCATGAATGCTTCTGAATCTTCTTCAATATTGTCTTTAACCATGGCCATCTCCATCTTTTTGTGATAATCCTCAATGGACATAGTTTCCTGTATTAAACATTGTAATATTTGGTGCATTTCTCTATAGTAATAAGAAGGGATGAACCTTTTTCACATGATGGTCGTCATCTCTCTTCAAGTGGAGACTGGTCATTCCCCGTTACGCTGTCTAGTGAGGATTAGTTAATCCCACCACACTAAGACATAATCAGAGAATTCTATAACTGTCAGCTTGATCTTTTTTTCTTCGTCGCAATTATGGCAGTCGAAGACTAACTCTACTTTTCTTTCCCATTCTAGGTAGGCTTCTGCCTCATTTCTACCTTTGAAGGATAATATCTTCATTTTGATGGAGCTAATATTATTATCTCTCCTATCTTCTCTCCTTCCAACCCGATCTTCTTCTTCATAACTATTACAAGACTTGACCTCACTATTAGGGATTCTAGTTCTAAGTTATTTGGTGTTAGGAGTCTTCTTTCTCGCTTCACTTCGATTACTCCTCATACCTTCCATTACTTGACTAAGTCGTGCTAGTTCGGCTTGTATTGCCTCCCTGAGTAGTCTTATATCAGCGGGATTTTGATTTTCAGTAAACATTCTTAAGTCTTGCCCTGCAAGAAAAAGGTTAGTGAAAGAAAATAATTACTCCCTTACTAAGTCTCTCGTGTTTTACTCACTTGACTTTTACCCTCTGATGAGCCTACCTACTCTCGTCTTTTATTACTTAGTCTTCCACCTACAAGTTGATTGTCGGATAAGCTCCTATTGAATCAAATTATTTTCAAGTATTATTAAAGACACTGCAAGGAGCTCGATAGAACAAATATTGCACAAATACTATAAGCAAGAGTTTTAACACACAGATGAAGAGAGATTGTGTTATGTTATGATGCTAAGCACTAAGATACGAATTAGGTGCTTAGATATGTTGTGGAACTAGAGCTTAAAGTAATAAAGGAAACTAAGAGTACAAGAAAAGATAATTATAGAAGATGTAGGGATTCGGTATTACCTCTAGGAGAAATTCGAAAGATTTTCCTACCAATATATATTTATTGTACACTGCGTTTTATAGTAAAGTGGAGCTTTGGTGCTTGATGATACGTGTAAGTATGAATGCATGTTGATTATAAAAAAAGGTGTATATACATATATATATACTTTTTTTCCTTTAAACAGTTTAGTTCTTGCACTTTAGTAAGAGGAATAGTTGAGAACCAAAAGGTAAGTACTTTCTCGATTAGTACGCTACTTAATCGGGATTTCTTTCCTTGGTTTCATTTTTTTCTTTTCTTTTCTCTTTTTTTTTTTTTGATGATGTATGAAACGTAAATTGCAAGGAAAGTAAATAACTAATGGTAAGATTAATGCTCAACAGGGACTGTAAGCGAAAAGAACTATAAGTTGCTGCTTCTTATTTGGATCGATGTGTGAGACTTACTCTCTTTTTTTAATAAATGAACAAAAGAAATGGTGCAAAAAAAATAGATGTGCAAAAGTAAAAAATAATAAGTCTAAATAAAGTCAAATCTCTAATACCAAATGATACAGAACCCTAGATCAACCAACATGATCAAGAACTCACACAATTTCATTCAAGACACCAAAAGAATCCTCTCTACTTATCCCTCTATCAAGAATGATTTATGGGGAACCCAGGATCAACTAACATGATCAAGAACCCTGCATATAAAATTAGTATTCAGAATTATAAAACTCTCAACAAATCATCCTTACTTGACCTACATTCAATATGTGAATGTCAGCCAAGGTAATTGGAATAGTTTAAATTGATTAAAAACGCCACAAGTATGAACTTGATAAGTTAAAAATTAATTCAAAAGAAAATTGATAAAATGCCACAATGACTTATCTTGTAAGTTAAATCAATTCTCACTCAATAAGAAGTTTGACGAAACCTAACTAGTTAAAAACTAAAACTTCATACTTTTATTATTTTAAAACTTGAATGATTACAATTGTGAATTGAAAACTTATTTATAAAGTAGGTCATATGCATTATGAAGAAATAAATCTTCCAAATTAATAGTAGAAATTATAAAGAAATTAAACATTATCTTGAATGAGAAAATAATAAAAATTAAAAAAAATTTGACCATAATAGACTAGATAAGATCTTCCATGTTTAAATGGGAATATAATAATTAATTAAAGAGGAATTAGAAAAATTAAATATGGTTAATTAAGGCTAACCATTAAAGGAGCAAAGGAGCCACCCATATCTTTCCTAAACCATGAGATTTATTTATTTAAGGAATGAGATTTAATTTCCTCTTCCTTTAAAATATCACATGGTTTAGGAAGAAGTCTTATCTCTTGTCTGATTTTTACTTTAAAGAAATTATTTTCCCTTTCTTCACTCATATCATCCCCTCTCTCTTCAAAAATAATTCATTCTCGAATCGGACACTTTTTATGCCGAGGTTCACCAATTCTGCTTTCTTTGAGAAAATGTCATCGGCTAAAATATTGTATAAGGTCATTGCATAAATCTACAAGAAATTGTTAGTAAAAAAATAACACTCACTCACATATTTCATTCATTATGTTTTACTTAACCTCCTTCCTTCAAGTTGAATGTGAGAATTGAATTTCCTTGAATTAAGTTTTGTTTACGACACTTTAAGGAATCCTGCAAAAAAAAAATGATAAAACAATTCTAAAAGTAACAGTTCAGACTCACGGATGAAGATAGTATGTATTTAACATATGATGTTAAGTAAGTAGGGTGCAATTAGTTACTTAGAGATATAATGGAACAAAAGCACAATGAAAGGAAAAAAAACTTAGAGTACAAGAAAAATAATAAGAATATGATTTTTTTTTTATGCATAAAAAAAATAAAAAAATTCATAAAAAATAATGCAATGTATGTTTTTTTTTAAAATATAAAGAATAAAAAAAATATGTAATAATAAAATATGTAAGATAGTAAGATTTATCGCAAGTCTAAGATCTGATACTAAATGATGCAGAACACATGATCAACTAACGTAATCAAGAATCTCACATATAACATTAGTATTCATAATCATAAAACCCTCAACAAACCCTCCCTATATGACCTACATTCAATACGTGAATGTCAACCAAAGTAATTGTGATAGTTTGAATTGATTAAAAATGGCACAAGTATGAACTTAATAAGTTAGAAATCAATTCGAAAATAAATTGATAAAATACCACAATTACTTACTTTGATAAGTTAAATTAATTCTAATTCAACAAGAAGGTTGACGAAATCTAACTAGTTGAAAACTAAAACTTTATAGTTTTATTATTCTCAAATTTGAATTATTACAATTGTGAATTGAAGACCTACTTATAAATTAGGCCATGTGTGTTACAAACAAATAAATGTCCCAAGTTAATGGTAAAAATTATAAGGAAATTAAATCTTATCTTGAATGAGAAAATAATGAAAATTAAGAAAACTTTTATTACAATAAGCTAGATAGGATCTTCTATTTTTAAATGAGAATATAATAATTAATTGTGAAGGAATTATGAGAAGTAAATATGGTTAATTAAAGTTGGTCATTAAAGGAGTAAAAAAGCCACCCATATCTTTCCTAAACCATGAGGATTAGATATTTAAGAAATGAGATTTGATTTCCTCATCCTTTAAGATATTACACGATTTAGGAATAAGTCTTTCCTCTTGGCTGAATCTCCCTTTAAAGAAATTATTTTCCCTTTCCTTACTCACATCAATGATAGGAACTAAGATTACTAAGAAACAGAGGATTAAAAGAATTATAGAAGAATGCTACAAGAAATTATCTTGATAGGTAGATCCACTTCTTATTCGACAAAAATGATGAGGAGATCTTTCTTGAATAAGACTCACAATACTATTAATTTTATTATTTAATAGTTACAACTAGAATTGAAAGCCTATTTATAGAATAAGGTCATATGCAATACAAGAAAATAGATATCCTAAATTAATTATAAAAATTAAATCTTGTTTTAATTGAAAAATTAATAAAAATTAAGAAGATTTTGACTAATTAGACTACATAAAATCCTCCATTTTAGAAATTTTTTTTAATGGAAAAGATTTTAATTGATTTTTTGAAAATTAGAGAGAAAATAAATGGAAGTTTAGGGCTGACCGTAATTATTCCTTTTCAGCCGGGATTTGATTCTTTAAAAGTATTTCCTTTTCTTGCTTGATTCTCTCTTCCACTTGGATTAAGATGTAAGTACTATTATATCTTTGGATTGTTGGGATTGTTTTCTTCCTTCTTTAGATTGGGTTTTCCCTTTATGGTCAATATCCATACTCACGTCAGACTCGCCTAAAGTCTCACATGCTAACCACTTAACATACTTTTAATGTCTGAAGCATTCTATTAACTAGCTCAAACCAGCTTAGCCGAAGTCAACTCACCTTGTCAAGTTCTGAAAACTCTAGACCTATTTTTGATACTTTCAAACTTATCCTTGAGGTTGTTAGACATAGTCTTTACTTCTTAAAATAATTGGCTCTAATCTTTTATTCTTATTCCCTTTTGCAAGTTAATATTGGACGACATGTGTTTGGTGTTACAGGAACATTTGATGGATTTAAAACATGAGCAGAGTTCTTTTAGTTATATTCTATCAAGTAAATAGTTCCATTATAAAGATGATTTGACATGATTGAAATGAACTTTTTGATAAATATGAATATGTAGAGGAAATTAAAAGTAGCCAATATTCAAAGTTACATTCATAAATTATGAACTCTGTGAAGATGTTATATGGGTTCAAGATCCTCTTCAAGGATATGTCTATAAAATAGGTATTATAAAATGAAATTTTAATATCATTTTTTGATACCTAAAATAGTGAAAGCAAGTGTTTCTCCTATAAGAGACAAAATGTCACAAGAGTGACGTGACACTTCTTGTTAAAGTTTTAAAGAATATAAAAATAACTATGTAACGGCCCCGGAAACATTAAAATGGTATGAGTATTTAAATATATCAAATGCGGAAGCGAGATCAAAATTTCAGTTAACATCCCTTACACGAAAAACCAGAAACGTACTTAAAATATAAAAGATTAAACTAACTAAGAGAGAAACTCGAAAATAAAACTATGAGTATGACTACAGAGTCTCTAGGCATCCCCTTCGTCGTCCTCCTGCGGAACGGGCTCGGGAACCATGTCTTCCTGATCTGAAATGGTTAAATAAGGAGTGAGCTACACTAGCCCAGTAAGAACATCACGATATCTCACCGCCACGGAGGTAAAGGTGGGTAAAAAACACAAAAAGACCAATGGAGCATAATTTACAATAAACTCGTTTATTAACATGAAAACCTTTACCATCCACTTACCTCGGTGGAATTTATGAAAACAATATAAGAAAAATAATAACATTATCACAATCATGGAATAATATAAGCTGTAAAACATAGCACTTATCACGCCTTTTGTAATTCAATCATTATACAACATATCCTTTTCTCATTTACCAGCCTACTAGTATCCATGGGGGTCCCTAGGGGTCCCGCTACCCGTTAACCTTTAACATTCATAATCAGTTTCCAGGGCCGTCCCCATACCCCGTCCGGTATGAGCGCCAAAACCATAAACCTCAATACCCCGTCCGGTATGAGGGTGAAAACGGGCCGTCCCCATACCCCGTCCGGTATGGGCGCTAAAACCATAAGATCTCCATACCCCGTCCGGTATGTGAGACCACAATCCCGGTAGGGTTCCCTACGGACCCGGTCCGTCCACCATCTCCCAGGATATCTAGTCAGGCTGACCCCATCATACAATTATCAGTCTATACAATGTTTCATTTCCCTTTTCCTCAATAAGCATCATCAATTCACATTTAAACAAGCAAATCGTAATTCATGCCGAACAGACAACATACAGTATCAGTTCTTCAGTCATTCAACCCATAATTAATAAAACAGTAATATATGCATTCGAAACTATAAAATGAACACATCAAACCCCATAATGCATTTAAAGCTGTAAAACAGTGTAAAACAGGCCAAATAACAGTAAATCATCAATCACACTAGACTCGGGCTCCATTAGCAACCTTAAGCAATTTCACACATGCGTTAATTCAAGAAATACCGTTTTATCATTTTGAACTTTAATACCGTGATAGGAAATAGGGTGAGGGGTCCTTACTTGTTTTCGGGATCCGAATACGATTCACAGTGCGCCTGCAGGCCGTCCCTAATTTTCCCTGAATTTTTCCCGGGGAACTGAAACACACTAACAGTACCTGCACGTGTTCCAAAAAAATCCAAATTAGGCCCAGGGCCCCTTTCGGACCAAATCGCAACTCCGGCACGGCGGCTCCGCCGTGCTCCGGCGACGGCGCCGCCGCTGGCGGCGGCGAGTCGCCTCGGGTTGGCTGTTTTCGGCCGTTTTCGGCCGAATTCGGCCACACTCGCATTGGTCCTTGTCAGAAAACAACCCTAGGGCCCCCGGGGGGCCAAAAATCACGGAAAAGCGGAGCTTACCGGCGGCGGCGCTCTCGGGTACAGCGGCTCTCCGGCGAGGTTCGTGTTTTGGTGATTCGGCTTCGGTCAACCTGTAGAGAAAAGAATGGTGATCACGGTGATATAAAAATTGCATCAAACGGAGGCCGGGAAGGACCTCGTCGGAGGCAAAAACCGAGAGGGGCGCGGCGGCGCCGCTGGGTTTCGGCCGCGTATTCCGGCCGTTTGGCCGGGATTTCGGCCTCAATTTGGCCATAGGAGGAATCAGCGGAGAAAAACGAGTCGGGGGTATGAAATTTACCTCGATCGGCGGTCGGAAATTTCCCCGGTGCGGCGGCGGGTGGCGGCGGTCGGCCTCTGGTTCGTCTTCTCCGGCGAGCGGCGGGCGGCTAGGGTTTGTGGTCTGGTGTGGGGGTTCTATTTATAACCCCTTGCCTTTTGATCACAGCCGTTCATTTCGTTTTAATATGGGCCGTTCGTTTTTGATTGAATCTGGGCCGTCCGTGCGATTGAATCTGGGCCGTCCGATCGCGCGATTGATCTGGGCCGTCGGATCGCCAACGTGGCTCCTTTCGGAGTGACGCGGTCTTGCCACGTGGCAGGCCCCGGTTGGCCGGGACTGTTGACCGGGCCTGCTGACGTGGCTGCTGACGTGGCCCCTTTTTTTTTTTTTTTTTTTTTTCCCTCCTTTCCGGGTGCTACAACTCTCCCCCCCATAAAGAAATTTGGTCCCCAAATTTGCCTCATTACTCTTGATCAAACAGATGAGGATATTGGGCCCTAAATTCTGATTCCAGCTCCCAAATCGCCTCCCTAGGCGTGTGGTTCTGCCACAAGACTTTTACAAATGATATTTCCCGGTTACGGAGTATTCTGCTTTCTCGGTCCGTGATACTGACCGGTACTTCTTCATAAGACAAGTCCTCTCGGAGTGAGAGCGGTTCATGAGCCACGACATGAGAAGGGTCCGGATTGTACTTGCGCAGCATAGATACATGAAACACATTGTGAACCCGGGAGAGCTCAGGGGGCAGTGCAAGTCTGTAGGCGGTGGTATCAATCTTGTCTAAGATTTCAAAGGGTCCAATGTATCTGGGGTTTAATTTTCCCCTTCTGCCGAACCTACTAATTCCCTTGAAGGGGGTGACCTTAAGAAACACCCGGTCACCTTTCTCAAAGGCCAGGTCTCTCCTCCGGGTATCAGCATAGCTCTTCTGCCTACTCTGAGCTGTCTGGATGTTCCTCTTGATCTTAACTATCTTGGACGTGGTTTCTTCCACCAAATCCGGGCCAAACAATCTTCTATCGCCCACTTCCTCCCAACAAATCGGTGACCTGCACGGACGCCCGTATAGCGCCTCGTATGGGGCCATGCCGATGCTTGCTTGGTAACTGTTGTTGTAGGCAAACTCTATCAGGGGTAGATGGTCGTCCCAATGGCCTCCGGAGTCAAGGACACAAGCTCGGAGCATATCCTCCAGCGTACGGATTGTCCTCTCTGATTGTCCATCGGTTTGGGGGTGGAAGGCAGTACTAAGGGACAGCTTTGTTCCCATAGCTTGCTGGAAACTATTCCAGAACCGAGAAGTGAATCTGGGATCCCTGTCGGACACCACTGTTACTGGGACCCCATGCAGTCTGACTATTTCCCGGACATACATTCTTGCCAACTTGTCCAACGAATCAGTCATTCTGATGGCCAGGAAGTGGGAAGACTTAGTGAGTCGGTCAACAATTACCCATATGGCATCGTGTCCCGATCGTGCCTTGGGTAGTCCCGATACGAAGTCCATGGTGATGTGTTCCCACTTCCATTCTGGAATCGGTAAAGGCTGAAGCAACCCCCCTAGGCGTTGATGTTCTGCCTTGACCTGCTGACATACCAAGCACTTAGATACAAAGTCGGCTATATCTCTCTTCATCCCATTCCACCAGAATCGGGGTCGCATAGTTTGGTACATTTTTGTACTTCCTGGATGCAAGGCGAACCTTGAACTATGGGACTCTGTCATGATGTCTCCTTTTAATTCATTGTCGTCTGGGACACACATTCTGTCCTTGAAACGAATCAATCCGTCGGCAGAGATCTGAAATTCTGAGTTCACTCCCTGTTCTGCATCCTTCTTGCGGTTTACTAGGGCGGGGTCGATTGACTGGGCTTCCTTTATTCTTTGGATTAACTCGGGTTGGACTGCTAGGTGGCTCAAACATGTGGCCCTCTTCAGATCTTGCAGTCGAACCTGCTGCGTAGCCCCAATGGACCTGCATTCCGAAACCATCAAATGGGCTAGGGTGCCTGCACTCTTCCTACTGAGGGCATCGGCTACTACGTTGCCCTTACCTGGATGGTACAGGATGTCACAATCATAGTCCTTGAGGAGTTCCATCCACCTTCTCTGACGCATGTTGAGATCCTTCTGAGTGAAGATGTGCTTCAAGCTCTTATGATCGGTGTAGATCTGAAAGGTCTCTCCATACAAATAATGGCGCCAGATTTTCAAGGCGTGTATGATTGCGGCAAGCTCCAAGTCATGGGTAGGATAGTTCTTCTCATGATTCTTTAGCTGTCTAGACCCATATGCTATAACCTTTCCATGCTGCATCAGGACACAACCCAGGCCCAGATAGGAGGCATCACTATAGACTGTATACCCTCCTGATCCACTCGGTAGAGCCAGCACGGGTGCAGTAGTCAGTCGCTTCTTCAATTCGGAAAAACTCCTTTCGCAGTTCTCATTCCAATCAAACTTTGCATTCTTCTTTGTGAGTCGGGTTAGAGGGGCCGCTAGACTGGAGAACCCTTCGACAAACCGGCGGTAATAACCCGCCATCCCTAGGAAACTGCGAATTTCCTTAACTGTTGTCAGCCTTTCCCAACCAAGTACCGCTTCAACCTTTTCGGGGTTCACCGACACCCCTTCCTTCGATATAACATGTCCTAGGAAGGCGGTTTGCTTGAGCCAAAATCCACACTTGCTCAACTTTGCATACAACTTCTTTTCCCTGAGTACCTGGAGGACTTGGGCAAGATGATGAGCATGTTCTTCTCTACTTTTTGAGTAGACTAAGATATCATCGATGAACACGATGACAAATTTATCCAAAAACTCTCTGAAGATTCTGTTCATTAGATCCATAAAGATGGCCGGGGCGTTGGTTAGCCCAAACGGCATAACCAGAAACTCATAGTGTCCGTACCTGGTTCGGAATGCCGTCTTGGGGATGTCTTCAGCTCTCACCTTCACCTGATGGTAACCTGATCGTAGATCTATTTTAGAAAAGACCTGTGCACCCTGCAACTGATCGAAAAGGTCATCAATCCGGGGGAGAGGGTACTTGTTTTTAATTGTTACGTTGTTTATCCTTCTATAATCAATACACAGTCTCAACGTTCCATCTCCTTTCTTTGCAAAAGTAACCCCGGCACCCCATGGGGAAATGCTGTGTCTAATGAAGCCACTGTTTTGTAGCTCAGTGATTTGTTTCCTTAGCTCTTCCATCTCGATGCGGCTCATTCGGTAAGGAGCTACCGAGATGGGTTGGGTTCCTGGCTGTAAGTCTATGGTGAACTCGACCTCTCTGTCCCCTGGTAGACCGGGCAGTTCATCCGGAAATACGTCTGGAAAGTCTCGGACTACTGGAATCTCTTGGATACAAACTTCCTTCTTGGGTTTACCTAGTTAGGGAAAATACAATATCAACGCACTGGGAATTAAGAAGAAAAGAATTTGTCATTAGGGAAAATCAGTACCGAATAATTTTATTAACTTGTAAATGGCTCCTCGTTGGGAGGATTAAATACAATCTTTTTATTAAAGCAGTCTATGGTGGCGTGATACGCCGCCAGCCAATCCATTCCTAGGATTACATCAAAATCCCCTGTGTCTAACCCTATCAGGTCTACCCTCAATTTCTTATCTGCTATCTCCACGGCACATGCCCTGTAGACAACCTCTCCTAGTAATGTCTCCCCCCCAGCGGTAGATACCAACAATAGTGAATCAAGTCTATCAGGTGATACACAAATTTTGGAAGCAAGAACATGTGAAATAAAAGAATGTGATGCACCAGTATCAAACAAAATATGAGCAATGTGGCCAGAGATAGTATACATACCATGTACCACGTCCGGGTCTGCATCGGCATCCTTCTGGGTAAGGTTGTAAACTCTGCCCTGGATTGGAGGCCTCCCTTGATTCTGGTTCCTAGGGCACTCCCTCGCATAGTGCTGGGCACTGCCGCATATGCAACAGGTGTTGTTGAGGCGGTAGCAGGGTCGGTCCCCATGATCCCTGCCGCAGTACTGGCAGGTCTTCCCACGAGCTGCCCCCATAGCCTGAGGAGGGCCCTGAACGGCAGGCCTGGGTCTCTTACTGGGTTGGACAGGCATGGTAGGCGCTGGCCTGCGGAGCGGGGCTGAAGGTCGGGAACTTCCCGTTAGCTGAGGGCGGGTGTCGAAGCTCCTTTCTATGATCTGCGCCTTTGCCAGGACTGCCGAATATGTCTCGAGCTCCATCACCAACAAGTGTTGTCTGATCGCCGGGCGGAGACCCCACTGGAATTTCCTGGCCTTTCGGCCCTCATCCAACAATGTCTCCGGGGCATGTCGGCCCAGCTCCAGGAACTTGCGGGCATACTCCGACACTGTCATATTACCCTGGACCAACTGAGCAAATTCCATTTCCTTTAAATGTTGGATGTGCTTAGGGAGATACTCCGCATGGAAAGCCGCTAGGAACTGCTCCCAAGTAACTGGTACAGGCAGGGTGGCCCGCTTGAGCTCCCACCAGCGTACTGCTTCCCCTACCAGCATGTAGGAGGCAATGGCAGCCCTCTGCTCAGGAATTACTCCCAAGGTCTCAAAGGCTCTCTCAGTCTCCGCCAGCCAGTATTGGGCCTCTTCGAAAGAGGATCCCCCTGAAAAAGTAGAAGGGTTCAGTCTCCTGTACCTCTCTATGAAGCCGGGGTCGATCAAGGAGGGAGCGGGGTCCCGAGGTAAAGGGACTGGGGCCGGCTGAGGGTGAACTGGGGGACCCTGTGGTGGCGCCTGCTGATGGGGTGGGGGCACTGGAATATGCTGTGGCGGTACCTGTTGGTACTGTGGCTGTGGTACCGGGTCGTACCGCGGCTGTGGTGCCGGGTGGTACTGTGGAGGAACAGGCTCCTGCCGGGGTGGCTCGGGATCAGCCTGCTGTAACGGGGGCTCAACCTGCGCTAGCGGAGGAGGTCCGGGTAACTCCCTTCTCTCCTCTTGCCTTCGCTGGGCAGCTACGAGAGCTTCCACCATCTCATATAATCTGTCCAAATCCTCCCGAAGCGAATTATCTTGGGCCGCTCGGTTTAGTGGGGGCCTTCCTCTCCTCATTTCTGTGTACCTGCATTTACAAGGAATGGGTGAGTAACGACCAATCGGTGAGTATTTCTTTAAAGGACTATAGTGTAAGGGATGGGTCCAAGGAAATGCGGCTCTGATACCAACTGTAACGGCCCCGGAAACATTAAAATGGTATGAGTATTTAAATATATCAAATGCGGAAGCGAGATCAAAATTTCAGTTAACATCCCTTACACGAAAAACCAGAAACGTACTTAAAATATAAAAGATTAAACTAACTAAGAGAGAAACTCGAAAATAAAACTATGAGTATGACTACAGAGTCTCTAGGCATCCCCTTCGTCGTCCTCCTGCGGAACGGGCTCGGGAACCATGTCTTCCTGATCTGAAATGGTTAAATAAGGAGTGAGCTACACTAGCCCAGTAAGAACATCACGATATCTCACCGCCACGGAGGTAAAGGTGGGTAGAAAAACACAAAAAGACCAATGGAGCATAATTTACAATAAACTCGTTTATTAACATGAAAACCTTTACCATCCACTTACCTCGGTGGAATTTATGAAAACAATATAAGAAAAATAATAACATTATCACAATCATGGAATAATATAAGCTGTAAAACATAGCACTTATCACGCCTTTTGTAATTCAATCATTATACAACATATCCTTTTCTCATTTACCAGCCTACTAGTATCCATGGGGGTCCCTAGGGGTCCCGCTACCCGTTAACCTTTAACATTCATAATCAGTTTCCAGGGCCGTCCCCATACCCCGTCCGGTATGAGCGCCAAAACCATAAACCTCAATACCCCGTCCGGTATGAGGGTGAAAACGGGCCGTCCCCATACCCCGTCCGGTATGGGCGCCAAAACCATAAGATCTCCATACCCCGTCCGGTATGTGAGACCACAATCCCGGTAGGGTTCCCTACGGACCCGGTCCGTCCACCATCTCCCAGGATATCTAGTCAGGCTGACCCCATCATACAATTATCAGTCTATACAATGTTTCATTTCCCTTTTCCTCAATAAGCATCATCAATTCACATTTAAACAAGCAAATCGTAATTCATGCCGAACAGACAACATACAGTATCAGTTCTTCAGTCATTCAACCCATAATTAATAAAACAGTAATATATGCATTCGAAACTATAAAATGAACACATCAAACCCCATAATGCATTTAAAGCTGTAAAACAGTGTAAAACAGGCCAAATAACAGTAAATCATCAATCACACTAGACTCGGGCTCCATTAGCAACCTTAAGCAATTTCACACATGCGTTAATTCAAGAAATACCGTTTTATCATTTTGAACTTTAATACCGTGATAGGAAATAGGGTGAGGGGTCCTTACTTGTTTTCGGGATCCGAATACGATTCACAGTGCGCCTGCAGGCCGTCCCTAATTTTCCCTGAATTTTTCCCGGGGAACTGAAACACACTAACAGTACCTGCACGTGTTCCAAAAAAATCCAAATTAGGCCCAGGGCCCCTTTCGGACCAAATCGCAACTCCGGCACGGCGGCTCCGCCGTGCTCCGGCGACGGCGCCGCCGCTGGCGGCGGCGAGTCGCCTCGGGTTGGCTGTTTTCGGCCGTTTTCGGCCGAATTCGGCCATACTCGCATTGGTCCTTGTCAGAAAACAACCCTAGGGCCCCCGGGGGGCCAAAAATCACGGAAAAGTGGAGCTTACCGGCGGCGGCGCTCTCGGGTACGGCGGCTCTCCGGCGAGGTTCGTGTTTTGGTGATTCGGCTTCGGTTAACCTGTAGAGAAAAGAATGGTGATCACGGTGATATAAAAATTGCATCGAACGGAGGCCGGGAAGGACCTCGTCGGAGGCAAAAACCGAGAGGGGCGCGGCGGCGCCGCTGGGTTTCGGCCGCGTATTCCGGCCGTTTGGCCGGGATTTCGGCCTCAATTTGGCCATAGGAGGAATCAGCGGAGAAAAACGAGTCGGGGGTATGAAATTTACCTCGATCGGCGGTCGGAAATTTCCCCGGTGCGGCGGCGGGTGGCGGCGGTCGGCCTCTGGTTAGTCTTCTCCGGCGAGCGGCGGGCGGCTAGGGTTTGTGGTCTGGTGTGGGGGTTCTATTTATAACCCCTTGCCTTTTGATCACAGCCGTTCATTTCGTTTTAATCTGGGCCGTTCGTTTTTGATTGAATCTGGGCCGTCCGATCGCGCGATTGATCTGGGCCGTCGGATCGCACCCGCGCGGATCGCCAACGTGGCTCCTTTCGGAGTGACGCGGTCTTGCCACGTGGCCCCCTTTTTTTTTTTTTTTTTTTTTTTTTTTTCCTCCTTTCCGGGTGCTACAAACTATCTAAATTTAAGTGATAAGATTGATATGTATGAAATGAAGATGAAACAACATAGAGAAAATCTTGAACATTTGATTATACAAAAACCTAATTTATCTAAAATTTCAATATGACATGAAGAACAAAAAAAAAAATGAAAGCTGAGTTAATTAACGAAAAATTAAGTGCTGCAATCTAACGATCAAGAGTTAACAATTATTGAAGGTATGGACACAAGTGAAGCATTTGAAATAGTATAAGACATTGTGAATGAGATTGTTATTCTTACTTATTAAGAAATTTAATTTTCTTTTTTCACTAAAAAGAATAGTAAAATTTCAATTTCCTTTTATAGTAGAAATGAAGTTTTAGCAAGTTTTATAATAAAAAGAAATAGGATAATCCCTTCTAATTAACTTATTTTCCTATTTTAGGTTCCCTATGTTTACAATAAAAGAAGATAGAAACCTTTCTCAGTTTTCTTCTATTTAACTTATTTTCCTACTTTACAGGTTTCTAGATTTCTTATTTTTGATGCATTTGATGCCTAATAAATAAGATACCTAGTTTAATTATTAGGTAGACTATGGATGATTATTATTCAACATTGATATATCGTTTTAATTATTGAGATATGAAATTTTTCAATTTTAATTCTTAAATTTTCTTTAAATTTTTTGTTTCAAACTTTCTTTATTCTACATTAGCAGGCCTCTAATTCCTTTATATGGATATGACAAGTTTTATTCAGTAAATATACGCTTGCAAAGCTTTTTGCATGTCATCAAGGTATTTTTTTGCCTTCCTTCAGTCGTTTTCCCAAGCATTTTTTGGGTTCTTTATCTTCTAACCCCTTCCTACGCAGCTATGGGTATAAGAGTTCCGATTGTTGCCTATTCTAATCTCTTTGGCTATGTGGGATGAACTTCCTTATTTTTCGGAAATAAAATGATAGCCACCAATATACTTTCTAGGCCAGCAAATCTTAGTACCATTGCGAATTCCGCAATTCCCCAACCATGGAGGAGTTAGTAAACTATTAGTTCTAAAAAGTTTCATCCCTTACAGTATGAACCTAGTTCTTCCTAATTTGACTCAACCCTTGTTTCAGTTAAGGTAGAGTCCAATAAATACGGTGCTTTTATTACAGTGGAATGAAAATAATATTACAGGTACTTCACAAATTTACCCATGATCTTTCTTTTTCTTTTTTTTCTTAAGAAAAAAGGAACTTCATAAATGGCTGATTAACTGAAACTTCCTTAATGCGCATTTTTTCGCTTTATTGATTCATGAGTCACCATGAAAAAGTAACGTTTATCTGACTACTTCTGTTTGGAAAGTTTTTCAATCAGGGCATTCTTTTCATCCTGCGGAAGAGCATTGAACATGAAGATAGATTTGTCACCAATGTCATCCTTCAAAAGCAAATTGTAAATTGTCAAATCCAGTCAAACAACAAAGAAACTCATTAAATTTAATAAGTAATAATATAACCTTTATGGGCTGAGTAAACTTTCTTCCAGCAAATATCACGAAGAGAACCATCCATGAACCAAGTAAAGTAAGTTTTACTCCATCATCCATCAATCCACTCTGCATGGTTCGAGTGAAGCCCATTAAGATCCATGTAAAACCAACTTCAATGACTTCGAATCTTCAAAAGATAAATACCATCAAGTCATTTTTCCACATCCCTTAAAAGTTCCAAGAGGTCTCTTTTAGTTCAATTTTCATTTAATTCCTAACTAAACTATCCTTAATTTTTATGATGATTTTCATAAGTATAATTACAATAAATCCTACTGTCACCTTGAGTTTCTCGTACATGAGATTCAATTTCCAGTGCTCACATGATCATTTTGTTGCATTTCTGGCTCTTGTATGGATTTACAGGGCCACAGTTTCTTTCTTTCTTTTTTTCCCTTGGTGTGAGAGGTGAGGCAATCAGTAAAACAAGGTAATTCTTTTCCTGGAACTATGTCTGGGAACATGTACAGTGACAACTCTTAAAATGAAAGTAGTTGTTACATATATAAATAACACTATTCGCTTTTTGACTTTTCAAAAAAAAATTTCCCAGTTCTCAGTGCAGAAACTGAATTCCCACTCCTAAGAAAGTTCGAAGTAGGATGAGGATGGAAACTTATGTTGTAGCTATGCGTACAAAGACTCTTACTAAAATTAAGAAAAAGGAATTAACAAGGGATGGACTGGAAACTGGACCAAACAGACCATAACAGGTTTAACTTGACAGGAGGAAGTTAACTTGCAGTATCACATATAAATCATCATATAAGGATGACTCCATTCTTTTGCAGATCAAATTTGGTGGTGAACTTTAAATTACAAGGTCAACTTCTTGATTAAATTTGCATTTAAAACATAGGATAGCATTTATATAGATCAAATAATAGAAGGTGTTGTAAAAGTTTTGTGAGAATAGTACCAGGTGCCCAAGAAGAACCATTGGTATGATGAAAGTAAGAAGACCAGCTTCAAGTTTCCCATAGCACAGGCCTGTCAAAGAAGGTAAATGGACACCATAAGAAAATTACAGTAATTTTTCAAGAGAAAAAACATATACATATAATTAAAATAGAAAAAGAACATAAAGAGAGGAATCATCCTTCCAAAAGAAACAAAACAAGCAAAAATGACAGATATCAAAATAAGACAGCCCTCTCAATTCCTTTGCCCAGCAGCACAACTGACAAAGATAAATCTCAAAAGAGTAAGTTGCATTCCCCCTCTATATTATGCAAAAACCTCTCATATTTATATACTGCTTTCTCGATATCAGCAGAAAAAACTCAGCGGTTGGTGGCAAGGCCTCCAATGGTAAAGTATTCAGTCATCAGCATGAACTGAGTGCCCAATGATTTTGAAAATGTCAATCAGAATTTTAGGAATGATATGTGGTAAAGAAGTCCTCTAGAGTATACATTATTCTTTATAATTAAATAATATAGTGATGTGGGTAAAGCATATAAGTTTGTCAAGGAAGGACTTTTCCTTGGAGTTTGAAGAAACAGAATAATTTCCATATAATATGAAAAAGTCAGGTATACACACAATTGACCCATCCTAAAAAATCATGCACCTTGGTCCAAAGAGGCTCTATGTGAAACTTCTATCCCAAAAAACATGTGCAGAGTAAACACAAATTAAAGATGCAGCAGTTATTGTGTCTAGCCACTGTGGAACAGTTGCATCAAACAACACTGAGATTCTTTGTATTATTCTTTCTCTCGCTTTTACTTTAATCTGTGTGTATCTTGCTTTAGTATTTTCCTAATAGTTTTTCCTTCCTGTTGAAAGTCTACTCATAAAAAAATCTAAAACAATTGTTCTTCTCTATTTCTTGTCCAGACTTCTCAAGTCCCTTTTTATTCTCATTCTGTTGAATCAAAAGGGAAGCAAAATAAAACCATCTTAGTTTCAGTTTGACTCTTTTTCCAATCATTCCCTGTTCTTTGCTTAGTAAGCAAAAAAAGAAGTACCCAAAAGCCTAGGAGAGAGAAACTAGAGTCTGCATTCGTAGAATCTTGTTCCTGTCACATCCACCCAGGTCAAAAGTTGCCATAGCTAGGGGACTTCTCTACCGGTGTCCAACATCTATTGGCTTCTCAGTGCCAGCAGCCAGTCATGTGAAACTCATGTAGTACCAATACTCATCTCCTGCATACTGTTCCAATATGGTTTTAATCAGCCTGAGGTGTCCTTTTGGCTTATGTGATGTTTTTTAGTTATGATCACTGTTATAGGACTTTTTTTTAGACTCTCATTATGTGCTACATTTCTACCCCATTCTACTGCAACAACTCAGGGTTTTTTTGGTGCGATGACTGCAAAGTTTTTCTTACGATGCCTTTTTAGATAATGCTTGGTTTTATGAATGGGTTAGCAATGCATTTAAGGTTAGGGTGAGGCATTCTGGTAAATACAGTTTTGTTGTGCTCTGATGCGTGCCATTGAGGCTACATACACAGGTTTGCTATGTTAGGGAATTGAAGTTTCATGTTCAGTGATTGATGTTATATGAAGTTTTGATGCTCGTGTTTGAAGAAGCTAATAGTAATAACTAAAAGACTTTAAGTTGCTTATAGTATATTTTTTCATTTTGAAGGTAGTTGAAAAAAATGTGAAAAGTTCTAGGTGAATCCTCAGATCTCGTTGAACCATGGGTAATGAAGAGTGAGGACTACTTCTACCAAAAAAGTTTGGTTGTTAGGAACAGTTAGAGCTTTGCTCAAGACGAGTGAGGACTAGTCGCAAAATAGATGTGAATACTAGTGCTTTTTCCAGGCAGAGCGATGCAAGTTCTCCTAGAAAAGAACAATATTCTTTTCCTTTTCCATATTTAGTGAGTCTATTCTTAGTTTTCTTTGAATATAATATAGTAGTTCTTCAACATAATAACAAGAACTACATTCCAGCATTTCTCTCCAACTAGGGCAGCCAAAACCCAGCAAACAATGCCCCCTCCACAACAATCTATTCTCCTTTCCCCTCCCAACTCTTTGAAGAGAAGAGGTAATAAAGTACTCAAGTTTCGGAAGAGCTTCTGCCAACCCAACAGGAACGAAAAGTATCAAATGATCCTGTCCAACGCCTCTTAAGCCACATAATTGTGTAAAAACAGATGCCATAAGACCAACATCACGAAAACACTTGCAAACTTGAAGCAGATCATTACTATTGAGCATATTAAAAATCTGAGTCCTAACAAATACCTTAATCTTATGAGATTTGAATCATTCGGTGGTCTGAAACTTCTGACAGAGGACATTCTAGGAGGTTTGACTTTATTTAGTTGTTTGAAAGTTTGAGAACTTTGGAATTTTTTCCTCATTATTTTGTTCTCTACTCTAACTTGAGTAGCTAAAACCTATGAAGTTTTGACTTGTCCTTCCATCTTTGCCAGATTGGTTTACCCAACCGATTTAGCCATTTTTCAGTTATTTGGACCAGTCTCCAGGTCATTTTTACGTGCTCTTTCAATTTTTGAAGTTAGTTCTATCAAATTCACCCTTTACCATCTTCAAATGGAAAACTTAAATTTTTTTATGTAAAATAAGTTATGCCTAAATAGATTATAAGTTATAATTTTTTTAAATGTAAAATTATTATATTATTTAGAAATCTATTATTATAGTCGTTAACTTTAAGATTTTGTTTTTCGTATTTAGATTTCCTATTTTTTTTAATATTTCCTATTTGTATTAGAATTACTATTTCTAACATTATCTGTATTAGTTTCTTCTTTTTATTAGTAGTTTTCCTAATTCTACTAATTTACTATTTCCTAGTTTAATTCTAATTAGAAAAAGTTAGTTATAAATTATTATAAATAGTTTTATAACTTCGCTTACTGAATATTCAAGTTATTCAATAAAATATTTTAAAATTATCTCAATTTTCTGATTGTGTGATGCAATTAAACCCTCAAATATAATATTTTAAGACTTCTTACAAGTGATGTTTAAGAAACTCAATTTGTGATGTTTTACTTTTTTATTCCCAAATCCCTAATTGAACAAATCAACTTTATTTATCCTATATCAATTTTAGAATATTCAAGACAGAACAAGCATTTACTCATAGACAGTTAACTCTATAATTCTTTCTTGGTTGTAGTTACAAACAAACAAACAATTAAATAGAGAGAGGCTGGAAGCATCCTCAGACTTTTGATAGTCTGCTCCCCTATGGAAATATAAGGCAAAAAGCTTATTCATTATGAGAGGTGTGGCAAAAACCTTGTTTCAATCTTTATAGTTGAATTGCTCAATCTTTCAATGCAATGCATCCACAAACTATACAGATTAACTTAGGTGGGCAGTTTAAATATTTTGGTGAGTCAACAATATCTTGTTTCTATTTGTCATGGGGCCTATTGCGACTAAATTCTGTGTGACGAAGTTCCTAAAATATACACGCATATCCTGGGTTGAACTTCGTTTTATACTCAACATGTGCAACATGATGCATATAACAGTACTTATCATCTTAAATTTGGTAAGAAGAATGAAGAAATTTAATTCTTATTGAATTCTGAATACAAATGAGTCAACTAATACAAATTTAATTTCCAAAATAGAAAACACAAGATCAGTATACTTAATCTCCCCAAGTACTAAAACAGGAAATAGTTACTAATTATAACAGATTCTCTCACCAGAAAGAAAATAATAACTAATTATGACAGACTCACCAGAAAATAGGAAATTGTTTTAACAGAATCTCGCTAATCTTGGAACTCAACCATTATCTTAGTATCTAATCCAAATCTCATGATCTTAGCACTTAATCAAAATCTCATGATCTTAGCACTTAATCAAAATCTCATATTTCCACACTCTCCCTCAAGTTGGGTGGTAGATATCTAGCGTTCCCTACTTGCTCTTTATGTTCTCATAGTTTCCCTTTGAAAAGTGCTTTCATCAAAATGTCTACTGTTTGGCAACTAGAATGAACATATACAAGTGTGATTGTTCCGTCATCAATTTTTTCTTTGATGAAGTGACAGTCTCTCCATATTCTTTAGCCTATCATGGTGGACTAGATTCTTTGCAATTCTTATGGCAGTCCGGCAATCACAAAAATGGCATAGCAGAGTTTGGTGTGATTTCAAGTTCCTTCATATATTCTATGAGCCATAGCCCTAAATTCCACATCTATATTACATTTTTCCCCTACAAATTGATTCTTACTTCTCCAAGTCACCATATTTCTCCAAACATAGGAACAATTCTCGGTAATAGACCTTCAATCTATCAAGGATCTTGTCAATCAACATCAGTAAATACCTTAATTTCCTTATTTGAAGTTTTCTTGAACTAAAGTCCTATTCTTTCTTGAGAGATTGTAAGATTTTGTACACAGTCGTCATATGTTTTTAGCAGGGTTGTTCATGTAGCAAATTGTCATGCTCATACAGAAACCAACATCAGGCATTGTGTGAGATAGGTAGATAAACTTTCTAATTAATCTCTGGTAACTGTCTCTATAAATTGGAGAGCTTTCATCATTTTCAAGACTTGAATTTCTTCCAAAACAGCAATCTTCCATTCAAGTTCTTGAAGAGCTTCTTGGATGTTAAATGGATACAATCATCTTCAAGGAAGATGATGAATGCTTAGAAGTTCAGTGAAAGCTTCTATAAGATAACATGATTACTAAGTGGATTTTGTATTCAGGATCTTATATTTTTCCTTAAAGCAAATGGGTTGATCCAAATCATCAAGGTCATTATTGGAATTTAGGTCATTAATTATGTTACCTAATTGTGAACTCGGTTTATTTGGAACTTGTTCCAATTGTTAGTTTGCTCAAGTGGAGTGCTATACTCATGCTCTTTTTGACGAGAATTCTAAGGCTTTTTCTTTAAATTTCTCCTAAAATAAACAATTACTTCTTTACTATCTTGTGTAATTGACTCAAGAAAAATCGGGGTTGGCTCAAGAATGATAGAAGGAATGTTTGAGGAATTGTTTTAACGGACAATTGTAACTATGATTTTGTGGACGAAGAGAAGAATTTGAGAGAGAAAGTAGTGGTGATTCTGGTTTCCCACATTGCAATTCATCTATGAACAAATTCTACCCTTGAACTACAATTTTGGGGTAGAAGGTTTGAGTTTCATAGAACGTAACATCCATGGAAGTACAGAATTTTCTCATTATAGGAGAGTAAAACCTGTATATTTTTAAATTTGATGAGTACCCTAAAAGATACATTTAATGGTTGTGGGATCAGATTTATTACATTAGGACTTATGAATATGAATGAATGCAGTACAATTCGTTAACAACGGTTTGATATGTATGCTATTGAATATTATACTTTTCTATATACAAGTTTTCTAGAATAGAAAAAAAATAGTCAATTAAGTACAATTAATTAAAAATGATATAAATTACTCTTATACCCTTTAACCTAATTTATCCTTTCTTTAACACTACTCCTCAAACTGGAGAGTAGATGTCATCCATCCTCAATTTATCAATAAGAGCTTTGAATACTAAATTGGTTAAGTATTTAGTAATCTACCAATTGAGAATTGATAGACATATATTAGGTACACATTAGGCTTCTGTAAATTTTTTCTTTGATAAAATGTATATCGATCTTGATGTGTTTGCTTCAGTCATATTGTACCAGATTGTGAGCGAGACTAACTTACTATCACCGTATAGGCGCATGGAGTTTTCACACTTGATTTTAAACTCTTCCAAAATTCTTTTTATCCATAATAATTCGCATATTGTGTCATTGTCCGGAATTCAAATTCTACACTTGATCTCTTAACTATATTTTGTTTTTTACTTCTCTAAATAATTAGATTGCCTCGAAGGAAGGTACAATAACCTGTACTAGATCCTATTTCTACAATTGACCTTGCATTATCTGCATCAATACATGTTTTTATGAAGAATTTGTCATTCTTCCTTAACATAATTCTTTTCTTTGATGACTCTTTTAAGGATTGCAGTAGTCTGTATACTACTTGTAGGTACACTTCTTCCCGATTGTGCATGAATTGGCTTATAACACTTACTATATCCGGTCTCATGTGGGATAATTAGATCAATCTCTCAACTAATCTTTAATATATTTCTTTATTTATTAGCACATCTTCCTCCGCTATTCCTAATTTGTGGTTACGATCAATATGAGTACTAACTGGTTTGGTGATGGGACATGATATCTTTAGGGATGAAGATTTTAGGGATGTCATACACTCTCTTACAACCTTGTAATTACTTTGTATACTGGTGATACCCCCTTTGGTATCATGTTAATACATTTCTATACTTTTTTATTTAAAAAAAAAATGAATACTAGTTGGTTTGTATACTATCTTTGCCAATGTCTTTTATCAAGTCATAAATATTTTTTCTTGAAAGATAAAAATTCTAAATTTAGAGTGAACAACTTCAATTTCTAAAAAATATTTCAGTTTTCCTAATTCCTTGATCTCGAATTCTTTTATCAAGTACTATTTTAGTGTCAGTTGTTCCTTCTAATTATTTCCTAAAACGATAATATAATCAACATATATTAGGAGAGCTGTAAGTCCTCTTGTCTTTAAGTATTTAATGAATAAAATGTGATCTCCTTTATTGAAGATTGATTCAAAATTAACAGCTGGACATTTTGACTGAGTTTTAATTTGTTGAGATATTTTCTCTCCTAAAATTTCTAATTTCTTGTTAGTAGCGATGGCATTTTGATCTAGTTTCATATTACTCTACTATTTTATCGCCTTCAGTTGCTTTGTAAAGCCTATTTAAAGGCATTTCTAGTTAAATAAAATATCTGCTACATCCAAAAATTCCAGTAGTAGTTCATACTTACTACATGTTTGATTAGCATCCTCTTAGATTAATTCTTTATTTTTATGTTGCCTTCAATTGTTGTCTGCTATATTTTCCTTGAAGTTGCAGCAACTTTACAGCAACATTGAATTCATCTAAGCTCCCTTCTCCAATGAAATTGGTATCAAAGCCAAATTCATTTGTGATTGGGCATACAGCTCATGGCAACCAATGGCAATGCAATGAACATTACTCAACCATCAATCTCAATTTTCTGAGGTGAAAACTACGAATTTTGGAGCATCAAAATGAAGACTTTCTTTAAGTCTCAAGATTTGTGAGACTTGGTTGAGAATGGATATCTTAATCCGGATGAAGATGCCAGGTTAAAAGAAGATTAAAAAAATTATTAGCGAAAGCACTATTTTTCATCCAGCAAACAGTGCATGAATCCATTTTTTCTAAAATTGCAGCAGCAAATACTAGTAAAGAAGCATGAACGAACAGCATAGTAAGGCTCCTTGAAGGTGACCACAGTGAAACTTCAATCTCTTCGTCGTGATTTTGAAACTTTGCAAATGAAAGGTGGAGAATTAGTGTAAGATTTTTTATCTAGAATAGCTGCAATTGTTAATCAAATTAGGTCTTATGCAGAAATTGTAACTGATGAGACAGTTGTTGCAAAAGTATTGCGGAGTTTGATTCCAAAATTTGACCATGTAGTTGCAGTTATAGAGGAGTCCAAAGACCTGGCCACGTACTATTTTGATGAACTAATGGGATCCTTGCAAACGCATGAAACAAGATTAAACAGGGCAAATGAAAAGAGTGATGAAAAAGTCTTTCAAGTGATGGAGGAGTCACCTAAGCAGTAAGATGATTCAAGAAAGGCATCAAACAGAGGACATGGCAGAGGAGGACATCCTGGTAGAGGTGGTAGAGGCAGAGGAAGAAATTGTGGACAAGATGAACAAGGGCAAACGACTTACAAGCAGAAAAATCACAACAGCAATATTCAATGTTACAATTGCAAGAGGTATGGACATGTAAAGGCAAAATGTTAGAAAAAAGAAACAGTAGTAAATTATGCAGAAGATGATGAAGAGGTTAAGCTATTCATGACATATAAAGATGACACTGCACCTTCAAGTTATATGTGGTTTCTGGACAAAAGATGTTCCAATCATATGACTGGAATAAAATCTTAGTCTAAGGAGCTTGACAAGTCATACAAGATAAAAATAAGACTTGGCGATGACGAACAAGTGCAAGTTGAAGGCAAAGGCACAGTGGGAATAAACAAAGGCCGCGGTAAGGTAAAACTCCTCTACAATGTTTATTTTGTTTTTAATTTATCACAAAACTTGTTGAGTGTTGGACAACTTATGGATAATGGATACTCTATTGTGTTTGATAACAACTCCTGTGCGATTAGAGATAAAAAAAATCAGATCCGGTTATTGTTAATGTACACATGGCACCAAATAATTTTTTTCACTTGAGGTGTCGACTGTTGAAAATCAAACCCTTGTTGTTAGTCAAGGCAGTGAGTCTAGATTATTACATTTACGTTATGGACATTTGAATGTAAAAGGTTTGAGATTGTTAAGTCAAAAGGAAATGGTATTTGGGTTGCCTAGAATTGAGTCATTAGCTCTGTGTGTGTATATATGGGAAACAATTTAGAAAACCATTTCGTGTGAGAAAATGTAGAAGGATATCTAAGTGTCATGAACTTGTGCATGCTGATTTATGCAGTCCCATGAAAACACACTCATTAGGTGGGAGTCGCTATTTTCTGTTGTTTACAGATGACTATTGTTGCATGAGCTGGGCCTACTTCCTTCAATTCAAGGACTTTTGAAACCTTTAAAAGGTTCAAGACACTTGTTGAGAAACAAAGTGGAAAAAATATAAAGGTACTTCGCAATGATGGAGGAGGAGAGTCTATGTCTCATGAATTTAATCAACTTTGTGAAGAAGAAGGTCTGCATAGAGAATTAACAACACCATATAGACCAGAGCAAAACAGAGTGACTGAGAGAAAAATTTGCACTGCGGTCGAAATGGCGAGAAGCTTGTTGAAGGCAAAAGGACTACCGGATTATTTTTGGGCTTAAGGTGTTGCTACTGTTGTGTACTTGTTAAATAACAAAGGCAATTCGAAACCAAACACCATTTGAAACTTGGAGTGGTAGAAGACCTTGGGTAAGCCATTTGAAAATATTTGGTTGCATTGCCTATTCTTTAGTAGATTCACATAATCGCAATGAACTTGATCAAAAATCTGTGAAATGTATTTTTGTTGGTTAGAGTACTCAATCTAAAGCATATAGCTTTACAATCCTATGAGTGGCAAGATGATTATTAGCAGGAATGCCGTACTTGCATGAAGGAAAAATTTGAAATGTCAGATTTAGGCAAGCTACACTATTTTCTTGGTCTGGAAGTGAAAAAAGTTGAAGATCATCTTTGAATCTCAAAGAAAATATGCTACTAATTTACTTAAACAATTTAACATGCTGAATTGAAAAGCTGCAGCTAGACCAATGAATTTAAATGAGAAGCTGCAAGGTTGATGATGGTACTGAACAATCAAATGCAAGAGATTTCAGAAGTCTGGTTGGTGGCTTAATTTATTTGACTCATACCCAACCTGATATTGTTTCCTTAATTAGAGTTATTTCTAAATTTATGCATTGTCCATCAAAGCATCACTTTGGAGCTGCGAAACGAGTACTGTGATATGTTACTGGAATATTTGATTTTTGGTTATGGCATGATCGTGTTTCAGAGTTCAAATTGGTTAGTCACACTGATAGTGACTGGGCCAGATGTTTGGAGGATCGAAAGAGCACATCTGGTTATGTTTTTAATCTTGGATCAGTTTCTATTTGTTGGAGTTCGAAGACGCAAACAGCAACAACCTTGTCTACATCAGAAGCTGAATATGCAGCTGCTACATCATCAGCATGTCAAGGAGTATGGTTAAGAAAAATTCTTGCTGATCTTTCTCAAGAACAGATTTGAGCAACTAAAATTTTGTGTGACAACCAGGTTGCAATTAATATGACAAAAAATTTGGTGTCCCAGAAAGAACAAAACACATAGATATTCAAGTCCATTTTATTAGGGATCTTACGACATATGGTTTAGTCAAATTGGAGTATTGTAGTTCAAACGAACAAGTGGTTGACATTCTCACAAAATCTCTCCCATGTGACAAGCATGTCTACTTCAGAAATCTGCTTGGTGTTAGCAACTTTGAATTAAGGGGGAGTGTTGAAGATTGATTCAAAATTGACAACTGAGCATTTTGACTAAGTTCTAATTTGTTAAGATATTTTCTCTTCTAAAATTTCTGATTTCTTGTTAGTAGTGACAGCACTTTGATTCAGTGCCAGATTACTCTGCTAGTTTATTGCTTTAAGTTGCTTTGTAAAGCCTATTTAAAGGCATTTCTGGTTGCTAAATAAAATATCTGCTGCATCCAAAAATTCCAACAACAGTTCATTACTCACTACGTGTTTGATTAAAGTCCTCTTAGATTAATTCTTTATTTTTCTACTGCCTTCACTTGTTGCCAGATGTATTTTCCTTACAATTGCAACAACACTGAGTTCATCTAAGTTCTCTTCTCTACCAACCATGAGCATGCTTAAATTTCATATCTATCATCACCCTTATGAACTTGTCAAACCATACTCTTTGGTGATTGTTTGAGTTTATACAGTCTCTTCTTTAGTTTACACACTTTATCTAGTCCTACTTCTTTGACAATGTTTGATGGGAATTCATGTAGATCTCTTCTTCTAAATTTCTATGCAAAAAGACATTTTATACATCAAATTATCGTAATTGTCAATCAAAATTGGTAACTAATGACAACAAGATTCACACAATATTCATCTTGGTTACTAGTGCAAACATCTCCTGATAGTCTATCTCATATGTTTGTATATAGCCCTTTTCCACCAGTCTCGTTTTATATCTCTTGATTGTCTCATCAACTTTATATTTGATTGTAAACACCTATTTGCATCCCACCAGTTTCTTATCTTTATAAATTCATTATTTTCCAAGAATAATTCTTTTCAAGTGTCTGCATTTCCATATTTCTAATATTCTCTATTTTTCACAAGATAATGTCTCAGATACTGTCTTAGAAATAGACTTATTATTTAAATTTGTGAGTAAATTTCTATTGGTTGATGAATACTTAGCAAATTACACAAACTATGATATAGGATACAAAGGGTGTATAGTGTATTCTCTTGTGCCTTTACACGGAATGCAATAGATATATCATTACAAAACTTTCCTCCTTTTGCATTTTGTTGTACTTGGACCCATGTGGACAAATCCTCTATGGAATGATGTACCAATAATTGATCAATGCATGACCACGCTTGACCACTTCTTTGTTACCCTTTTTTCCCTCCATTGCAACCCTTCACTATCCCCATTATCTTCATTCTCTTTGAGGGAAGAACGTACTCATCATTCATAAGATAGGATAAATTCATTATTCAGCTTAAACTTGTATCTCTAATAGCCCCATAACAATCAGTTCTCCCTGTAGATCACCCAACAACCTATATCTTCTTAAGACTTGTTTCTGGAAATAGATCATGGATAAAATGGTTTATGGTCACGTAGCGTCATGTTGTGCCTTTCTTTCCTTATCAACTTTGGTTGTAGAATGTTTTCATTCTGTTGAGAAGGTTGAAGCGTTAACCTTTGAGAATACTCCTCTTTTCGCCTAGCCAATTTAGTCCAAGTCTCTCAAAGACTAATACAGCCTTCTGCCAAGAGTTTTTATTTGGTAACTATTATCTTTCTTTCCCTTGTTTAATCACCAGCCAGATGGTTGAGTGCTATAATGAAGTGTTTTTAAATTTCAATTCATATTATTCTTGTGATTGCACTCGAATAACAGCCATGCCTCACTTCAACCATTTCCCCTGGTTTTTCTCTGGCCAACTCTGTCCTGACAACTGTTGCAAAGCTCTGTATGACTGCCTTTTCATATCAGGACAATTGAAATCAACAACTTTTGTCTCCCCTCAACCTCCATTTCTTCTACAGCCATTAGTCCCGGAACTATAAACAAGTATAGTGATAGCACCAAAGTGATAGTCCTTCGTTTCCAGGATCTTTTAGGATAATAACAGACAAATATCTTGTTTCGATGACCTCTGTAATCAACAGATGCTGTTCCAGTAATACTTTTTCCTCTTTTATAACATCTTATCAGCTTCCCTACATCTGGGGAAAAAAGACACCTGCCCTTCAATGCTTGCAATAGCTCTTTGAAAATGATACCGCGGTCCACCCTCTCCAGTCATGAGAAATGTCCAAGTTTCTCTAGCGTGATCCTACTGATAAGCATAAAGCATGATCCTTCTTCCTTCAACTCAATGTCAAATCCTTTATCTGCAGTTGCTAAATCCTAACACCTTCCTTGTTTCCTGCCACCCAAGAGTGTCAAGACTACAACAAATAAATGCTAAGAAAATTGGAAGTTAACAATAGCATCCTGGGTTCAACTCCCCATGCGTAAATTATCCTAAAAACTTAAGCCCCAAGTCAACAAGGCCTTCACTCTTCTCAAGAGTATTCAAGCTATAAAATTAAAGAAAATTATTTTCATAAGTATTACAGATGGTTCCTTTTCTTCTCTCTTTTTGGCTAGCAGCTGCAGATTATTTTTACAAGGTGACATAGCATGCTAATAGGCTTTTCATTACTTAATACTAAGTTTCTTCCAACCCTCCATTACAAAAGGAAGAAAAAAGGTGACTCTGAATTAAAAACAAGTTTAATGATGCACATCACTCACCTCATAAATGAATAAAGAAATAAGGAGGGGGTCTGGGGCCATTCTCTAACAAAGTAATGAAACCATAATTGATGAACTCACAAATAAAAACAGAACATAGCAGTGCTATTACCTTCTTTGAAGACGAGTCCAGTAAGTGCTGCAAAGAGAGGACCAACAAACCAGACAGCTGTTGGATTGTCCACAACATGTTGTACTAAGTTCTCACCAGCTGGTTGCGCGAGGATTGAGTATGCTGTCAAAGAACCAAGAATACCAAGCGCCCATAATGCTTGAAGTGTCCGCTTAATCTCAGTTACATAGATGTGAATCAGAAACAGTGACAGGCCTAGACCCCCAGCTCCAAGCAGGTAAAGCAAATCATGCTTTTGAAAAATTATTTCTCTCAAAGAAGAGGTTTCAGGTAAAAAAGCAGCAGATGAAGCAATTACAAACGACACAGCAGCAGTTACTAACCCTGACCTATATAAAATAACCTGTCCCAACAAGTGAAGTAAGCAATATGCTCCACCACTAGACCTCAAGTAAACTTTTAATGAACTTTGAAATATAATTTAGACATGAGCAATGCGCCTGGTTGCTTGAAAAGGCCACAGATGAGATGAAGACAACCATATCCAGATTACAGAATAGCTGAAAATTAAGAGAGCAACAAAAGTAATTTATAATCTTTGACATACATATAAAGAAAAACAAGCAATTTGTGCAATTGCCTTTTGATGCACCAAGAGAAGCCACATGGATGGGGGATCGATGTTCTTATAAAACTTGACTTTTTACAGGGTGCAGTGAGCGTTGCTTATGATATATGATGTACTCCATTAATGTCCAGATACTGTTTTAGTATATGCAAGGATCATTGTGGGTAATTCATCTTCTAAAGTCATTGGAAAAGCTATAAATAAACTCAACTTTATTTTGGGCTATCTGTTGTTTTAAGAGAAGTTCTATACGACCTTCATATTAAAAACAATCTAGTCTCAGGATATTGCTCAGTACTACTAATGGAGGCATTATAGAGAAGGACTATGTTGAATCCAGAATATTCAAATTTAATATAGTAATATTAGTTTTGCTTATACCCTAGAGTCTTTTGATACTTGGCATGGAAGACTGATCACTTTAATTTTAATGCAATAAATAATGGCTAAGCAGTGCCTGCTACTTGATCATGGAATTGATCATGTAAAGTTTGTTGCATGTAAGCTCAATCTATTTCATAGTTATCTTTGTAAAATGATCTTGTATGCCCTTTAGAGGGCAAGTTTAGTCACTTTTGCAAGAGCAATGAGGAAGCTCTTAAAGTGGCTATATTTCAATAGTAGGAAATATGAGGCAGAACCAATCAAGGAACAAAAACATTTAGGGAAGTTAATTAAAAAAAACAGAAAGATCTAATTTTCTTTTCTAAGTTGTGGAAAGTTTTACAATAAAGGAAAATAGGAAGATTTACTTTTCTATTTTCTACATTTCCTATATCACTACTCTTTCTGCTTAATTTATTTTCCTATTTACTAGGTTTTTCAAATTTTCTATTTTTGATGTATTTGGTACCTATAAAGGACACAAGAATCAGTAAAGAAAAAGTAGGTCACACATTTTCAAGTAACCCTTTTCCATAGTATGAGAAATTCGGGGGTATATTTTTCTCCTTTTCTCATTTCCAATTTCCGAATACAGGTGGTTACTTAAAAATCACTGAATAACTGTCGGTCTCAGAATTATGTTTAAGCTATACACTGGCAAGAGACCTAGAGAGTTTTTTACTGAGATTAACTGATGTGATCCCAGAAATGACTAAATTAGTCCTGAAGACAGAGTCTTGCAAAAAGCAGGAATCACGCACGCAGCACTACGCCCAAGAAACGCTCGCTGGAGGAGGATTTTACCTGCTGGGTTGATGGTGTTTACAAAGCTTTCCGCAAATCCAAGGCCAAAAGGGAAACTGTTTTCAAACCTTCCAAGTTTCCTATTGTCTCAAGGAATCCATTTCGACGAAGGAAATGACAAAATTCAAGAGATACTGGTCTTAACTCCAAGGGGCCGGTCCAAGATTCAATTAAAAGGCCCAACCCATGAGTCTAAGGAAAATCTAAGGGAGGTCCGGCCATTGAAGGCCCAAGAGAAGACCAAGGCAAGGCCATTCGGCCAAGGAGGCCAGCGGCCAAGAGAAGCCGCGCATGTGAAGCCCCTTGCGTACATGTGCGGGCAAGCACATGCACGATGAGGGAAGCCTGCACATGCGGGATCCTCCCGAAAGTGAGGAAGAGTCCTCACCATCCCTCCTCCTCTTTTGTATGATTAAAGAGTCCTGAAAGGCTTGAAGATACAGCTTGAAGAAGATAAAGAAGAAGAGTCCAAAAACGAAAAGAGAAAGGATCCTCAACAAGGAGGAGTCCACGGAAAAACAAACCCACAGCTTGAGGACTCCCGCCCACGCGAGAGAGGTCCACCCGCACAAGGACTCCTACCCAAGAGGAGTTTCTCTTGCTTTTTCCTCATATGTTTCATGTTTTTTTCTTTTTTCTTTTAGGTGGAGTCATCGTCAAAAAGGAGTTTTTCATGAATCAAAAGATGAGAATTCAAGAGAAGATAAGTGTGAAAACTAATCTTCAAGGAGTCTCGACCAAGAAGAAATTCTTCCTAGCCGAAATTTCATTTCACAAAGCTCTACTCATATTTCATGCTTCTTCAATTCGATTAATTACATACAAGGAAGATCAAGCCAAGATGATGAAGGACAAGTCTATGATCGGTCAAGAGAGAGGAAGGAGTTATCCAATTAATACTTTATTTTTTTTAATAATTATTTTAGGTTTGAGATTAAGATAAGTTGAGCAAAGACTAGGATAATCTAAGAGTTTGAGACAAGTTATAGAGTTTGATTTGTTTAGAATAAATCTGGTGAAATCCTATATAAAGACCTCACTTTATGCTGTAAAATTAATTCAATTCAAAATGTTAACAAAATTTCAGTTTATCCTTTATATTTAGTTTTTGCTTAATTGTGAGAGTGAGAGTTCTTCAAGTAAGATTGCTTCAACCGTCTTGTTGAGGTAGGAAATTAAATCGACTTATCAAGTAAGGTATAATGTCTTTTTTATTTCTATTTTTATTCCCAGTTACCTTGTTCGATATTCACAGGTTAAATATGGATGAGAGGATTTAATTAGAAATTTAAGTTTTCTACATACTAATGTATATGCAGGATTTTTTTATCACGATGTTAGTTCTGGGTTTGCCGTCATTAACACTGATTTAACAACTTCTTTCTGAAAAGCTACGCTTGTTTAACCATGCTTGCATATATACTCTCCACTGAGAATAAGAAAACTGAGTTCAAGTTTGTCCAGAATTGTGTCTCATTTGAAGACTAACTACAGTATTATGAAGACAATATCATGTCCAACAATATTTGGAACCTTCAAGTCACTGCTCCACATCTTAACAACCAACTCAGGAAAAGTAGAAACCAACTCTCCAGAATCAAAAAGGAAAGTTCCAGTCAATAAAGAGTAAATTCATAAGGAAATGGAAGAAAAATTAAGAAGCTTACTTCTCTGACGTCCGAGTCCTCAACAGTCCAGGAGCCATATGCTCCTTGATAGACGGTTTGATCGACGGAAACATTAGAGGTAGAGCTTCCTTCATCCACAACCTCGCACCTTATAGTTCCATTTTTAACCCTATCCTTAAATGTTTTCCGGTCATAACACGACAGCCATTGGTTCGAAGGTGTCGACACTCTGGTTCGCCGTCTATCAGGGCTATAGCTCGAAGGAGTGCCCAAGGCTGTGGCTAACAAGCGCGTTGCCATGGTTATTAACTCAGCAACTGTTTCTTCTTCTCCTTCCGTCCGTTTCTATTGTTCTTTTTTTTTCCTTTGAATATTTGTAAGGCTTGCGTTTTGCAGAATAACGATTATCATTAGTTTCAGTGGCCTTTAAGAAAGAAATATTAGTAGGCTTAGCCAATCCATAAACCATCTGGGTCGGGTCTCGGTTTTTCGGGTTGTGGCAACCCAACAACCAAATGCTAGGAGGGAGTCTTTGGACTGCTTAAATTCATCAGCTCCTTTTCCTCGAAGTAATTAGTGGGAAGGGAGTTTAAATTCATTGAAGTAATAAGTTAGAAAAGTATTTAGGATATTTGACTCATTTTTCCAGTTACACTTAAAAAACTTTAAAACATTCAGTAATTGAGAATTTTAAGATGAAATTTTAGTTAAATGATTCAAAAAATATGATAAATATTCAATTTAGTCTTTGAATAATAACCAATATTATAATTTAGTTTTAAAGATCTTTTTAGTTACAAATTAGCTTTTGAACTTTTAAAATTGTTTGACAAGTCTAATATTGTTAAACTTTGAATGAAAATTTCATATTAGGCTCATGACTTGTTTGGAGAAAAAAAAAAATCAGTTCTTTTGACTTTTTTTTATAACAAATATATTTTCAAAATAATATTCTTTACTAGTATATCCTCCTCAATATTTTTATAGTAAAAAAAAAAAAAAAAAAGAATTTCGGTAAAATTGTTAACAATTCCTCGTAATAGCATACAAAAGGCTAGTAGGCATGATTCAGTTCTATGAATCTTAAAGTTCACACAAAAAGTACATAAAAGTTTAATTAAGCAAAAGCATTGTGGTTTTTTTTTTTTTTTTGTGTTGCTTGCTTGTTAGTGTTTCCTTACAATTAATTAAGGTTTCATCAATAAATGGATTTAAAGATATGTGTGTTCTTATTAATAGGAAAGGTAGGTTATATAAAGTGCTTGTACAGAGACCATTAGAAATTTCCACTTCATAAGAAGGAATGGCAACAAGGAGTTTTAGATATTGTGGTCCATTATTCCATCTTTGGTTAAGTTTGCAGATTAAAGCATTGTGATATCTTTAAAGAAATAAAAACTTGAGGGGAAGATTAATTTAATTAATATGAAAACTTTATAAACGAGAGAAAGTTATGGAAGAAAATTGTATATTATGACTAAAAAAAGCTAGAGGTTTTGTTGAAGTGTAATTCATACTACTGTGTACCTTTAGTAAATATGATGGGAGTATACTACCTATTTTAGGGCTAAGTCAATTTCAAAGTTTATAAAAATACCATTTGTAGACAAACTCTATAATTTTGAACTTAATACAGTCTGTAAAGGTACTTGAGATTCACAACATTGAGAAGACATAAAAAATTATCAAGAGGGAATGGATCAAACTGGCCAAATAAAATATTCTGAGAAATATTACAACTCGAGGAATAGCAAGTTTGTTATATCTACAGTTTAAGAATTTTTAAGCATTTATCCAACTAGCTCTTAAGGAAACAAAAATTAAGAAAAAAGTTAGTGGTCAAATATGAAGCACTTGTTGAAAGGCAACGTGGGGGCTAAATGATACGAATGCATAAAAAAAGGGGGTTTAAAGAATTAATGTTAAGAAGTTACAAGAGCCAAAATAATGGTAATGTAACATTGAGGAAAGATATTGAATTGGAAAAAAAAAAAAAAAAAAACTTTACTAAACGAATCTTTATAGGATGAGATGAAGTTCAAAACAAACATGTGACTAACACTTAATCCATAAACTTATTTTCATTTTTACTTTTACTTTTAGGGGAAGTAAAATGGAGGGGAGTTATTGCCAACACTTAATCCATGTTTTGTAAAATTATGTTAATTCCAAGCCATCATCAAATGAATATCAGTGACAAAACATTTTGTGATGAATAAGGCAGATTCTTTGTAATAGGATGGAGAAAAATCAGCTCTAGATTTTTGAATCTCCAATCTTTGACCCAAATTACAAATTTTGCGACCGAAAAAATGGATCTTAACAGGCTCTCTTTGCCTATAAAAGAAAGGGCTTGGAATAGGGAAAATGCAAGTCGAGAGGAAGAAAAAGTTGTGTGAAGCAAGCTAAAAGCATAAAAGAAAGAGAGTTTATGAGGGAAGTCATAAGAGAGAGAGAGAGAGAGAGAGAGAAAAAAGAAAGAAGAGAAAAGGGAAGTGTTATACATATATATATGTTGTTAGAAAAGAGAGTTTACGTAAGAGGTCGAAAGGGAGAAGAAAATAGGAAGAGAAAAGGGAAGGGCTTTATATGTATTTATATATATATATATATATATATATATATAAACGTTCAGTGATAGCCAAATGAAAAAAGAGTGAGCAGTTAACTTTGTCTCTCATTAATGACTTAATCAATTTTGTTTTTTTTTCCTCATGAAAGTAAATTTTAATTTTTGCTTTGATTACCTCTCCTCAAGTTCTGCATAGGAAAATGTTTTGTTTATTTTGTTGTGCATTTAATTCTCGATGGATTACCTTGTACTTGTTTTCGTTAATAGTAAATTTGATTTGGAGTTTAACTTGTGATTTTTTTCTTTCCACTAAAGGATTTTTCACATAAAATCTTATATCCATTTTATATTACAGTTATTATCTATTTATTATTTTGCTTGATTATGCATTAATTTGGTTTGATATTACTATTGATTTCTCGAAATAAAATAGGGATCATTTTAATTTACACAATTAGTCATATTCTCTGTTCAGTATCCAACAAATAGTATCAAAGTTTGGTTGATTTGTGATATGGAATTAACTGTGCAAATTAGGATGGAGGAATTCGCAGGTATCATGATTAAATTGACAGCTTCAAATTATTTAGTTTAGAAGCCGAATATGGAGGATCTTCTTGCTTGCAAAGATCTATTTATATGATCCTTTTAAATTAGGAATTATTAAACCAGTTGGGAACTCAGAAAAAATTAGGAGAAAATGCACAGAAAAACTGTTCAAACTATCTAGCAGTGGATAGACATTAATACCTACTATCATATAAGTAAATAAGTTAATGCACAAGACTTGTATAAGAAATTGAAGAATATTTAAAGGTGATCAAGATAAAATTTTTGTTATAAAAAATCTAATAAACCTAAAGTTGCAAGATGAGCCGTCAATAGGAAAACACTTAACTGAGATTCAATATCTAGTAAATCAATTGAATATTATGAAAATAACTTTAGATGATGAAATACATGCATTATTACTCTTAAGTTTGTTGTCAAATAGTTGGAAGACCTTGGTAGTGTCCCTTACTAACTCTGTTCCAAACGGTATCTTATTTTTATCTTTAGTAAATGATAGTCTCTATAATGAGGAAACCATTAAAAAAGATATGAACATTAATACATAACATATCCCTACCATAAAAAGCAGAGGTAGAAGTAAAAATAAAAATCCTAAAGGATGAAATAAAGGAATATTCACTTGTTATTATAGGGGTAAGAAATAATATATGAAAGAAAATTATAAAGTTTGGAAAAAGAAACACAACAATGAGAAAAATAAAAAAGAGACAAATGATCATAATAGCACGATAACTATAGTTGATGATGAAGAGTTGGTTGTACTTTTTTTGTTGAGGATCATGACCATATCAGTATCTTGATACAGAGTGATTTGTTGATTCACCAACATCCTATCATGTTACACTTAGAATGGATGTCTTTAATGTGTATAAAGTAGAAAATTTTGGCAAACTGAAAATGAATAACTCCAACTATGCAGATATAATGGGCATAGGTGATGTTTGTGTCTAAACAAATATTAGTTACATATTGATTTTGAAAAATGTATGATATATGTTCAACTTGCACCTAAATCTGATTTCTACTCATGCATGGATCTAGAAAATGAAAACTTAGTAAAGTTAAATTGTGGTTGCTAAGGATAGATTGTGTCACACACTCTACAAAACTCAAGTGAAGATAATTAAAGGTACTTTAAATACAAGAAAAGATGATGTTCTACAAGACTTGTGACACATGAGGTTGGTTTATATGAATGAGAAAAGGTTGCAGATTTTGGTTAAAAAACTCTCCCATTCCTTTTACTAAATATATGAGTTTAATCTCTTGTGATGATTTTTTATTATGGTAAACAACTCATAATTTCTTTTAATAATTCTTCTAAAAAAAAATGTACTTGAGTTAGTCTACTTTGATGTATGTGGTTCAATTAATGTAAAAACATTAGGTAGTAATAGATATTTTATTACTTTTATTAATAATGTTTCACAAAAGGTTTAAGTGTTTGTTTTGAAAAAAAAAATCAGGTTCTACAGTGCTTCAAGTAGTTCTATGCTATGGTAGAAAGAGAAAAAAAATCTTTAAAGTGTATTCGTAGTGACAATGGCAACAAATACACTTTAAATAAGTTTGAGAATTATTATTTATAACGTAGAATTAGACATGAAAAGACGTTTGTTACTGAAAGAAAAAATATAACCATCCTAAAGAAGGTAATATGTTTATTAAAAAATGGCTAATTTACCAAAGTCAATTCGGGATGAAGCACTTCACACCACCTGCCTCCTAATGAATTACTCTCGATCAACTGCTCTGGATTTTGATATTTCGAAGAGAATATGGTCTAGAAAGGATGTTATCTACTCTCACTTGAAAGTACTTGGGTACAAGATATTTGTGCATATTCCTAAGGAGCAGAGACAAAAACTAGATGACAAGACTATTCTATACATTCTTCTAGGGTATGGAGATATAGTAGAGTTTTGGTACAAGTTATAGGATCTAGTAAAGAAAAAAGTCATCAGGTCCATAGATGTGATCTTTGATTAACACAAGATCCTTTAAGACTTTAAGACATTATAGAAGGTATAAGAAGTGAAGGCATTCCTCTTCTTACACCGATTTCTTCTTCAACAAAAAATTTAACTAATAAAGGCGATGAAAATGATAATATGTCTCCTTCAATCAGAAATGTAACTGATGAAGGAGATGAAAGTAATAATGTCTCTAGATGTAAATGATGATTTGAGCAAGAGCAGTAGCCCCCTCCACCTCAGATTATAGAAGAACCTCAAGTTAAAAAGTCAATCATAATATATCATTCATCTACCAAATATCTCAATTTTGATTATCTAATAATTATTAAAGAATGGGAACTAGAGAGCTTCCAAGAAGTACATGATAACAAAAAAAAAACTCAGTTGATGAACACAATGGATGAGGATATGAGCTCTTTGAAAAAGATTCACACTAATCCGGTTGACATGTTGATCAATATGATGACTGATGACAAGCATCAATCATGCATTAAGATGATGAGACTGACTAAATTTTGAGAAATAGTGTGTGGACATCTCCATGAAATATTAGTGATGAAAAATTTTTTTATGAGTAAAGTAGATTCTTTGTAACAAGATGGAGAAAAATCAGCATCAAATTTTTGAATCTCCAATCTTTGACAAAAACTGGAGATTTCATGACAGAAAAAAAGGATCTTAACAGGCTCCCTTAGCCTATAAAAGGAGGAGCTTGTAATAGGGAATATGCAAGGCGAGAGGAAGAAAAAGTTGTGTGAAACAAGTTAAAAACAAGAAAGAAAGAGATTTTGTGCAAGAGGTCATAAAAGAGAGAGAAGAAATAAGGATGTGAAAAGGAAGAATAATAGAAAATGGAAGGACTTTATATATGTATATAACATATATATATATAAGTTAAGTGACGACCAAGTAAAAAAAGGAAGGAGTGGTCACCTTTCTCTCTCATTAATAACATCATTAATGGTGTGTCACCTTTCTCTCTCATCAATAACATCATTAGTGGTATCATCAATTTTGTCTTTTTCTCATGAAAGTAAAATTTAATTTTGTTTTGGTTACCTATTTTCTCAAGTTCTGCAGAAGAAAAGATTTTGTTTCTTTTTCTTTTGGATTTAATTCTCAACAGATTACCTTGTCCTTATTTTCGTTAATAGTAAATTTGATTTGGAGTTTGACACCTGATTTTTTTTTTCATGAAAGGTTTTTCATGTAAAATTTTGTGTATATTTTATATTGCAGTTATTATTTTTGCATTATTTTGTTTGATTATGCATTAATTTAGCTTGTATTATTATTGGTTCCTACGAATTAATTTGAGAATTACCTTAATTTACACAATTAATCATATTCATGCTCCAGACCCAATAAATCATCTCATGAAATACTAGGGATCTTAATAATCATGATAAGTGACAAGTGATTAGAGAATACATGAGTAGATGGAAACTAGACGCAATTTTCTTATAAGAATCTAAAATGGAGATTACCCATGACATAATCATTCAAAAGTTATAGAGATAAAAAATGTTGTTTGAAAGCACTTACATGTTAGAGGAGCATCAGATGGAATGTCAGTACTATGGAAATATGACATAACCAAGTGTAAAGAGTACATAAGGGGAGAATGTTTTATTTCATGTCTTTTTGAGGATCAAAGTAGTGGGGGGAAATGGGTGTTTATAGATATTTATAATAAAGATGAATGGTGAGAGAGAGCTTTACTGTAGAAGGACTTGGAAGGCCATAAGTAAAAATGGTACTTACCTTGGATAATAAGAAAGAATTTCAATATGGTATTGGGTAGACATGAAAGGATAGGGGACCAATTTTCAAAGAGTTAAACAGAAAGATTTAAGGAGATCTTGATATATTGGATCTTGTGGATTTGCCTCTCACAGGAGGTAGGTGGACCTAGTTTAATTAAAAAACTAACACGGATCATATTGACATATTCCTAGTGTTAACCTCATATTAGCTTCAAGCCTCATGTATGTGTCAAAAGCTGTTGTAAAAGGTCATATTGGGTCATGTTCCTCTATGCCTCAAATTAGTTGGGATCAACTGGGGCCCTTATCCATTCATATTTGAGGACAAATGGCTAAGAATGCATGAATTTTGTGAAATGTTAAAGAATTATAGAGGGATAATAAGGTGAACAACAAAGCTAGTTTCAGGGTAGTGTAAAAGTTAAAGGTGATGAAGGCTGCAATTAAGAAATAGAGCAAAGAAGAGCAACATAGGCATAACACAAAATGCAATTATTATTTTAGGAAATTTCGACAATTGATGAGAAGTAAACTAAAGATGCTTTGTCTACCAAATATTTGGCTTGAAAGGAATCTATACAATATTAGACTAAATAAATGGTTTTATTCCTATTATTAGTAACTATTGCCTAAATAAGTTCAACACGGACTTTATCTAGGGGTTTAGATATTGCCATCTCAAAATTCATTCAATTAAATAGGATCATATATGACAAGCAAAGAAGTTGAATGGGCTTGGGATACATAGGATAATAACTTGTTATGGAGCTTTCCTTATGAAACTTAGGTGGAGACCAATTAAAGAAGCAAATAGCATCTGGATGCACATCATAAAGGCTAAATATTTTTCGATAAAGATATTCTTAAGGTTACTCATTAACATTCAAGAGATCTCAAACTTGGAAGAATTTTCTCAAGTATATGTAGGTTTTTAAGACAGGAATTTAAAGGAAATTAGGGAATTTAAGATCAATTAGATTTTGGAAATATATCTTAATAAAGAATGTGCCTATTATGTCCTATAGCAACCACACAATTCTCTCAATAAATAAAACAAATAATTTATACATATATCTTTATAAGAGGCAATTAAAATTTGAGAGAGTACAAATTATTTCCCTCTAGCATCATTATGCTAAGAAATCTAAAACACTTGATTCATGACAGGAGGGTAGGGCTCAAACACACTAATTTGGAAGTATTCAAATAATGGGAAATTCTCACTAAAGTTGGGCATGTAATTTCCTTTGCCTTGTAGACTCAAATGGAATAAAAACAAAAAAGTGAAAGCTCATTTCGAAACTTCCAATTCCAAAATATGTATAATAATCTGGTTTGATTGACTTATAGTTTCAAATAATTTTTTCTTCTTGTTTGATTGATAGATTAATTAGAATTTAAACACTAATATGCGGACACATAATATTACAAACTAAAGAAGAGGTCATCCCTTCAAACATTGATGTTATCAAGATTACTTTAGAACTAAAAATATCTATATAAGACTAAACTACTGAATCAATCCAATGAATTAAAACTATTTAATTAAGTAGTTCAAATTCAATAAAAATAGTTTAACTATTAATAACTTTAGTAATGCGACAATCGTAAAAGGTGTTATACCAATGATTGTCATTAAGAATCAAATCTATAATTTCTATATTATTAATGATAAATCAAAATTTTACATATATATAAAAAAGCAACAAATACATATATTTGTTGGGTAATTATCCTAAAAATACTATGGTGCTCCATCAATTGTTAAAAAACTTGGAACTATATTTATCAATTAATATTTGTGATATGATGTAGTCTCACTTGGTTTAGGTTCTATATTAACTTTTATGATTTAGTTCTTCTTTTTTTTTTTTTTAAAAAAAAAAACACTTTTTTTTTTTTAAAAAAAATTCCTACTGGTTGAAAAAAAAAACATCCTTTTTTCTTAAAACCCTAGGGATCTAAGCACTTCGAGTTTCGTCAGGTGGGCATGCTTGTTATTTTCGCTGCTCTCATTTCCTCATCAACTTCCATTGGTCACCATTTCTCCGCCCGCTTCAGGTTGCGTCACTTACAAGCCATCTCTTCCTCCGTTAATTCCCACTCTGCTCCAATGGCTACAGCCGAGGAATCTCTTCGCAAGGCCTTGGCCGAGAAGCAATCAGCTGTCGAAGCTCAGGGCAACGCTGTCCGTGCAATGAAAGTAGCTGGTGCTTCCAAGCCAGAAATCGATGCCGCAATCGACGCCCTCAACGGATTGAAGCTCGAGAAGACGTCCATCGAGAAGCAGCTACAAGCTGCCATTAGCGGTGCCGCCGGTGATGGCTCCCTTAACAGGGAGGCGTTCCGCCAAGCCGTCGTCAATACCCTAGAGCGGCGTTTGTTCTACATTCCATCGTTCAAGATTTACAGAGGTGTCGCCGGGCTTTACGATTACGGGCCTCCAGGCTGCTCCGTTAAGTCCAATGTGCTTGCTTTCTGGCGTCAGGTACGGTCACTATATCTGTTTTGGTGTCCTGTATTGCTAGTTCGTTCTCTAAATGTTTAAGAATGATGATAATTGTTAGCATGTTTTAGAGAGAAGATTCAAAACTGGAAGTTGTAGTTCTTAGTTATTAGGATTGCCCTTTGGAGTTGGAGATTTGAAATTAGAAGTCAATTGGAATTTGAGAAGCCCGTTCGTATAGATCGGCTGAGGAAGGGACCCCTTCCATATCAAATGCCAGTTCTATAATTCAGGTTCAAAATAGTATGGGATAATAATCCTAGTTAGCTGTTTGAACTTGTTTTTTTCCCCTTTTTGTTAGCATTTTGTTCTTGAAGAGAACATGTTGGAGGTTGATTGTCCGTGTGTGACACCCGAGGTCGTCCTTAAGGCATCTGGCCATGTGGATAAATTCACTGACCTTATGGTTAAAGATGAGACAACTGGGACCTGCTATCGAGCAGATCACTTGCTCAAGGATTATTGCAATGAGAAACTTCAGAAAGATCTGAGCATATCTGCAGAGAAGGCTGCGGAACTGAAGCATGTACTTGCCATCCTGGATGATCTCTCTGCTGAAGAGCTTGGTTCAAAAATTAAGGAATATGGCATTGCAGCACCAGACACAAAGAACCCACTTTCTGATCCCTACCCGTTCAACTTGATGTTTCAAACATCCATTGGCCCATCTGGTTTGAGCACTGGGTGAGAATTTCATTGCTGTTTATCTAACAGTCTTTTCTTTATGGTGCTGTTTTCTACTAATCATGATTTATGAAATTGCTAACTTTGAAATGCTTGAGAATTTGTTTTGGCTGGTAAGCCCTTTTTTTAACCTTCTTGATAAGCTACTGATATTCCTTTATTTTATAATTCAGTTCTCTTTTGTTTTAGTCTCAACTCCTGAGAATCATATTCAAATTTTGTGCTTCAGTTATATGCGTCCTGAAACTGCGCAAGGAATTTTTGTGAATTTCAAAGACTTGTACTATTACAATGGGAACAAGCTCCCCTTTGCTGCAGCTCAAATTGGTCAGGCTTTCAGAAATGAGGTTTAAACCTTCTTTTAACAGTGATTTATAAATGCATGCTTGTTTTCAAGCTGCCTGTTGGCTCTTTTACTGTCAGAAGGTTTATTAACTTCATGCTCTAAATTTCATCTCATGCACAGATATCTCCTCGCCAAGGCCTGCTAAGAGTACGAGAGTTCACACTTGCAGAGATTGAGCACTTTGTTGATCCTGAGGACAAGTCTCATCCAAAGTACTCCGAAGTTGCAAATTTGGAGTTCTTGATGTTCCCAAGGGAACAACAGATGTCTAATCAATCTGCTAAGAGACTTTGCCTTGGTGAAGCCGTTTCTAAGGTTAGTTTATTTTGATCGTTTTTCTATATTGCATCTTCCAAGACATATTCTCTCCTTGTGCCCCCTTCTCATCCATAAGCCCTCTTCTTGGAAATGGTCCAGGGAATTGTCAACAATCAAACTCTTGGCTACTTCATTGGGAGAGTATATCTCTTCCTAACTCGACTTGGTATAGACAAGGAACGTTTGCGGTTCCGTCAACATCTTGCCAATGAAATGGCCCATTATGCCGCAGACTGTTGGGATGCCGAGATTGACTGTTCCTATGGGTGGATAGAGTGTGTTGGTATTGCAGATAGATCTGCATATGACCTAAGTGCTCACTCAGTAAGACTTCATGAAACCTTCCAGCTTATTTGATGTATTTTGTTTTTGGACACTACCTTTATAATTGTAAACCAGCGATGCTGATGGAAACTTGCTTTACTTTCCCTTAATAGGAGAAAAGTGGTGTTCCTCTTGTTGCTCATGAGAAATTTTCAGATCCTAGAGAAGTGGAGGTATTGCTTGTTATTATTTGTCGCTTATTATGTCCATTGTGTGTGATTGGAAGAGTGGCAGTAACACAAACAAGTCCTTAAAATTCTACTTTTTAAGATGATTATGGATGTTAATTTCAGAAATTGGTTATAGCCCCAGTAAAGAAAGAACTAGGTCTTGCATTCAAGGGAATGCAGAAGAAGGTGGTTGAAGCTTTGGAGGTAAATTTAATAGAAATGAATTCTTTACAAATTTTGACGTCATTACATTTTATGTAGTCTGCTGCCCGCAGCATTACAAAATTCTTAAACTTGGCATCAGGCAATGAATGAAAAAGAAGCAATGGAAATGAAGGCCTCTTTAGACTCTAAAGGAGATGTGGAATTTTATGTCTGTACTCTTGGGGAAAATGTGTGCATTAAGAAGAGCATGGTTTCAATTTCAAAGGAGAAAAAGAAGGAACACCAGCGGGTTTTTACCCCATCGGTGATTGAACCATCTTTTGGTATTGGACGTATAATATACTGTCTCTTTGAGCATTCCTTCTACATGAGGCCAAGTAAAGCTGGTGATGAACAATTAAATGTGTTCCGATTCCCGCCGCTTGTAGCCCCTATTAAATGCACCGTTTTCCCACTGGTTCAGAATCAGCAATATGAGGAGGTTGCCAAATTCATCTCCAAATCTTTGACGGCTGCTGGGATCTCACATAAGATTGATATCACGGGTAATGGACATTTAAATCTGTGGTGTCTTTTTCTTTTTCGACTGCAAAATGGATGAATGGATTTTGTACGTGTCAAATGTGAGGATGGTTTTTGCTTTTTGAACAAAATACGAACTAATTTTCTTTTAGATGACTCTTTCCAGGCATTTTTTTCCAAAACTTTATTAATTTTAACAAAGAGAATTTCAAAGACATTTTGATACAGAGGCATGCTATTTAAGGTGTCCTCTAGGATAATTTAGGTCTTTAGAGGACTTTATATTTCTATAGATTTTACTTGCCCTTGGTGGATTGCATATACAAAATTTTCCATTAGATGGTGTGAGGGCTCTTTTTCCCTTTGGCATACATATGTATGTCGGATCTTAGAGCAGTCATTTTCATCGTTCTCTATCTATTTGGATGATTCTCGAAATCAAGTAAAAAGATTGAATAACTCTTAACTGTTAACGTTTACAGGTACCTCTATTGGGAAACGGTATGCAAGAACAGATGAACTTGGTGTTCCCTTTGCTATCACTGTTGATTCAACATCTTCAGTGACAATCAGGGAGAGAGATAGCAAAGACCAAATCCGTGTTAATGTGGAAGAGGCGGCATTGGTTGTGAAAGCAGTAACTGAGGGACAAAGGACCTGGGGTAATGTGTGGTCTAACTTCCCCCATCACTCTTCTGGGTCTGTGGATGATTGAACATTTAACCCATTAAACACTATTGCTGTTGAGGTACTATGACTTGATAAAGAATGTAGTCTTACTCCATACCGCAGATAGTTAGCTTTTATATATGTTGCTATTATTGGTTATTGGATTAGAACAATTTGCAATTTGATTAGCGCAATTTCGCATATTAGCACCATCGTAGAATAGTGAAAATATTTGCATAAAAGGAATGATCTAAGTTCTTGCAGAATCTTCAAATGAATGCCACCTGTCTCCGCTGGACCTGTAAGTGCATTTTGTATTTGTCAAGAATTTTGAATTAATGAAACATTTTAAAGTGGTAAGCCTGTCAGGTTGTGGTACTTTAAATTGTTTTTAATAGGATTTTTTGCCGTGATCTGCAAAGAAAATCAATGTTGCTATCTGCCACAAAGGCTAAAATGTCCTGGTGTGGTGGTGAGTTTGTTGAAATAAGGTAGTTGGTACATTGTTATTTTGCTTCTATTATTGAGATAATTAGATTAAAAAAATGACTAGATTAGTATGAAGAATGTATCTTTTACCCTTAATTTGTATTAGTAATCCTAGTGGTGGTAGTGGAAATAGAGGCAACAGTGGTGACAATAAGAACAAAAATGATGATGTTGATAGTGGGTGAGTGATAATGGTGGCAATGAGAATAGTGGTGGCGTTGTGGTGGTATTGTGGTGATTAGGGTAATAACAGAAGAGACCGATGATAGTGACAATAATATTGGTGGTAACAATATACGTTTGTATTTTTTATATATAACTATATAATAAGTCGGATTCAAATGAGTTTTATTAAGTCAAATTCGAATATGCCTACCTCAGTACTATTCTCCTATCAAAACTAAATTGATCCGACCTGAAACTATTATTTGTTGAAACATGTCGTTCAAGTAAAAAATGTAATTCATTATGTACGTTAACTATTTTGTGTCTTTAATTTTTTATTTAATGTGTACAATTCTAGATATTTATGTTTTGGAAATAGTATATCAAGAACTTGTTTTATTGTTATCTATCAATTTTGGTTATAATTTTTCCATCAATGAGCATAGTGTCAGTGTATTAGTTTGTATTTTATTCATCCTTAGTTTCGTTGTTTCTAACTCTAAACATTATTTATTTATTTACTTGGTTTTATAGCATTCGCAAGACAATTTGTTGTCACTATACTTTTTGGGTTCTATTTTCATTATTAGTCGTTCTGTTTTCAAAAAATTCTCTCTCAAAAAGAAGTGTCTTATTTCATATGTTTAGACATATTGCATCTACAAACTTTTATCATTACAAGTATATATGTATTTGTTAGTGTACACTAGGTTGTGTTATTTCTACAAATTTATTTGTAAGCATATATTATGTCTGTGCATTTAGAGATCGAAAAAGTTTTTTTTTTTTTTTTTTTTTAAAAAATTAAATATCATGTAGGTTTTACATTTAATTTTTTTATATGTATTTCATCTATAAAAGAAGTGGTTTATTATCATTGTTAGCCAATTTATATTACATTGTACTTTGTTTGCATGTATAAATGTTGACAGAAAATAATATGTTATTATCAAATAAATTTATAGGTCATTTTTAAGTAATATAAAAATCAATTGACCTAAAATACTTAAATCTTAAGAGATTTGCGTTTTGTTCTTTAACATTTCTAATGTTTACCTTTGAAATTTAAAATATTATCATTTTTAGCTAACTTTGATTGTATAAATGAAATTTCTAAGTTTCAAGAGTGTCAGTTGTCTCACGGGTAGGACCAAATAAGGTAAAGTTATTGATGAGTTTTATATGACTAATATGAAAGTTATTTTTTTTAAATAGTTCGTGTAATAACTTAAATTCTTAAATTATTAATTAAGTATTTCTGTTATGTTTTTTAGTTAAAAAAAAATGTTACAGAATTAACTATTCCGTTGTGGTTTTAATGAGAAAAATGTTACAAAATTAAATTGCCCATTAATTGTGCATAATATTTTCGATGGAAAAATGTCTATAAATACAAGCAGTGTTTGTTGGGTTCCTAAACACAAAAATCTCCTTCAGTACATTATTTTATCGTGTGAGCTTCTCGAGTGCTTAGAATAATCCAACATAGAAAAAAAGCAAACAAAATTTTCAAACTACGCAATGACAGACGATATTTATCGATTTTTACTTCCGTAAATCTTAATTTATTTTTTTATTTAAATATGTTAAATATTTAAATGACTAACATTTAGTATCACAATGATTTATAATTTTTGTCTTGTTTGTGTTTAAACGTTTATAAAAGTTTTCTTAAAATATTGTTTGGAATGAATTTATTGTTGTTCCTTGAGACTAAAAACGACATACCAATTTTTATAGGACTGAAGAAAACTACACGTTGTTTTTATTGCATGAGGGATCTAAACTCAACATTCAAACGACATGTTTTGGCTTAAGGACGTTCCAAACGACATGTCGCCTTTGACGGCCAAAATTGTTATAAAAAAAGAGGAAGTAATTTTGGAAAAAAATTTGGCATTATTTGTGAGTATTTCTTAAATTTAACCTTATATGAAAATTTCATAAATTTTGTTATCTTGTGTAAATTTTCATTAAAATGTGATTTTAAATTTAACAAATTTTAATTTTGTTAATATTTAAGTTAATGTGGTTAAATTTTGTGTTTATTGTATGTATTTATTGTTTTACGCATAAAATTTCAAGAAAAAATATTTAAGCACATAAAAGTAAATAATTTCATTCATGATGTCTTATAGTGCATTTAGCAAATCATTTTGAATAAAATTAATGATTAACCACAATAATTTTAATTAGATAAAATTATATTATGTTTGAGATCACATAAAAAAAATTATAAATTACATAATGAATTAGAAATTAAATTTTGATTTAATGTCTAGTGATCCACATAATTGTATTTAATTGGAGAGTAGCCACAATATTTTTTATTAAATTAAATTATGTATCATGTTTAGGATCACATAAGATAATTATAGATATTATTTTGATTAATTATGCTTAATATAATAAATTTATCCCACATGAAATTAATTTTATTTCGCATAATTAATTAGGATAAAATATTAGCTAATTATAATCTACCTATGCGAATTATGGAGCATAATTTAATAGTTTTATCATAAAGAATAGATAGAATGTTAAATTATTTATGAAACAAAATTGATAATTATACCATAAAGTATGAATCTATCTGAATTAGAAATTTAGCCCACATGTAATTTTTATGTCATTTCATTCATTATTTATATGATTTGTGTTGGTAAATAAATTTTTTTGTTAATTAGTCTCAATTAATGATAAGCATGTATCTTTTCAGTTATGCAACCTGCGAATTTCTCTAATATTAAAATTGATATTTTAAAATTAAATAGAGAAAACTATAAGGTTTGGAAGGAAAGAATTCTCCTCCACTTAGGGTGCATGGACATCAACTATGCTATTAGAAAAGACGAACTAACAATTTCTGAAATCAGCACTCCAGTTAAAATTGCTATTCATGAGTAGTGAGAGCGATCTAACCTTAGTGATGCGGAACTCCAAGACTGTTGCTTGAACCTTAGAACTCTTCAATCAGTTTAGAACAGAATTTAGATTACAAGTAAAAAAGGAATCAAATTTGTTCAATCACCCAAATGGTAGAAGTTAAAGAGAACCTAAGAAAGATAAATGATATCCCCTGAACCTAATCCAAACAAGCACAAAAAATAATTGAATTAGGAAATCAAAATTGAAATACAAGTGATAACAATTGTATTCCAAATCAACACATTGTGCATAAAGTGAAAAGACAGCCAAAACACTCTCAACTCAATTCTTAAATATTTAATTACAACTCTTGATGTCCATAAAGAAGAGTTCATTTGGTATTTTAGCCAAAGAAATCAATAATAAGTTACAATACAATAGCTACAATTGTAACTTCCACAATAACTAAGTTAATTATGTGGTAATTACAATTATAACTCCGACAATAACTAGGCTAATTATAGGCATGTAATTGTTATATAACTCCTTATAACTCCAATCTTCTTAACCAACACCACTAATTGTTTGTGGCACCATATAGTTATGAGCTCATTTTTGTAATAACACTAAGACAAGACTTAAGTCCAAAATGAGTTATACTTAACTATATGGGCTTAATTAACTCAAAGTAAAATAAAATAATCCAAAATACTTAAAACAACTCAAATAATCTAGTCCATACACAAGGCTTATTCCTCCATTATCAATAAGACTCAAACAAGCCCAAATTATCCCAAATAAGTTAAATCCAATTAAAGTTACGAATTTGGGCTGTTCAAAAAACTCATATTTAAACTTTTCACAATTGGCCAGTCCATCATCCACACGTTTTTGAGTAAAAACTTGGAGCAACTCTTTAAGTTCTTTGTTTTTGTTCTTGTTACTGGTTCGTTGAAACTTTCCAGGTTTGAAACTATATTTGTGTTTACATCATTTGAAATTTGCTCTAAGTCACCTTCTGATGCTCTTTAAGTATCTTGAGTATTTTTAACCTTATTTGCATCATTCCCCCTCCCCTCAAAAGAATTCATCCTCGAATCAATTCCTGCATCAATTTCAAAAGGGGATAAATCAGATATGTTAAATGTAGCCGAAACACTATACTCACTTGGTAGATCCAGTTTGTAGGCATTTTCATTAATTTTGGCTATGATTTGAAATGGACCATCCTCACGAGCATCCAATTTAGATTTTCATTTTGATGGAAATCGTTCCTTGCACATATGAACCCACACCCAATCTCCGGGTTCAAATGAAATCTTGCACCTTCCTTTATTGACATGAGATGCTACTTATTCATTTTTCTTTTCAATGTTCTGCCTTGCTTTTTCATGAATTGCTTTAATCATTTTTGCTTTCTTATGTCCTTCCAAATTAGAAATGTCACTTATAGGAATAGGCAACAAATCAAGTGGAGTTAAGGGATTAAAACCATATATAATTTTAAAAGGAGAAAACCCAGTAAAAGAATGTATACTTCGATTATAAGCAAATTCAATAAATGGTAGCATATCTTCCCAGGTTTTAACATTCCTTCGAATTAAAGCACGTAATAATGTACCAAGTGTTCTATTTACTACTTCAGTTTGACCATCCGTTTGTGGATGTGAAGTAGTAGAAAATAAAAGTTTGGTCCCAATTTTGGACCACAAAACTCACTAAAAGTGGCTTAAAAACTTAACATCCCTATCGGACACAATGGTTTTAGGAATGCCATGCATTCTAACAATTTCGTGGAAAAATAAATCCGCTATGTGTGTGGCATCATCTGTTTTGTGACATAGTATAAAGTGTCATTTTGGAAAAACGATCAACAACAACAAATATTGAGTCTCGGACTTTTCTAGTCGTAGGTAAACCCAACAAAAAGTCCATAGAAATATTAACCCAATAATGTGTAGGAATGGGTAATGGCATATATAATCCATGTGGTTGAACTCTAGACTTAGCTTGCCTATATGAGATGCACTGCGCATAAATTTTCTCAACATGTTTGTGCATATTAGGCCACAAGAAATGTTCATGTAAAATGCTCAAAGTTTTGTCAATCCCAAAATGTCCCATTAAACCACCACTATGTGCTTCACGAACAAGCAACTCCCTAATAAAACTATTAGGCACATATAATTTTTCCATTTTAAATAGAAAACCATCATGCCTATAAAAGTCTTGAAATATCGCATGTTCACAAGCCACATAAATATTTGAAAATCACTATCATGCACATACAATTCTTTGAAATGCTCAAATCCCAACAATTTTGTAGAAAAAGTAGAGATAAGACTGTACCTTCTTGAAAGCGCATCAGCTACCACATTTTCTTTTCCTTACTTATATTGGATCACATATGGGAAGGACTCTATGAATTCTACCCATTTTGTATGTCGTTTATTAAGCTTGCCTTGCACTTTCAAATGCCTCAAAGATTCGTGATCGGTGTGAATCACAAATTCTTTTGGTAACAAATAATGTTGCCATGTCTCTAATGCTCTTACCAAAGCATAAAACTCTTTGTCATAGGTGGAATAATTCAATTGTGCACCATTGAACTTCTCACTGAAGTAAGCAATGGGTCTTTTATCCTGTATAAAAATAACACCTATCCTAAGCCCAGAGGCATCACATTCAATTACAAGAGTTGAATCAAAATTAGACAATCTTAATAAAGGCACATTACATAACTTTTTCTTTCAATAAGGAAAAAACATTTTCTTGTTCTTTTCCCCAAACAAACCCCTTATCTTTTTTCATGATTTCAGTTAAAAGGGGTGCAACGACACTGAAATCTTTTACAAATCTCCTATAAAAACTTGTCAAACTATGAAAACTACGCACCTCACTTACACTTTTAGGTGTCGGCCACTTTTGAATAGCTTTTACCTTTTCACTATCTACCTCGATTCCTTTTGCACTCATGACATATCCTAAGAAAATGATGCAATCAATATAAAATGTACATTTCTTCATGTTAGCATATAGTTAAAATTTGCGCAATGTGTCAAACACTTGCCTCAAATGCATGACATGCTCATAAATAGATTTGCTATACACAAGAATGTCATCGAAGTAGACAACCACAAACTTTCCAATAAATTCAAGTAAAACATGGTTCATTAAACGCATGAAAGTACTTGGCGCATTAGTTAAGCCAAATGGCATAACCAACCACTCATATAACCCTTGTTTTGTTTTAAAAGTAATTTTCCATTCATCTCCTGGTTCATTCTTATTTGGTGATAACCACTTTTAAGATCAATTTTAGAAAATACACAAGCACCATGCAACTCATCTAACATATAATCAAATCGAGGTATTGGGTGTCGATATTTTACCGTTATTTTGTTGACGGCTCTACAATCAATACACATACGCCAACTACCATTTTTTTGGGGTACTAATAAGATGGGCACTGCGCATGGACTTAAACTTTCTCGAATGTGCCCCTTTTGTAAGAGCTCCTCCAATTGTCTTTGAAGCTCTTTGGTCTCATCGGGATTGTTCCTATAGGATGGTCTATTTGGTATGGCAGTCTCGGGAATGAAGTCAATTTGATGCTCAATCCCTCTCAAAAGTGGTAAACCTTGAGGTAGATCATTGAGAAAAACATAACTAAATTCCTGCAAAACTTCAACCACAACACTTGGCAAAGAAGGGTCAAGTTTGTTAGTTGAGAAACAAGCTTCCTTGTACATGAGTACAATAATTGGCTTGTTAGAAAATAAAGCTTTCCTCACATCTCTCATTTTAGCATAAAAACTCATTTTCTTTCCCTCATTCTTTTTCTATGGTCAAATGCATCTCTCTTTCTTTTTCCTTTTGATCTTTATTTTTCTACTCTAATTTCTCTCACTCTCTTTTCTTTTCTTTTTTTCTTTTTCTTTTCTTTTTCTCTCGGTCTCTCTTTGTGTGAATTCATCATGGGACTTTTTAAGTTGTATTTGGTCTTCAAAAACTTGTTTAGGAGTTAAAGGAAGAAGAGTATACTTTTTACCCTCTTAAGATACCCATCATGCATCACTCTCCTATCCCATTGCTATGGTCTACCCAGTAAAATATGACTAGTTTGCATAGGAACTACATAACATATCACCTCATCACTATACTTCCCAATAGTAAAAGGCACCCTCACTTGCTTATTAACTCTCACCTCCCCACTATTGTTAAGCCATTGCAGCTTATAAGGTTTAGGATGATTTGTAGTTTCCAAACCCAGTTTATAAACAAATAAGCTACTAGCCACATTTACACAACTACTCCCATCAATAATCATACTACACAATTTTCCATTCACTAGACATCTAGAATGAAAAATGTTCTCTCTTTGTAACTTAACCCCCTCATCATCATTCCTTGCGTATTCAAAGCACGCCTAGAAACCAACAATCTACCTTCCGTAGGCGTTTTCCCATCACTACAATCCTCCAAAGGAGGCATTTCATCCTCCACATCATTCTCATCATCCATTTTAACACCATCACTACACATCACCATTACCCTTTTATTTGGGCATTGAGATGCAATATGACCAAAACCCAAGCATCTGAAACACTTGATATCTCTATTCTTAGGAGTTTGAGAGTTAGAAATACCTTTATTTTTATTATAATTAGTATCTTTTGGCTTCGTTTTGTCATCTCTTTTGAATTGGACAACCTTGTTATCTCCCCTCCAATTCGGTCTCTAATTGGAATTTTGGACCGAGTAAGTGTTGGCTTGCCTTGTGTTCCCCTTTCTCTTTAATTGTCTTTCAATCTTTATAGCCATGTGCACCATATCATCAATCTCCACATAATGTTGAAACTCTACAATGTTGGTTATGTCTTTGTTAAGGCCATTTAAGAACCTTGCCATAGTAACTTCCCTATCCTCTTCAATATTAACCCTCATCATAGCTATCTCCATCTCTTTGTAGTAGTCTTCTACACTCTTGTTCCCTTGTATAAGGCCTTGCAATTTTTTATATAAGTCCCTATAGTAGTGAGTAAGAACAAAGCGCATTCTCATGATAGCTTTCATTTTGGCCTAAGTGGAAATAGATCTCTCTTTATTTCTCCTTTTACTTGTGATGAGTTGATCCCACCACACAATGACATACTCTCTAAACTCCACAGCTGCAAGCTTTATCTTTTTCTTCTTTGAATAATTGTGGCACTCAAAAATAAGCTCCACCTTGCACTCCCATTCAAGATAATTATTCAGATCATTCTTGCCTAGAAACGATGGGATTTTCATTTTGATGCTCCCAATATTTTTATCAAGATCGTTTCGACCCCTACCATAATTTCGACCTTCATTGACCAAAGTAGCTTGGTCATCAAATTCTTCCTCCAGTTCCTCATCAAAAGGTGGTGTTGGAAGTCTTTTTGCCCCTGGATTGGTTTGGAAAGCTTCCCCTCTCATGGAATTTAACTCACGTTATTGTTTCTCTAATTTCTCATTCATGTTGCCAATAACTAGTCGAATCCTCTCAAATTGTTGTTGCATTGCTTTGAGGATGAATTCTTGATCTTTTGATGTTCTTTCACCCCCTTGTGGCTCCATCTTCAAATATGAAATTTTAATGACAAACAAAATAGATTGCAACCTCACAAATCACTCCCTCACGTGTTTACTCTCGTAGTATGGGCACTCGTGTTTCACTCAATTTTGGCTTTTACCTTCTTTTGAGCTCACACTCTCTTGCTTTTTAACACTCAAGCAATCTTTTATAACTTTATACAAAATAGCCAATTCAAACAACAATTAATTATCACTATGTACTCAATTTTAATTAGAGATAACAAAGAATTCCTAAAGAAACAAGATACACGAATTAAACTCTAAAAGCAAACTAGAATAATCTAAATAATGAAGAGCACACACTTGATATAAAAATAAGTGTATGATGATTTTTATGTTAATTAGGCAACAACAAATCAATATTATTACCTCAAGATGTAATAAGAAGCAAATGAGCAGAAATATTAAATGAAAATTAAAGATGTAAGAAAAAAAATGGTGAATATAGAATTTAATGCACGAAACTTGTAATTCTCTAATAGAACCACAAATTATCACCCAAAATACTCAAATTAAGTGAAACAAACCGTTTTGGATGAAAACAAACTCAATTGAGGTGAGTTGTTTCCAAACAGCCCCAAAAATTACACAATCTCAACCAAACAAACAGCCTTGAAACGAGTTTCCCTTTTAAATTTTAAATGTATTTGAATATTATATGAGATAAATGAAAGGGAAATAACAGCAGCTGTGTCAATTACACAAGGTAGAATATGTAGAAATGTGTTTTGCACAATTAAGCAAATTAGGCTAATCTAATTTTTTTTTTTGCTGAATGCAAATTTGTCTCTTTTTTTTTGTAAGAAATAATGAAAATAAAGACAACAAAATAAAGATAGACTAATTTACTTGGTGAACCAATGCTCTGATACCAAATGATGCGAAACCCCAAGACCCTTGCTTGAACCTTAGAACTCTTCAATCGGTTTAAAACGAAATTTAGATCACAAGTAAAAAAGAAATTAAATTTGTTCAATCACCCAAATAGTAGAAGTTAAAAAGAACCCAAGAAAGATAAATGATATCCCTTGAACCCAATCCAAACAAGCACTAAGAACAATTGAAATAGTAAATCAAAATTGAAATACAAGTGATAACAATTGTATTCTAAATCAACACCTTGTGCATAAAGTAAAAAGAAAGTCAAAACACTCTCAACTCAATTCTGAAATGTTTGATTACAACTCTTGATGTCCACAAAGAAGAGTTCCTTTGGTATTTATAGCCAAAAAAATCAATGATAAGTTACAATACAATAGCTATAATTGTAACTTCCACAATAACTAGGTTAATTATGTGGTAATTACAATTATAACTCCAACAATAACTAGGCTAATTATAGGCATGTAATTGTTATGTAACTCTTTGTAACTCCAATCTTCTTAACCAACACCACTAATTGTTTGTGGCACCATATAGTTATGGGCTTATTCTTGTAATAACACTAAGACAAGATTTAAGTCCAAAATGAGTTATACTTAACTATATGGGCTTAATTAACTCAAACTAAAATAAAACAATCCAAAATACTTAAAACAACTCAACTAATCCAGCCCATACACAAGACTTATTCCTCCATTATCAATAAGACTCAAATAAGCCCAAATTATCCCAAATCAGTTAAATCCAATTAAAGTTACGAATTTGAGCTATTCAAAAAGCTCAAATTTGAACTTTTCATAATTGGCCAGTCCATCATCCACATGTTTTTTAGTAAAAACTTGGAGCAACTCTTTAAGTTCTTTGTTTTTGATCTTGTTACTGGTCCGCTGAAACTTTCTAGGTTTGGAACTGTATTTGTGTTTACATCATTTGAAATTTGTTCTAAGTCACCTTCTGATGCTCTTTGATTATCTTGAGTGTTTTTAGCCTTGTTTGTATCACTTAGTGTGATGCTCATTAAGACAAACATTTCTACTAGTATTTGTGATTTTGTCAAACAATATACTGATGTCAAGACATTACTGAAGTAATTAATGAACAATTTGAAACTTCAGATAAAGCACTTGCTAGCACCTTAATTATGAAGTTTTCATCCCTAAGACTCAGTAGTGTGAAAGGTTTGCATGAGCACACCATGTAGATGGTGAGCATTGCTGCTCAGCTAAAGAATATAATAGTCTTTCTTACAAGTATAAGTATCATTTATTGTATGTAATGGAAGACAATCAATAAGTTCCACAATGAACTAGTTAATGATTCTGAATAAACAAAATAACTAGTTTTGATTTTCTTGGGTAACGTCTTTGTCCATCCTATAATTATGAGTCATATCAAGTACTTTTTTGTAGTGTAAATCTTTATTCTATTCTTGATATATATATAAATTATTGTAATACGTAATTCTAATTGAATTTTATTATATCTTTCTAAAAATCTTGCTTAATTAAAAAAGTAATTATTTATTTTTTACTATTAACTTAGTCATATCATTTAACTCCTTCTAATTTCTTGATTTGAATATTTTTAAAGTATTGGGGAAATATTCAAACAAATTCCAAATAGAAAAAAAATTTACTTTTTACATATCTCTCGTTATTTGGGACCCTATTCACCTCTTTGGGCTTCTATTGAATCGAGAAATAGGTTTGATTGTCCATCTTTTTGATAATTAATATATATAAGACATCCTCCGGATAATTCAAATCGAAGCAATTGGATGTCCGACTCGGGCCTATATGACATGATCGATCAATAGAAATACTCCAACACTCCACTGATTTCTGCCGCTTCTGTTATTGCTGCTGGGTTGGCCGTTGGTCTTGCTTCTATTGGACCTGGAGTTGGTCAAGGTACTGCTGCGGGCCAAGCTGTCGAAGGTATCGCGAGACAACCTGAGGCGGAAGGAAAAATACGAGTGCGTTTACATGTGAAGGCTATAAGAACATATAATTTGGTTTTAAGTAGTGGTTTTATTTTGAATTTAGAGAAAGTATTTTATATTTTAAATTTCTCTACAAATTTTATTTTCATTTCAAGACTTGTACCTTTGGGATATTTTTTTAATTTTTCAGATACTTATTTTGATTTATTTCATAAATCTAAACTTGTTGGGAATGAGACATTATCTGATGGTCTTTTCTCTCTTACTTTACAAAATGAAATTGCTTATGATGGTATGCATGTTCAAGCTGGTAATAAACAACGTGTTATGGAAAATAATTCTCTATTTTTTGGAATCAGAGATTAGGTGATGCAAACAAGGCTTAAAACACTCAAGATACTCAAAGAGCATCAAAAGGTGAATTTAAGCACATTTCAAATGACGTGAATACAAATAGAGTTCCAAACTTAGAAAGTTTCAGTAGAACAGTAACAAGATCAAAGGCAAAGAAGCTTAAAGAGTTACTCCAAGTTTTCACTAAAAAACATGTAGATGATGGGCCAGCCAATTGTGAAAAGTTTAAATATGAGCTTTTTGAACAGCTTAAATTCATAAATTTAATTGGGTTTAAATGATTTGGGATAGTTTGGGCTTGTTTGAGTCTTATTGGTAATGGGTGAAGAAGCCTTGTATATGGGCAGGATTAGTTAAGTTGTTTTAAGTATTTTAGATTGTAGTTTCAGTTAATTAAACCCATATAGTCAAATGTAATTCATTTGGGCTTAAGTCTTGTCTTAGTGTTATTACAAGAATGAGCCCATAACTATATGGTGCCACAAACAACTAGTGGTGTTGGTTACGAAGATTGGAGTTACATAACAATTACATACCTATAATTAGCCTAGTTATTGTTGGAGTTATAATTATAATTATCATATAATTAGTCTAGTTATTGTGAGAGTTACAATTGTAGTTATTGTGTTGTAACTTATCATTGATTTCTTTGGCTGTAAATACCAAAAGAACTCTTCTTTGTAGACATCAAGAGTTGTAATCAAATATTTCAGAATTGAGTTAAGAGCGTAGTGGCTCTCTTTTCACTTTATGCACAAGGTGTTGATTTAGAATACAATTGTTATCACTTGTATTCAATTTTGATTTTTTATTTCAATTGTTCTTGATACTTGTTTGGATTGGGTTCAACAGATATCATTTGTCTTTCTTGGGTTCTATTTAATTCTACCATTTGGGTGATGAACAAATTTAATTCCTTTTTACTTGTGATCTAAATTCTGTTCTAGATCGATTGAAGAGTTCTAAGATTCAAGTAAGGGTCTTAGGTTTTTGCATCATTAGGGCACATCTTTGTTGATAGAATTAAAAGATTAGTAAATGATGGAGTATTTTAAACTTTTGATTTTACTAGTTTTGGCACTTGTGTGGACTATATTAAGGGCAAGTAAACCAATAAGCCAAAGAAAAGTGCTAAGAGGAGCTTAAATATATTAGAAATCACACATTTGGATATTTATTGTCTAAACATAGACACAAATGGTCAGAAACACTTCATCACCTTTATAGATGACTACTCATTATACATGTATCTCTATATGCTTCATAATAAAGACAAAACTTTAAATGTCTTTAAAGTTTTCAAGACTGAAGTATAGAAATAATGTGATAAATAAATTAAGACTGTCATGACTGATAGAGGTAGAGAGTATTATGGTAGACACACTGAAGATATACAAGTAACTAGTCCATTTGCGAAGTTTTTTAAAGAAAATAGAATAGTTGTCCAATACACTATGCTTGATTCTCTAGACTAGAATAGGGTAGCGGAATGAATGAACCAAACTTTAATAGATATAGTGCGTAGTATGCTTAGTAGCTCTAAGCTACCTAATTCATTGTGGGTCAAAGCTCTTAAGATGATGATGTATATATTAAACTGAGTTCTAACCAAAACAATCCCAAATACACCATTTGAGTTATTCAAGGTTTAGAACGAGTTTGCAACACATATTTATGAGGATGTCCGTATGAAATAAGTGTAGCGCCCGGGGAAATTGAAGAAATTGAAAAAAAAAAAAAAAACGCGCGTGCCACGTCAGCAGCCACGTCAGCAGACCCAGTCAGCAGTCCTGGCCAACCAGGACCTGCCACGTGGCAAAACCACGTCGACCGGGGACGGGCCACGTTGGCGATCCGCGTGCGCGCGATCGGACGGCCCAGATCAATCACGCGCACGGACAGCCCAGATTTAATCGCACGGACGACCCAGATTTAATAAAAAACGGACGGTCCAGATTAAATCAAAATGGACGGCTGAGATCAAAAGGCAAAAGGGTATAAATAAGACCCCCACACCAGACCCCAAACCCTAGCCACCTGCCCTCGCCGGAGAAGACGAACCAGAAGCCGGCCGCCGCCACCCGCCGCCGCACCAGAGGGATTTCCGACCGCCGATCGAGGTAAATTTCATACCCCCGACTCGTTTTTCCACGCTGATTTCCCCAGTGGCCAAATCGGAGCCAAAATCCCGACCAAACGGCCGAAAGCCAGCGACGCCGCCGTGCCCCTTCTCGGTTTTTGACTCCGATGAGGCCCTTCCCGGCCTCCGTTTAATGCAATTTTTATATCACCGTGATCACCATTCTTTTCTCTACAGGTTGATCGGAGCCGAACCACCAAAACACGAACTTCACCGGAGAGCCGCCGCACCCGAGAGCACCGCCGCCGGTAAGCTTCGATTTTTCGTAAATTTTCGGCCCCCCTAGGGCCGTAGGGTTGTTTTATCGCAGGAACCAATGCGAGTGTGGCCGAATTCGGCCGAAAACGACCAACCCGAGGCGAACCGCCGCTGCAAGCGGCGGCGCCGTCGCCGGAGCACGGCGGAGCCGCCGTGCCGGAGTTGCGATATTGGCTGAAAGGGGCCCTGGGCCTAATTTAGGATTTTTTGGAACACCTGCAGGTACCAGTAGTGCATTTCAGTTCCCCGGGAAAATTCAGAAAAAATTAGGGACAGCCTGCAAGCGCACTGTGAAGCCGTGTTGAGACCCCAAAACAAGTAAGGACCCCTCACCTTATTTCCTATCACGGTTTTAAAGTTCAATAAATGATAAAACGGTATTTCATGAATCAACGAATGTGTGAAATTGCTTAAGGTCGCTAATGGAGCCCGAGTCTAGTGTGTTTGTCGGTTAACTGTTATTTGGCCTGTTTTACAATTTTAAATGCAGCATGAGGTTCGATGTTTTCATTTTATAGTTTCGTGTGCATATTTTACTGTTTTATTGATTATGGATTCAATGACCGGGATATTGATGCTGTATGTTGTCTGTTTGGCATAAATTATCGTTTTGCTTGTTTGTATGTGATTGATAATGCTGACTGAGGGAAAAGGAGAATGAAAGATTATGTAAATGGAAATTGTATAATGTGTTCAGCCTGACTTGATATCCTGGGATATGGTGGACGGACCGGATCCGTAGGAAACCCTACCGGGATTGTGGTCTCCCATACCGGACGGGGTATAGAGATCTTATGTGTTTTGGCGCCCATACCGGACGGGGTATGGGGACAGCCCGTTTCACCCTCATACCGGACGGGGTAATGAGGTTTATAGTTTGACACCCATACCGGACGGGGTATGGGGACGGCCCTGGAATATGATTTCAAGTGTTAAGGGTTAACGGGTAGCGGGACCCCTATGGATCCCCATGGATACTAGTGGGCTGGTAAATGAGAAAAATATGTTGTGTAACGATTGAATTACGAAAACTTGATATGTATTATATTATACAGTTTATATATATGGTTTCATGATGATGATGATGTTATTGCTTTCGTATATTGTTTTATGAATTTCACCGAGGTAAGTGAATGGTAGAGGTTTTATTATTAATAAAAGGATTTGTTGTAAATTATGCTCCATTGGTCTTTTTGTGTTTTCTACCCACCTTTTCCTCCGTGACGGTGAGATATCGTGATGTCTTTACTGGGCTAGTGTAACTCATTCCTTATTTAATCATTTCAGATCAAGAGAACATCGTTCCCGAGCCGGTTCCGCAGGAGGACGACGAAGGAGACGCCTAAAGACTCCATAGTCATATTCGTAGCTTTTACTTTCAAGTTTCTCCTTTAAGTAGTTTGATCTTTTATATTTTGTGAGCACGTTTTTTGTTTTAGTGTAAGGGATGTTATTCAAATTTTGACTTCGCTTCCGCATTTGATATTTTTAATATACATTTCATTATGAATTTTCGGGGCTGCTACAATAAGAGTTTACAATCTCCAAAAAAAAAGACCCAAGGACCATTAGTGAGTATTTCATTGGATATGATGAAGATCCAAATGATATAGATTCTATTGTTCATCTCACAACATTAGGATTGTGGAGTTAAGAAATACAAAGTTTCTTGAGAATGACTTAATCAGTGGGAGGAATCAATTTCAAAACATAGTTTTTGTGAGAGATCAGCCTTTCACTTCAGGAGATAGATTGGTTATTTCACACAACACCTCTGAAGGACAAACTGGAGTTGAACAACCAATCATTGAAGTTCTATAAGATACTAACAATATTTCGATAGATCGAATTATTCAAGAGATACCATAAAACCCTGAACAACTAGTTGAACAACAATAGAATCCTCAAGAACATGTTGTTGCAACATTAAAAAGATCTATTAGAGAGAGAAATTCAATAATTTCTAGTGATTATGTTGTGTATTTACAAGATTTTAATTATAATATTAGAGCAGAAAATGATCATGAGTCCTTTTCATAGCCATGAGTTATGGAGAGTCAAAATTATAGTTCAATGCCATGAAAGATGAAATGGGTTTTATGAAGAGTAACGAGATATGTGATCTTGTTGAGTTGCCTAGTGGTGCAAAAGTCATTGTCTGTAAATGGGTCTTTAAAAAAAAAAAAACTCATTAGGCAACATTGAGAGATACAAGACACGTCTCGTTGTAAAGAGATTCACTCAAAAGGAAGGAATTGACTACACACAAACTTTTTCTCCTATATATAAGAAAGATTTTTTTACGAATTATATTGGAATTGGTGGCTCATTTTGACATAGAGCTGCAACAAATGGATGTGAAAATGGTGTTCCTCAATAGTGATCTAGAGGAAAAGGTTTACATGAAATAATAAGAAGGATTCTCCTCTAGTGATGTAAACACTTAGTGTACAAGTTGAAGAAATCCATATATAGATTGAAACAAGCCTCCCATAAGTGGTATTTGAAATTCTATGATGTTATTTCTTCATTTGGTTTTATAGAGAATCGTGTATATACCAAAAGATTAGTGTGAACAAAATTGTTTCATTGTCTTTTATGTGGATGATATTCTACTTACAAGTAATGGTAAATAAATATTGTATGGTGAAACAATTTTTCTCTAAAAATTTTTGATATGAAAAATATGAGTAATACGTCTTGTATTATAGACATTACGATTCATAGAGATAGAAATTAATATATTTTAGGTATGTCTCAAGAAACCTATATTAACAAAATTTTAGAGAGGTTTCAGATGAAAGATTGTTTACTAAGTATAACTCCCATTGTAAAGGGTGACAAGTTTAATTTGAACCAATGTCCGAAGAATGATTTAGAGAGAGAACAAATGAAGAACATTTCATATGCTTTTTTTATTTGAAGCCTAATGTATGCTCAGATTTGTACAAGACCTGAGATTACATTTGCTGTTGGAATGTTAGGAAAATATCATAGTAACCAAAATATTGACCACTGAGAGCTACAAAGAAAGTTATGAGATATCTTTAAAGAATAAAGGATTACATGTTTATGTATACATGAATTGATAACTTGGAGGTGATTGACTACTATGATTCAGACTTCACTAAGTGTGTTGATTTACGAAAATCAACATCAAGATACATTTTTATGTTTATCAGTGGAGCTATATCCTAAAAGGGCACTAAATAGACCTCAACTGCTACTTCAACTATAGAGGCTGAGTTTGTTTTATGTTTTGAGGCCACCTCACATGACACATGGTTAAAGAGATTAATTTATGGGCTTAAAATCATTGATTCAATTTCTAGGCCATTGAGATTTAGCTACTGTTTTTATTCATAAAAACAGTAAAAATGATAGTCAAAGTAAACACATCGACATTAAGTATTTAGTCATAAGAGAACATGTTAAAGATAAAAAAAGTAGTCATAAAACACATTAGAACTGAATTAATGATAGCTGATCATTTGACTAGAGGCATGCCACCATTAAAATTTAAGGATCTTGTGACTAGTATGGGACTTGGTTCCATTATGTAAATTTCGTTATAAGAACGAATGTTAATGAAACTCTATTTATTTGTGATGTTTCTCATTTTAGTTTTCTTCTGTACACATTTATTTATTTATTTTAAGAAATATAATTAAATTTTAGACTTAGAATAAATATAAGGTTTATTCATAAAGTAATAATGAGAAAAATTAAAGAAGTAAAATGCATAGTGATGCATGGAAGATAATACTTGCTTTTTAGAGGACTTATCGCTATGATTCATGTATTTTCCTTTTTTTCTTAGGGGAAAGAATTCGTAAAATTTGAGTATTATTAATGAAACATACTGACCAAGTGGGAGAATATAAGTTATTTTTTATTTAATAGTCCGTGTAATAACTCAAATCCATAAATCTTTTATAAAGTATTTCTGTTATACTTTTTTAATTAGAAAAATATTACAGAATTAAATATTTATGTTATGTTTTATAATGAGAAAAAAAGTTAAAAAATTAAGTATTTTAATTACGATTTTAATGAGAAAAACGTTATAAAATTGAATTGCCTATTAATTGCGCATAACGTTTTTGATAAAAAAAAATATCTATAAATAAAAACAACATTTATTAGGTCCTTAAGCACAAAAATCTCCTTCATTACATTGCTCCATCGTGTGAGGTTCTTGATTGCTTAGAAAAATCTAACACAGAGAGGAAAAACAAGCTCACTGTTTAAACTAAGTAATAATAGGAGGTATTTATCGATCTTTTGCTTTCGCTAATATTTACTTATGTTATCGTTTAAATATGCTAAATGTTTAGATGACTAACGTAGTATTGTTAAGAAATTAGAAGACTTGTATTTAATAATACAATATCAATAAGATTTTATCTCAAGAGAGGTAGAAAAGGTTATAAAATTAGTACCTTGTAACAACGATGGTTGGGGATGGCCAATATTATTCTAATGTTGACTGTAACTTCACTCTACCAAGTAAGTTGTTTAAGCTTGTAAGTGTAATTATTATTAATGTGTGTTTAAGAAGCAGTGTTGTTCAAATTTTAATATGGGTCGGATCATACCTAACTAAACAATATTGAACTAAGAGGACTTGAATTTTTTTTTTTATTCAGTCTAATTTTGTCCTTAATTCAAACTGAAAAAGAAAGAAACGTACATTACCCCAACCAGATTTGGGTCCAGCCAGCCAATCCAACACAAACGACTAGCTCCTTCAGTGTCATATGAGACTACTTTGTTATCAAATACTAGAGGATTGATAAGGTATTAACAAGATCCTTGGCTAATGATACTTTCAAGAATACATACACCCTTGTGGCTTCTTTTAGGAGAGCAAAAACACTTATTTCTCTCTTATATATATATATATATATATATATATATATGAAAAATTTATATATTAGATTCTTAAGATTAATTTGTTGATTTAAAATTTAGTTAATAAATTTAATTTGAACTTTGAACTTTGAATATTGAGTGATGTTTGTTTATTATATTTATTAAATGTAATATATTTTTGAAATAAGATAAAAGATAAATATTTGCATGACAGTTACAAAAAATATCTGAGGCAAGAATATATAACAACAATATGTATATATATGCTTCGGATTGAGGACTATAAAAACTAATATATTTATATAAAATAATGAAAAATCAAACCACAATATTAAATTGTTATAATAAAATTGAGTTTACTTCAAATTGGACTCTATATAATGAAAATAAAAATATATTATGAAAAATAAAAATTTAAATAAAAAATAACATTTTAATTTCAAATAAAATTTATGTGGAATTCAGATTAAGTGTTCTATATTTCTTCCGGCAGATAGAAACACAAGTCCATATACATTAAATAAATATGAACAAAGTTTGTCTAATTAAATTATGCATTGTGTAAATTATAATTAAATTTTATATATTACATAATTAAAATTTATAAACAAAATAAATTAAAATAATTTTTAATTAGTTACAATATTAAAACTGTAGATTATATTTATTATGTCATTTTTCATTGTGCTTAACTCATTCATTATGAGAGCTGTACAACAGTTAATTTTTAATTTCATTTTTTTACATAATTTGTTAGAGAGCATTTTGTGTGAGCTAATGACAGCTGACTAACTGGCTAGCTAGCTGCTTCTTCTTGTGCATAAACCCACATCCTCATATTCATAATCAAGGAAAATACACAATGAATTTCCTTCAATTTTGTTCTTACTGTACTTAGATTTAGTTCTTTCTAATGTTGAACATGGTATCAGATCATTGATGAAGGGATATTGGTTCTATCTGTAGTATGTTTTTGATCTATCATTCTCCTTCTTGATTTTCTTCATGGTGAAGTAATAGAAGATGTTGCAGAGTCACAAACCACTCAATCACTAATAATGAGAGTGAATCAGAATGATGATCCTTTATTTTTACAAACATCATATCATCTAGGTATGATCTTAGTTTCTTCACCACTTACTAGGAACAATTTTCTTTCATGGAGCAGATATATGAAAATTGCTTATACGGAACCCAGGATTAACCAACGTGATTAGGAACTCACACAATTTCATTTAAAGGTATCAAAGAAATTGATCCTATAGAAACTCTTATAACTTAACCTACTACCAAGAATGATAGGAACTAAAGTAACTAGAAATGAAAGAAATAGAATAGCAAAACACCACAAGGTCGTACCTTAATAAGTAGATCCACTAATTACTCAACAAGATGGTAGAAGAACCTTTGTTGAAAAGAAATACTCCTAATATTATTGAAATAATTTCTTAATGCCTTACAATGAAGACTTAGAGGCTTATTTATAGGCTAAGTCAAGTAAATAAAAAAAAAAAAAATCTCTTAATTTAATTTGCAATTACATAGGAAATAAATTAAAAATTAAAAATTAAGGACTAATTTCTTAAGTAAGATAGATTTAGTTTTTCTTTTTAATAAAAGAGATTGTGGTCAAATTAAGAGGGGAGACATATGGAAATAAATTAAAAATTAAAAGCTAATTTTTTAATTAAGATAAATTTAGTCTTCCTTTTTAATTAAAAGAGATTGTGGTTAAATTACTAGGGAGACATGTGAAAATTTAAGGCCGGTCATAAGATCTCCTTTTTGGCCTATTTTCTCATTTTTCTTTGGATTGAGCCTTCTCTTTATGGTGTATGTCTATGTTCATATCATCCTCTGCCCCTTCAAAAACGATTTGTCCCCGTATTGGACACTTCTTATGCAAGGTTTCACCAATCCTTTTTTTTTTCTGAGAAAATTTCCTACAAAGTAATACTATTAAACAAAAAAGGTTTGAGGTGAGTTAATAATTTTTTCGTAAAAGATGGCATTCTTAGCTCCTGTTCCATATAGTAACATTTTCTTTTTATGTTGCTCAATCCTTTATTTCGTCCAGACTTTATGGAGTTTTTGAGTTGCTGCTGATCTTTGAATACCTCCTCAAGTGATAGCGATGCAAGTGTAAAATTTTAACCACTCATGCTAAAGGAATAATGATTCCTATAACTATTATAAGTTGCACGCTTATCATACTGCCAAGGTCTTCCAAGTAAGATGTAACTAGCATGCATAAACACAACATCACGATATATTTTATCAGTGTATCGCCCAATAGAGAAGGAAACTAATACCTGCTTAGTTACTTTCATCTCTCCACAATCAGTCAACCACTGCAACTTATAAGGGTGAGGATGGCGCGTGCATGTCAACCCTAGTTTATCAACTAGAATAGTACTAGCAACGTTGGTGCAACTACCTCCATCTATAATGAGACTACATACCTTCCCATTTATAAGGCAACGAGTGTGGAATATATTCTCTCTCTAGTTACTTTCTTCCAGCTTGACTTAGACATTTAAAACTCTCCGGATAACCAAAGCTTCCCCCTGAGCTAGATATTCAACATTTTCCTCAACATCCTCCAATGGTGACATGTTATTGTTATCTTCACTCTTGCAATCACTAGCACTATCAATTCCACCATCATTTCTCAGTAGTATGATTTTCTTATTTGGGCATTGAGAAACGATATGTCCGAGATGCCTAAAATATTTAATTGTACTATACTTTAGAGATGAGTTAGGTGTCATACCTTTTGTATCAAGTAGTGCAGACTTTTCTTTCTTTTCGCCTGCTACCTTGATTTTTTCTTTCTTGGGCCATTCTGAGTTGTAGGTAGAGGTGACATATGATGTACCCTTCTTTTTGTACTTGAGTTGTCTCTCAATATTTATCGTCATGTACACCATGTCTTCCACCTCTATATAGTGCTGTAATTTCATCATGTTGGCGATGTCTTTGTTGAGACCTCCAAGGAATCTAGCCATGGTTGCTTCAAGATCTTTTTCTATATTGGCCCTAATCATGGCCATCTCTATTCCTTGTGATAGTCCTCAACGGACACAGACCCTTGTGTTAAGTACTGTAACTTTTGATGTATCTCTCTATAGTAGTAAGAGGGTACGAACTTTTTTCGCATGATTACTTTCATCTCTCTCAAAGAGGATATTGGTCGCTCTCCATTATGTCGTCTAGTGAGGAGTAATTGATCCCACCACACTAAGGGATAGTCAATGAACTCTATTGCTGCTAGTTTGATCTTTTTCTCTTCGTGATAGCTTGACAATCAAAGACTAGTTCTACCTTCCTCTTCCACTCCAAGTATGCTTCAGTATCATTTCTACCATTGAAATGTGATATTTTCATCTTGATGGAGCTGATATTACTATCCCTCCTTTCTTTTCTCCTCTCCACCCTATCTTCCTCCTCATCATTATAGGACCCGACCTCATTTTCAGGATGTTGAGTTCTAGGCCGCCTTGTATTAGGGGTCTTATATCTTGCCTCACTTTGACCACTACTCAAGTTATCTACCTGACTAAGCAGTGCTAATTCTACATGCATAGCCTCCATAAAGAGCATTATGTTGGCAGGACTTTAATACTCACCTGACGTTTTAAAAAAATTTCATGCAAAAGGGTTAGTAAAAAAAATTTTTTCACCAGTTCTCTCGTATTTCACTCACTTGCCTTTTATCCTCTAATGATTGCATACACTCTTGTCTTTTACCTCTCTATCTCCCACCTTCAAGTTGAGTGTCAAATAAATCCTCCTGAATTAAAGTATTCTCAAGTATAATTTTAAGACATTGTAAGGAGTCCTATAGAACAAATATCGTACCAAAACTAGAAACATGAATGTAACACATAGAGGAAGAGGTAGTGTGTTATCAATTACGCTAAGTTCTAAGATACAATATAGATGCTTAGATGTATCAGAGAACTAAAGCTTATAACAATAAAAGAAACTGAGAGTCGAAAAAAAAACTGACGGTTTATAGAAGATGTAGGGATTCGGTGTTGCTCTAAGGAAAAATCTAAAAGATATTCCTACCAATCCATTTCTGATGCACGTTACATTATATATAAAAAAATATAGCCTTTAAAGAACTATGTAAGTGTGAATACACGTGCTTGTAAAAAAAAAAATTATAAAATAAAAGGGGCTTTTACCTTATGAAGAGGTGGTTCTTACAACGTTTCAAAGAAGGATGGTTGAGTACCAAAAATGTAAGTACTTTCTCGATGGGATTTCTTTCTTTTGTTTCCTTTCTTTTCTCTTTTCTTTTCTTTTTTTTTTCCTTTTTTCTTAGGAAACAAAATGGCAAGAAAAGTAGATAAAAAAGATTGGTACTCAATAACGATTTATCAAGCCAAAAAAACGTCAATTGACGTTATGTTTTGCTTTGATCGATGTATGAAATAAATTTTTTTTATTAGATGAATAAAAAATAAATAAACAGATAAATGGTGCAAGAATTTAAAAGTACAAAAGTAAAAGATAGTAGGTCTAGATGGAGTCAAAACTCTAATACCAAATGATACGGAACCCAAAATCAACCAATGTAATCAGGAACTCACACAATTTCATTTAAAGGCATAAAAAAAATTGATCCTATAGAAACCTTTCCTACTTAATCCACTATCAAGAATCATAGGAACTAAGGTAATTGAAAATGAAAGAAATAGAATGGTAAAATATCACAAGGTCGTACCTTGATAAGTAGATCCACTCCTTACTCAACAAGATGGTAGAAGAATCTCTTTTAAAAAGAAATGCTCTTAATATTATTGAAATAATTTCTGAATGCCTTACCATGAAGACTTAGAGGCCTATTTATAGGCTAAGCCAAGTAAATAAAAAGGAAAATAAAATTTTTTAATTTAATTTACAATTACATAAGAAATAAATTAAAAATTAAACAAATTAAAGATTAATTTTCTAAGTACGATAGATATAGTCTTCCTTGTGATACCCGGTCTCAAAATTTAGCCCGGAATTAATTTTAAAAAGTAAAATTCATATATAAAAATATATTTTTTAAATTTATAAATCTTTATTTAATGTAAAAATTAGAAAAAAATAAGTGGAGGGTGAAATTAAAAATAATTTTGGGAAAAAAGGTTGAAAATTTCGGTTCGGAGGATATTTTTGAAAGAAAAATCAGAAACTGAGGGTTAAAATATAATTTAAAAAAAATATGCCACGTAAGGCCGCCCAGTCAGCAGCTCCGACGAAACGGAGCGTGTCGTGTGATAAGGCACGCTGACTCGGTGTCATGTGAGAGGCCACGCTGGTAATCCGTGTGCTCACAATCAGACAGTCCGGATTTGTTCCTGCACGCGTGGACGGTCCAGATCTTTTCCCTCATAAGGCACGATCGGACAGTTGCAATTAAACGTGATGAACGGTCTAGATTCGTTTCCTGTTTAAATGCATCATACAGTTTAGATCAAATCCGATGAACGGTCTACATTTATTTTCTCTTTAAACGCGATCGGATGGTTGAGATCAAACGCGATAAATGCTCCAGATAAAAGGGAGACGTGTATAAATATCTCACTTCACATCGAACCCTAACCCTAGCCACCAGCTCCCCGCCGGAGAAGAAGAACCAGTCGTCGAAGAAGGGAGCGGCCCGGCACCCGCTGCTATGCCAGAGCCACTTCCAACCGCTAAAAAAAGCAAAAAAAAATTTATTCGTTCGAAATTTGATTTTGAACACCCCCATGGCCAAATTAGAGCAAAAGGACTAGTAGATGAGCTGAAAACCGTAGGTAAAACCCGGCGGCACCGCCACGAGAAAAATCAAAAACTGCCTCCGATGAGGCCCTTCCTGATTCTAGTTTCGTGTGATTTTTTCACTATTGTATTCACCATTTTGTTTCCCTCAGGTTGACCGAAGAAAAATGTCCAACCGTGAAGGTGAGCCGATGGCGCCACCGCATCAGAAAATTTCATCGCCAATAAGTTTCTATTTTTGACTTTTTTCGGCCAACCAAGGCCCCTTAACGTGTTTTCTCGTAGGGATGAGTATAAAATCGGCTGAAATCAGTCAAAACTGGCCACAAATGGCAAGTCCGAGGCAAACCACCACTGCGGGCGGAGGTGCTGTGGTCGGAGCACGACAGTGCCGCCGTGATAGAATTCTGAAATTGACCGAAAAAAGTTTTTAACACCGATTTTAGATTTTTTGGAGTATTTTTAAGTACTTGAAGCGTGTTTTAATCTCTAAAGAAAAATTCAAGGAACTCGGAGACTGCCAGTAGGTGAAGCTGAAAGTTTAGTGTTTCAAATACCGATTCATATAAGAATCTCTTACCTTATTCCCTATTATGTAATTGAAGTCTAATTATAAATAATACGACATTTTACGTAATTTAGAAAACCACAATAATTAATTACAGGTTATTAATGGGGCTGAAACCGGTTATTTATCACTTTTTATCATATTTTAACTGATTGATTGATTTTACAGTTTTAAATGCATAATAGTACATTGGAGTTGGTAAGATTATTCAATTGTGTTTCCTTTATGCATGTATTGTTTGTTTTGTATGATTTATAGTTAAATTGTGAAATTGAAAATTAAATGTAAATGGGAAATTACTTGATTAAGTGAATGAATGAATGGTAGACTTACTGGATATCCTGGGAGATAGTGGACGGATTGGGTACATAAGGAACCCTACTGTGAATGTTGCGTCATACCAGACGGGGTATCGAAGATTGATATTTCGGCACTCATACCAGACGGGGTATGGGGACGGCCCGTTTCACTCTCATACCAGACAGGGTATTGAGGGATGGTATTTTTGGAGCTCATACCGGACGGGGTATGGGGACGGCCGGTTAATTGACAATATTGAATAAGGGTTCACGGACATCCCTATAGACCCCAATGGATACCAATAGGCAGATAAAAATAGAAAGTTGTTGTTCTGATTAATTAAATATGGAATTGTGATGCTATTTGTGTTATTGCCTCTATAGGTCAGTTTTGAAAATCTCGTTTCGATAAGTATGTAATAAATGATTTTATTTATGATAAATAAAAATACTTAAATTAAGAGCTCCATTAGTTTTTTATGATTTTTACCAATCTTTATTTCTGTATCGGTAAGTAGTGTGACATTCTTACTGGGCTAATATAGCTCACTCTTTCATTAACTATTTCAGATGAAGAGAATCAAGATCCAGATCCCGGTCCACAAGAGGGTTGCGAATAGGATGCCCAGTTGTTTACTTTCTATTTATTTTATTGATTTTTCGTTTGCTCTTTTAGAAGGGTCATTCCTGTAGCCTTATTGGGTATTCTAAATTATTGTGTAAGAAATGTAAACCCTAAATTTATTATTTCACTTCCTCATTCAATTTATAATTTATTTCCTTTTAAGTTCCGGGCTGTTACAGTTGGTATCAGAGCCACATTTTTCGGAACCATTACTTACACAAAAACCCTAAGAAACACAAAAAAAATGAATTATCACTCAACCATTTCTTGTGAAATGCAGGTACAGATAGATGAGGAGAGGAAGACCCCCATTAAACCGAGCAGCCCGGGAGAGTTCGTTTCGAGAGGATGTTAATCGATTATTTGAAATGCTAGAGAGACTCTCGCTGCCCAGTAGGTCTGGGAGGAATGGAGGGAGCTACCTGACCCTCCCCCCCAACCATAGGTTGAGCCACCCCTGCAGCAGGAAGATCCTGAGCCACACCAATACGACCCTGCTCCTCCACAATACCATCCAGGACTACCACAGTATGATCCGGTGCCCCAACCGCATCACCCGGCACCACCACAGTATAGTCCGGTGCCCCAATCGTATCACCCAGCACTACCATAGTACAATTCAGTTCCTCCACCGTATCATTCAGTACCACAATAGGGCCATCCAGTCGATCCCTAGTGCAATTCAATCCCTCTTCCACGGGACCTAGTTCCTCCCATGATGGAGCCAAGCTATATTGAGAGGTATAAAAGACTAAACCCATATACTTTTATAGGAGGATCCTCCTTTGAAGAGGCCGAGTACTGATTAGTTGAGATAAAGAAGACCTTCACGATTCTTGAGGTGATTCCTGAACAGAGAGTCATACTTGCCACCTATATGTTGGTGGGAGAGGTAGGCTGCTGCTGGTAACTCAAGCAGACCACCCTGCCAATTTTAGTCACTTTGGAACAATTATTGATGGCCTTCAATGCTGGTACCTCCCAGAGCATCTCTGACATCTGAAAGAAATGGAGTTTGCACACCTGGTCTAGGGTGACATGACTGTATTAAGATATGCCTAAAAGTTCCTAGAGTTGGGTCAATATTCTTATGAGAGCATAATAAATGAAGGTAGAAAGACAAAAAAATTCGAGTGGGGCCTCCGTCCTGAGATTAGAAAGGAGCTGTATGTGTTCAAACTCAGTACTTATTCGATCGTTCTGGCCAAAGCACAGCTAGTGGAGAGGAACATTCGCATTTTTTCTCAAGTAGTAGAGAACCTCAGGCCCTCAGTTTCACACTGCAGACCAGCACCTACTGTACCTATTCAACAGAATAAGAGATCTAGGCCAATGGCTCAAGCTCCCCCTAAGATTCCAACAATAGGATGTGGTAGGACTTGGCAACACTGTGGTAAGGATCATGAGGATCGACCATACTATTGTCTCAACAATACTTGCCGTATATGTGAGAGTGCCCAGCATTACACGAGAGAGTGCCCGAGAAATCATAACCAGGCCAGACCTCCTATTTAGGGCAGAGCTTACAACCTTACTCAGTAAGATGCAGAAGTCAACCCAGACGTAATACAAGGTATGTATACTATCTGTAATCATCTTGCACATGTTTTGATTGATACTAGTGCCTCAAATTCATTTATTTCACAACTTTTACACCAAACTTGGATATATTACCTGAAACACTTGAATTTGTGTTGTTTATGTCTACTCTTGGGAGTAGGACACTACTGGGGGAGGTTATATACAGAGCCTGTGTCATAGATATAGCATATATAAAATTGAATGTGGACCTAATAGAGATTGACACAAGAGACTTTGATGTAATCTTAGGAATGAACTGATTAGCGGCGTATCACGCCACCGTAGATTGTTTTCATAGGAAACTTGTATTCAACCCTCCTAATGAAGAGTCATTTATAAAATTAATAAAATTCTTTAAACATTATTCTTTCATGGCAATTTTTCCTATTATCAAGTGCTTTAACTCGATTGTTTTCTCTAACTAGACAAACCTAAGAAAGAAATTTGTATTCAATATATTTCGGTAGTTTAAGACTTTTCAGATGTGTTCTCGGATGAACTACCCAGACTATTAGTGGACAGAGAAGCTGAATTCACTATAGATCTCCAGCCAGGCACCTATCTATTTCGGTTGCTCCTTACCACATGAGTCGTGTTGAGATGGAGGAGTTGAGGAAACAAATCAATGAATTGTAGGATAATGGATTCATCTGTCACATTTACAAGGAAGGAGGATGGGACATTAAGATTATGTATTGACTATAGATGACTGAATAGGGTCACGATCAAGAATAAGTACCCCCTCCCCAGGATCGACGACCTTTTTGATCAGTTGTAGGGTGCCAAAGTCTTCTCCAAAATAGACTTGCGTTCAAGTTACCATCAGGTAAAGATCAAGGCAGAAGACATTCCCAAAATAGCTTTTTGAACTAGGTACGGACACTATGAATTCCTGGTCATGCCATTTGGACTAACTAACGCACCAGCAATCTTCATGGATTTGATGAACAAGGTTTTTAGATAATTCCTGAATCAGTTCATTATTGTATTTATCGATGATATTCTGATATATTCAAAAAGTAGAGAGGAACATGCTCATTATCTGACTCAGGTTTTGCAGGTTCTCAGAGAAAAGAAGTTGTATGCAAAGCTGAGTAAGCGTAGGTTCTAGCTCGAGCAAACTACCTTCACATGGCACATCATATCAAGGGATAGAGTATCAGTGAATCCTAAAAAAGTTGAGGTAGTGCTCGGCTGGAAAAAATTAACATCAATAAGGAGATTCATAATTTTCTAGGAATGACAGGTTATTACCGCAGGTTCGTAGAAGAATTTTCTAGCCGCTCTTTTGACTCGGCTCATAAAGAAAAACGTCAAGTTTGAGTGGAACGAAAACTGTGAAAGAAGTTTTTCAGAACTAAAGTAGTGGTTGGCTACTGCATCTGTATTGGCCTTATCGAATGGGATATGGGGATATGCAGTTTATAGTGATGGCTCCTACCTGAGGTTGAGTTGTGTTCTGATGCAGTATGGAAAAGTCATAGCCTATGGGTCTATACAGTTCTACCCCACTTATGACTTAGAACTTGCCGCAATTATCCACGCCTTGAAGACTTGGCACCATTACTTGTATGGGGAGATCTTTCAGATCTATACCGACTATAAGAGCTCGAAATACATATTCACTTAAAAGGATCTCAACATGCGTCAGAGAAGATGGATAGAACTCCTTAAGGACTACGATTGCAACATCTTGTATTATTCGGGCAATAGCAACATGGTAGTCGACGCACTCAGCAGAAAAAATGCAGGTATATTAGCTCACCTAATGGTTTCAGAATACAGGGTAATAGAGGTCGCACAACAAGTACGACTTCAAGACCTGAAGAGAGTTACATATTTGGCTCACCTGACTGTCAATCTGAGTTGATCCAGAGAATAAAAAAAGCTCAATCCACCGATTCTACCCTAGCATCCCAGAAAGATACAGAATAGGGAGTAAATTTAGAATTTCAAGTCTTTGCTGATGGGTTGCTTAGATTTCAGGACAGGGTGTGTATTTCATGTGACAGTGAGCTGAAAAGGGACATCATGACCGAGACCCATAGCTCAAAGTTTGTCATACATCCCGGAAGCACTAAGATGTATCAAAGTATGTGACCCCAATTTTGGTAGAACGGGATGAAAAAAAATGTGACCGACTTTATTTTCAAGTTTTTTGTATGTCAGCAGGTCAAGGCAGAGCATCAATGCCTAGGCTGGGTACTTTAGCCATTACCAATTCTGAAGTGGAAGTGGGAACATATCACAATAAATTTCGTAATATGATTGCTTAGGGCACACTTGGGACATGATGCCATTTGGGTAATTGTTGACCGGCTCACCAAGTCTTCTCACTTCTTGACCATCAATGTAACCAACCCCTTGGACAAACTAGCAAGAATGTATATCCGGGAGATAGTAAGGTTATATGGAGTGCTAGTGACAGTAGTATCTGACAGGGATCCCAGGTTCACTTCTCGGTTCTGGTATAATTTTTAGCAAGCCATGGGAACTAAATTATCCCTTAGTACCCAATTCCACCATCAAACAGATGGATAATCAGAAAGGACAATCCGCACACTAGAGGATATGCTCCGAGCTTGTGTTCTTAACTTCGGGGGCCATTAGGATGATCATTTATCCCTAATAAAGTTCACCTACAATAACAGCTACGAAGAAAGTATCGACATGGCTCCAACGAGGCGTTATATGGCCGCCCATGTAGATCACCGATTTGTTGGAAAAAAATGGGTGATAAAGAATTTTTCAGTCTAGATCTCGTGGAGGAGACTACAGCCAAAATAGTTAAGATCAGAAAAAATATCCAGACAGCTCATAGTAGACAGAAGAGCTATGTGGATACCCGGAAGAGGGATTTGGAATTTGAGAAAAATGATCGGATGTTCCATAAGATCATTCATTTCAAGAGAATTAGTGGGTTTAGAAAGAGGGAGAAACTAAATCCTCGGTTTATTGAGCCATTTAAAATCTTAGACAGAATTGACACCGCCGCCTACATGTTTCATGTGTCTATACTACTCAAGTACAACCCAGACCTCTCTCACATCTTAGCCCATGAGCCCCTTTCACTCTAGGAGAATCTGTCCTACGATTAGGTATCAGTGAGTATTGTGGATCGAAAGAGCAAAGTATTCCACAACCGAAAAATTCCTTTTGTTAAGGTCACATACACAGAGAGGCCACATGAGAGATAGAATTAGACTTCAGAGCCCAATATCCCCACCTGTTTGATTGAGTGAGAGAGAGGCAAATTTGAGGGATCAAATTTATTTTAAGGAGGGGGAGAGAGTTGTAATACCCGGACCCGAAATTTGGCCCGGAATTAATTTTAAAAATTAAAATTAATATATAAAAATATATTTTTTAAATTTTTTAATTTTTTATTTAATGTAAAAATTAGGAAAAAATAGGTGGATGATAAAATTAAAAATAATTTTGGATTAAAAGAGTGAAAATTTGAATTCATGGGGTATTTTTGAAAGAAAAATCAGAAACTGAGAGTCAAAACGCAATTTAAGAAAAATATGCCACGTAGGACTGCGCAATCAGCAGCCCCGATAAACTGGAACGTGCTGCGTGGCAAGACACGCTGACTCGGTGCCACGCGAGAGGCCACGTTGGCAATCCGTGTCACGATCAGACGGTCCAGATTTGTTCCCGCGCACGTGAACGGTCTGAATTAGTTCCCTCCTCAGGTGTGATCGGACGGTCGTGATTAAACGTAATGAACGACACATATTCATTTTTTCTTTAAACACCATCGTACGGTCCAGATCAAATCACAATGAACGGTTCAGATCCATTTTCTCTTTAAATGCGATCGGACGGTCGAGATCAAACGCGATGAATGATTAAGATTAAAAGGAGATGGATATAAATATATCACTTCATATCAAACCCTAGCCCTAGCCGCCAGCCCCCCATTGGAGAAGAAGAACCAGTCGCCGGAAAAGGGAGCCAATTGCCGCTTGCCGCCGCATCGAAGCCACCTTCGACCGCTAAAAAAGTAAAAAAAATTTCATTCGCCTGAAATTTGATTTTGAGCACCCACATGACCAAATCGGAGTAAAAGAATTGGCAGATGAGCTAAAAATCGCAGGTAAAGCCTAGTGCACCGCGGGAAAAACCAAAAATCACCTCCGATGAGGCCCTTCCCAATTCTTGTTTCGTGCTATTTTTTCACCATTGTATCCACCATTCTGTTTCCCACAGGTTGACTGAGGAAAAAGACCTAATCGCGAAGGTGAGCTGGCAAAACCGCTGTACTGAAAAATCCTGTCGTCGATAAGTTTATGTTTTTTTGACTTTTTTCGGCCAACCAAGGGCCCCTAATGTGTTTTCTTGCAGAGATGAGTATAAAATCGACCGAAATTGGCCAAAACTGGCCAAAAATGACCAGTTCGAGGCAAACTGTAGTTGCAGGCGGCAGCGCTGTTGCCGGAGCACGGTAGTGCCACTGTGCCAGAATTTTGAAATTGGCCGAAAAAGGTTTTTAATGCCAATTTTGAGTTTTTTGGGATATTTCTAGGTACTTGAAGCGTGTTTTAATCTCTAGAGAAAAATTTAGGAAACCTGGGGACTGTCAGTAGGCGTAGCTAAAAGTTTAGTATTTTGGACACTGATTCGGGTACGAATCTTTCACTTTATTTTCTGTTATGGAATTGAATTCTAATTATAAATAATACGACATTTTACGTAATTTAGAAAATCTTGATAATTAATTACAAATTATTAATGGAGTCGAAACCGGTTATTTATTACTGTTTATCCTATTTTAACTGATTGATTGATTTTACAATTTTAAATGCATAATAATATGCTGGAGTTAGTAAGATGATTCAATTGTATTTCCTTGATGCATGTATTACTTGTTTTGTGTGATTTACAGTTAAATTGTGAAATTAAAAATTAAATATAAACGAAAAATTGCTTGATTAAGTGAATGAATGAATGGTAGCCTTACTGGATATCCTGGGAGATGGTGGACGGAGCAGCTACATAGGGAACCCTACTGTAAACATTGCCTCATACTAGACGGAGTATCGATGATTGATATTTTAGCATTCATACCGGACGGGGTATGGGGACAGTCCGTTTCACCCTCATACTAGACGGGGTATTGAAGGATGATATTTTTGGTGCTCACACTGGACGGGGTATGGAGACAGCCGGTTAGTTGACAACGTTGAATAAGGGTTCACGTATAGTGATGACATCCCTATGGACCCCTATGGATACCAATAGGCAAATAAAAAGAGAAAATTATTGTTCTGATTAATTAAATATGAGATTGTAATACTGTTTGTGTTATTACCTCTATAAGTCAGTTTTGAAAATCTCGTTACGGTAAGTATGTAATAAATGATTTTATTTATGATAAATGAATTTACTTAAATTAAGAGCTCCATTAGTTATTTTTATGATTTTTACCAATTTTTATTTCTGTATCGGTGAGTAGTGTGACATTCTTACTGGGCTAGTGTAGCTCATCTTTCATTAACCATTTCATATCAAGAGTACCAAGATCCAAATCCTGATCCACAAAAGGGTTACGAATAGGATGCCCAGTTGTTTACTTTTCATTTATTTCTTTGATTTTTCATTTGTTCTTTTAGAATGGTCATTCCCGTAATCTTATTGGGTATTCTAAATTATTGTGCAGGGAATGTAAACTGTAATTTTATTATTTCGCTTTCGCATTCAATTTATAATTTATTTCTTTTTAAGTTCCAGACTGTTACATTCCTTTTTAATTAAAAGAGATTGTGGTCAAATTAAGAGGGAAGACATATGAAAATAAATTAAAAATTAAAAGCTAATTTCTTAACTAAAATAAATTTAGTCTTCCCCTTTAATTAAAAGAGATTGTGGTCAAATTAATGGAGAGACATATGGAAATTTAAGGCTGGCCATAAGATCTCATTTTTGGCATATTTCCTCTTCTTTATTTGGATTGAGCCTTCTCTTTATGGTTCATATCCATGCTCACATCAATTACCTTGGGTGCAAAAGTGAAATTAGGGTTAATAAATACAAAATGCACAAAACCTAGTGAAGATTCCATTGAATATGAAAGATGGGTAAGGGCTGATTGTATGGTTAACTCTTGGTTATTTAATTCTATATCCAAAGAGGTTGTTGATGCTTTTCTTTACACAACTAGTTCACAAGAGTTATGGGATGAAATAGTGACTCATTTTGGTGAATGTAACGGTCATATGCTGTAGCAATTATAGAGGGAAATTACTTCTATTACTCAAGGAAATTTGTTTATAATATAATATTATACTAAGGTTAGAAAACTATGGGATCAAGTAAGCTGTTTGATGCCTTTTCCAGAATGTGTTTGTGGTATCGGGAAGTTAGTTGCTCATATAAATTCATTTAATAGGCTTATGCAGTTTTTAATGGGATTGAATGACTCTTATGATCACACTAGAAACCAAATCTTGATGATGGAGCCTTTTCCCAATGTTAATAAAACTTATTCCATAGTTCTCAAAGTTGAGAAACAAAGAGAGGTACATGTTTCATTTACTGATGTAATGGAAAATACAACTATGCTTGCTAGAAATTCTTTGAATAAAAGAGAAGGTAATATAAAAGGCTCTTATAAAAAAGACATGAATCAGAAAGCAGAAAGACATTGTAATCATTATTAGAAAGATGGGCACACTAGAGATACATGTTTTTAACTTATAGGAGGGTACACACATTGTGCGAGAGAGGACCATACTAGAGAAACTTGTTCCAAACTACATGGTTATCCAGAGTGGTACAAAGAATACAAGGAGAAGAAAGGAAATACCAAATAGATGGCTAACTGCACTGATACTCCAATTCAAGTACAGACTCGTGATGAAGTACAAAACGACTCTGAATGGAACACAACATTGACTGATTTGGTGTAAAGAGAGGTTAATAAGTTTATGAAGGAAAAGTAACAGGTAGATTGAAATCAAGTCAATTTTTCCCTTTTTCATGACTTTGCAAGTTCGATTTTACATTTTGCTATGAATGCTGCGTGTTTTATAGGAAATGATTCTTGGATAGTTGATACTGGAGCCTCAAGCCATATATGCACTGATTTATCTTTTGACTCAATGTAAACCTGTCAATTAGCCTACCCTTGTTTATTTACCTAATAACACTTTCAAGTTTGTTAAACACATTGGTACAATATTTTTGAGCCCCAAATTAACCTTACAAAATGTCTTAGACTTACTTGATTTTAAGTATAATTTACTTTTTGTTAACCACCTAGCCAATGATGCTAATTTTGGTTTCATTTTTCATTATGATAATTTTGTTTTGCAGGACTTGCATAATAAAGAAATACTGGCAATTGGGAAAGTCATAGGACATTTATAAATTTTAAACAAACCTTGCTTCTTTGTTGAGAAAATTTTTGCATATTCAAAGGCTTCTAGTTTTACATTTCCAGTTTCTAAATGTATTAAACCGCACTATTCATGCAATGTGACAGAATCATATTTTTCTCTTTGGCATAAAAGATTGGGGCATGCTTCCATTAATGTTTTACAACATATATCTAGTATAATTCCCAAACATTCTTGTTCTACTATGGCATCTGCCCTTTATCAAAACAAAACAGATTGGTTTTTCCTACTAGCAAAACTACAACGAAACAAGCTTTTGAATTATTACATATAGATCTTTGGGGGCCATACAAAGTTGCATCTCTTACTGGTGCCCATTATGTTTTAACAGTTGTGGATGATTATAGCAGAGCCCTTTGGAATTTTTTGCTCCAAAATAAGTTTTAGACTATTTCTTTTCTTCAATAATTTTTCTTCATGATAAAAACACAAATTTAAACCTGTGTTAAAATGGTTAGGACTGATAATGGAACTGAGTTTATCAATAATATAGTCACTTCATTGTTTCAACAGTTTGATATTATTCATCAACGTTCTTGTACCTATATTCCTCAATAGAATGGTGTGGTTGAGAAAAAAACATAGATACCTTCTTGATGTTGCTAGATCATTGATGTTTCAGTCCAACTTGCCATTAAAATTTTAGGGTTGTTATATCTTAATGGCAACACATATTATCAATAGATTATCATCGTCTATTTTATATTGGAAAATGCCATTTGAAATGCTTTATGGTAAGTTGCCAAATTACCATGATCTCAGTATCTTTGGTTCCCTTTGCTTTGCTACTAACACTTTTCCTCACAAAGATAAAATTGCCCTTATAGCTTTTTATTGCATTTTTCTTGGTTATAATATAAGTAAAAGAGCATACAAAGTTTATGACTTAAATAATCACAAAATCTTGTTGTCCAGAGATGTTGTATTCCATGAAACAACTTTTCAAATTCCAAAATATTTCACCTGTTAATCCTTCAAAATTTGTGTTACCTAAGCCAATTGATTTCTCTTAAGATATTGAAATTCTTTTCCTAGAGTGACTCCCACAGATTCTTCTTCCATAATATTCAATACTTCTAATCCTTCAACCTCTCCACTTCTTTCTCAGTGTCCAATAGTCCAACCATTATGATATAGTATTAAGGCTAAGAAACCACCTACATGGTTATCTACTTATGTTTCTCATTTTAATTCATGTAATGTTACTATGACTAAACCAGTTGATTAGTCTTCTTCATCTACGAGTTCTGCACATACTCCACTCACTTACCCTTATTAGCATAACGTAAAATATCATATTCATATATAGCTTTCTTGGCTAACATATTTTATGTCAAGGAACCTACTTCTTATAAGCAGGCTAGCACTCAAGTAGAGTAGATTTCAGCCATGCAGCAGGAGTTAGAAGCACTTGAGTCTAACCATACTTGGGATTTAACTACACTTCCAACAGGGAAGAAACTAATTGGTTCTAAATTAGTATATAAGCTTAAACTCAAACCAGATGACACTATTGATCACTGTAAGGCACGCCTTGTAATACCCAATTAATTTTAATATATTTAAAATTAATTTATAAATATAATTTTTTAATTTTTTAATTTTAATTTAATATAAAAATGAAGAAAAATAGGTGGATGATGAAATTAAAAATAATTTTGTGAAAAAGGGGTGAAAATTTGGGTTCAGAGGGTATGTTTGAAAGAAAAATCAGAAACTGGAGGTCAAAACGCAATTTAAAAAAATTGTGTCACATAGGACGTCTAGTCAACAGCCCCGACGAACTAGAGCACGCCACATGGAAAAGGACGCTGACGTGGTGCCACGTGGGAGGCCACTCTAGCGATCCGCGTGCCCGTGATCAGACGGTCCAGATCTGCTCTCGTGAGCATGAACAGCCCGGATGCGTTCCCTCCCCAGATGCGATCAGATGGTCAGATTTAAACGCGATCAACAGTTCAGATCCACTTCCTATTTAAATGCGATCGGATGGTTCAGATTAAATCGTGATGAACAGTCTAGATTCACTCCCTATTTAATCGCGATCAGACGGTTCAGATCAAACGTGATGGATAGTTTAGATTAAAAGAGGACGGATATAAATAACTCTTTTCACACCAAACCCTAACCCTAACCGCCAGACCCCCTCTCCCAGAGAAGAATACCCCCCGCCGCCGTGCCGGAGCCATTTTCGATTGCCAAAAGAGGTAAAAAAAATTTCTTTGCTCGAAATTCGATTTTAAACATCCCCATGGTAAAATCGGAGCAAAAGAACCGGCGGATTGGTCAGAAACTGCAGGTAAAACCTGACGGCGCCACCGCGGGAAAATAAAAAAATACCTCCGATGAGGCCCTTCCTGATTTCCGTCCTACGTAATTTTTCTACCATTGTAGTCATCATTATCTTCTCTACAGGTTGACCGAAGCAAAACACCCAACTACGAATTCGACTGAAAATGGTCAAAAATAGCCGACCCAAGGCAAACTACCATCACAGACAGCGGTGCCATCGCCGGAGCATGACGGAGCTGCCGTGTCAGAATTCCAGAATTGGCCAAAAAGGGGTCCTAACACTGATTTTGGATTTTTTGGGATATTTTTAAGTACTTGAAGCGCATTTTAATCTGCGAAGAAAAATTCAGGGAACTCGGAGACCGCTAGTAAGCACAACTAATAAGTTTAGCATTTCGAGCATCAATTTGTGTAAGAATTCCTCACTTTATTCTCTGTTATGGAATTGAAGTCTAATTAATAATAATAATATGGTGTTTTGGGTAGTGTAAAAAATACCCATGATTAATTACAGGTCATTAATGGAGCCAAAATTAGAAATTATTCACTGTTGATTGTGTTGATTTATTTTATAGTTTGAATGTATGATAATATCTTATTGATTGATCTTATAGTTTGAATGCATGTATTGCTTTGTTTCATATAATTATCGTTGAATTGAGAAACTTGAAGTTAAAGGAAATCAGAAAACTGTTTGATTAGGTAAATGAGTAAAACAACAGCCTTACTAGATATCTTGGGAGATAGTGGACGGATCGGATACATAGGGAACCCTACCATAAATGTTGTCTCATACCGAACGGGGTATCGAGGTTTGGTAATTTGGTACTCATACCAGACGGGGTATGGGGATGGCCCGTTTCACCCTCATACCGAATGGGATATCGAAGTTTAGTAATTTGGCGCTCAAAGTGAACGGGGTATGGTGATGGCCCGTTAATTAGAAATATTAAAGGAAAGGCTTCACGCATTGTGGGGATATCCCTATGTACCCCCATGGATACCAGTAGGCTGATAAAAGAGAAAATTATTATTCCATTTAATTGCATATGAAATTATGATATATGTTATATTATTGACTCTATAGGTTGTTTTTTTTTAAATTCCGCTATGGTAAGTAAGCGGTAAATAGTTTTATTATGATAAATGATTTTGTTTATTTAAGAGATCCATTAGTTATTTTTATGATTTCTACCAACCTTCATTTCTATGTCGGTGAGTAGTGTGATATTATTACTAGGCTAGTGTAGCTCATTCTTTCATTAACTATTTTAGATCAAGAGGACTAGAATCCAGAGCCCGATCCATAAGAGGATTGCGAGTAGGACGTTCACTTGTTTACTTTAATTTATTTTCTTAGTTATTAATTGTCCTTTTAGAAGGGTTATTCCCGTAAACTCTATTTTGTACTTTAAGTTATTGTGTAAAGAATGTAAACCCTAACTATTTATTTTGCTTCCACATTAAATTTATAATTTATTTTCTTTAGAATTTCTGCGATCATTACACGCCTCGTGGCGAAAGGATACAATTAAGTTTATGGTGTGGATTACTTTGATAGTTTCTCATCGGTTGCTAAGCTTGTTATTGTTAGGTTATTTCTTGCTATTACTACTGCCCAATCATGGCCATTGTATAAGTTGGATATTAATAATGTGTTCTGTATGGTTTTATACATAAGGAAGTCTATATGACTCCTCCTAAAAGATACACTAAAGTACAACCTGGTCAAGTTTGTAAATTAATCAAGTCTTTTTATGGACTTAAACAAGCATCACAATAATGGAATGTTGAATTCAGTTCTTAATTACAACATTATGGTTTTAAGCACTCTCCTCATGATCACTATTTGTCCATCAAGTCCATTTCTTTTTCATTTTTGGCTCTCCTCGTTTATGTAGATGATGTGTTGGTTACTGGCACTCATGAATATGAAATTTTAGCAGATAAACGTTTTTTACATTCCAAATTTACAATAAAAGATCTTGGCCATACTCGTTACTTTCTTGGAGTAGAGATAGCTCGTTTTGTTTCGGGTACTTCTCTCAGTCAACGCAAGTACATTATGAACATCCTTCAAGATATTGGATTGTTAGGCTGTAAGCCTGCTTCAACTCCTCTTTTAAAGACTTTTAAATGCACATAAGTTGGCCCTGAATTTTCTAACCCTGAGGAATACAGTAGGCTAGTTGGCTGGCTGTTGTATCTTAACCTTACTCGTCTAGATATTAATTATGCAATCTAACAACTTAGTTAGTTCAAGCATAAACCAACACAACATCATTGGAATGTATCTCTTCATGTGCTTCGATATTTGAAAGGTTCTCCATTAAGAGGATTGTTTTTTGCAGCAGATAACTCTTTTTAGCTCTAGACCTATTATGATGCAGATTAGACATCTTGTCTCAACACTAGACAATCCTTAACTGGCTATTACATCTTTCTTGGGTCATCTCTTATTTTCTAAAAAACTAAGAAGTAGTCTACAGTTTCACGATCCTCAGTAGAAGTTGAATATAGAAGTATGAGGTCAACTGTTTGTGAGTTATTATGGATTTCATATATTCTTAAAGACTTTTAGATTTCCATCTCTTTTGTTATTCCCGTGTTTTGTGACAACCAGACAACAATTCACATCACTGAGAACCTAGTGTTCCATGAGCGTACTAAGCACCTAGATATTGATTGTCACCTTATCAGAGTTCGTTACAAATAAAGCTTCATTCACCTTCAACATGTTCCTTCTTCCTCTCAGCTTATTGATGTTTTTAACTAAGCCTCTCTCTGCTCCAGCTTTTCATTAGATTCTGTTCAAGTTCGACTTTTGTGACATTCACCAAACACCAACTTAAGAGGGGGATGTAGTAATTATTCTATCATTTTTCACTGTGTTAGCTCATGCATTATGACAGTTGTACAGAAGTTAGTTTTTAATTTTTTTTTTTATGTAATTTGTTAAAGAACATTTTGTGTGAGTTAATGACAGCTAGCTAACTGACTGCTTATTCTTGTATATAAACCCACATCCTCATATTCATAATTAAGGAAAATATACTGTGAATTTTCTTTAATTTTATTCTTACTCTATTTAGATTTATTTTTTTCTAATGCTGAACAAAAACCATTAAAATTAAATTAAATTAAATTTATAAAAATAATATAAATGTAAAGCAAACGCAATATTTAAGTTATAAAAAGTAAAATATATTAAATAAATAAAATTATAAAAATAAACTTTTTGAAATACTAATAAAAATACTAGTCTCCGCGGGTTATTTAATGGTGATGACGTGTACGCCAACTCCATTCAAATTTACGGAGATTAGCAACCAGGTCAGGTCGCTTTTTGACTCTCTCTCTACCCTCCGAGGAAAAATACTGCGAAATCGAAACCCTAGCGCTGTCAGTAAGAGAAGAAGAAGAAGATGCTGAGAGTGGCAGGGAGGAGGCTCTCATCTCTAACATGGAGATCTTCGCAAGCAACCTCTTCCATCTTCTCTCGTAATCATTCTCTTAGTGATGGGGGCGACTCTTCGATCTATAGATCTGTCTCCTCACCGAATCTTCTCGCTCTCAATTTCGACCATCGACATCTAATCAGAGGTTTGCCTCTTTCCTTTTGTTTTTTCTAATCTCCTTTTGTTTCAAATTTGGAGTTTCCATTTGTATTGTTTGGTTGCATTGGGTTCTGACGATTTGATAAGTTGCATTAGTTCTCGAGTTATTTAATTGACGGTAAATGTTATGAACAATGATATTTGCGATCGGACTTTCGTTCTGTTATCCAAGCAATTATGACGTGAAACTATGGAAGTGGTCGCCCGTGTTTGAAATGTTTCAAACTCATGCTATTGGACAAGACCTCACGACTGGCTTGGAGATGATTCCTTCCTTTTAGTTGTTTATTTTTGTAGATTATATGCAAGTTCTTCATATTGCTGGAAATGTGAGTAACCATCTTTTATAATCTTTGCTATGTTCTTTTTGATAAATCTCGATATGATAATAATTTAAGCTGAGGAATGTTAGAGGCTTGATATTATAAAAATTATTAAGAGGCTTGATATTATAAAAATTATTAAGAGGTTTGATATAATATGTCGCGCAAATGATTTCTGGAGGATCTTTCTTATACTCTGAGAAATGATAAACATCTGCTGCTTTGTCATTATGTATCTCATGAGGCCTTTGGATAGTTCAGGTAAATATTGCATCTCGTTTTAAAGGGAAAATTGGCTGCAAAAGGCATTTGTTTTCAGTCAAGACTTCATTGTAGTTGGGTATCCATATTCTCTTTTAATTATCTATTGGGGTATTTGGATTGACTGAGTTGGCTGGAAAGGTTCAAATTTCAGGGTTTTAAATATCTATACTAGGGAGTTTGGATGGATTGAAGTAGTTGGAAATATATTTCGGGATTTTAAATCTCTCTTATGTTTTATTTGGTTCAAATCTGTTTTATTCTAAATTCCTAAATCTTAGTTTTGCAATACCTAGAAGTTGATCATAATTTATATATGTGATGCATAATTGAAGTAACTTCAGTAATTTTCAGTTCCACAACTATGAAGTTGTATTTTACCATCAATAATGGAATTACAAAAACATCTAACTTGAATTAAATATAGAATTTACTTAGAATCACAATATTGTTTTTGTCCAAATATTTATTCTACTTCTGTTTTATTTTAATTTCTATTTCATAGAATTGGAATTTGAAGCAAACTCAATATTGTGGTATTTGGATGGGTTGAAGTGGTTGGAAACAATCAACCTTCTGGGTTTTGATCACTTCACCCAAAAGGGATCAGAAGTTGTATTTATCAAATATAATTAATGGCAATAAATTTTTCATCAGTTGTTTGTGTTTAGTCATTTGTTAACTTCAATTGAATTTTTCGCTTGCACTAACTTCAATTGAAGTCACCTATTTGTTTTAGCTAATATTTCGAACAAGAATCTGAAGAGTTTAATTTTTTTTTTGAAATATTCTTCTTCAGAGAAGATTCTGAAGAGTTTAATAGTCTGGTCTTTTTTTGCAAACAGAGTGTTGTTCTGTTTTTGGTGACTGGAGTCCCTGTTCTTATTCTTTGTCACCGGTCAATATCTGACAAACTACTTTTTCCTATGCATTGTATCAATTGGCTATTAAAGATCCTTTTAGAGTCCTTTTCAGGAATTATCTTATCATGCTTGCAAATGCTTTGTTATAACTCTGTCCCTTCTTTAGACTTCTTTCCTTCTCTTTATTTGTTCAGTTTTCTATACCAGTGAAACCTTTAATGGAAGTTGCTAAGGTGATGCATAGCTGATACTGCTCCTCCTACTAGTGATGGCACGATAAGACAAAACCAATTGCATGTTCTTGCTTAGTGTTGAAGTTTATATTCTGAGATAAGGTGATTACATGACATTTATGTTGGCAACTTGTTCAGGGTTCTCTTGTGATGCTGTCCTTCCAGAGCACGATGTGGGTTCTGACCTTCCAGCTACTGTGGCAGCTGTGAAGAATCCTACTTCAAAGATCGTCTACGACGAACAAAACCATGAGCGATATCCACCTGGTGATCCCAGTAAGCGTGCATTTGCCTATTTTGTCTTGTCAGGTGGCAGATTTGTGTATGCCTCCTTAGTTCGTCTTCTGGTTCTGAAACTTGTTCTGAGCATGTCCGCCAGCAAAGATGTTCTTGCACTAGCCTCGCTCGAGGTTGACCTCTCGAGCATTGAGCCTGGAACTACTATTACAGTCAAGTGGCGGGGGAAGCCAGTTTTCATCAGGCGACGAACTGAAGAAGATATCAAGTTAGCCAACAGTGTTGATGTTGGTTCCCTTCGGGACCCACAGGAAGATTCTGTCAGGGTTAAGAATCCAGAGTGGCTGGTTGTTGTTGGAGTATGCACTCACTTAGGGTGTATCCCATTACCAAATGCTGGTGATTTTGGCGGTTGGTTCTGCCCATGCCATGGTTCACACTATGACATATCTGGCAGGATCCGCAAAGGACCAGCACCATTTAATCTGGAAGTACCCACTTACAGCTTCTTGGATGAGAACAAGTTACTGATTGGATGAAAATTGAAAGCAACTATTTTTCTGGAACGGTATTCCATGAAATGTCTCCATGGGTACTGTCGTCAACAAATGATGATTTAAAATTTTCTATTTTTGTTGGCTGAATCAGCAATGATTTATTCTTCTGGAGATTATCTGTTGCTTTTTCCGGACAAGATTGAGAGGTTCTGAATAATATATTCTTTTTGGGAACGTTTTCAATTTTTACAGGCCCAGCAGTTACGTTCCTCAAACATGTTCAACAAAAAGGCTTGCTTCCTCAGGGGTATTTGTTTAGAAAAACATTTGTTGGAAAAAAAAAAAAACGCATGGCTTGTTCGGTAACTTAAGCAATTTGCACGAGACTTTTAAGATAACTCTTGAATTGTAGCAAATATTTTTCTCTTATATTTCAATTCAATAATTAAATTCCATAGCCAGGATCAAGCAGAAAAATGCTGTCCTTATAAAATTTATTTGATCCTGAAGAGAAAAAAAAGAAAAAGAAGAATAAATTTGTAGCTAACTGTTTTGAATTGGAACTACTGGTAGTTTGCCTCCATATATATCTGGTAGCTGGCTCTCAGAGATATCGCAAAGGAGGGTTGATTTCAGTTTCTTGTTATCAACGAAAACAATCTGCAAAAATTCCAAGAGTTCAATAGATTAGTTTTCCCACAAAAATAATTGCTGAGATTTAATTTTGTAAAAACTTACTAGAAATTTCACAGTTAATTTGACCAAAATTGATGAAAATCTTACTAGAACAAATAAATTGGTGTCTAAACAATGCTTAAATAAAGGTGAAACAATGCAATTCCATTATTTAAAGTTTTCAATTTTATTTAACAATCTAGAAATATAAATACAACATAAATAGGACAAAATTTTAAATAAAAACAGCACTCTATTTCCAAATCAATTCCATATCTAATTCAAATTATTTGTTTATAGGATTTCTCGTTAAGAATCGAAAATACAAATATATTGTTGTAGAATCAGAGATACAGAATTGATTAAATTATTCATCAGAAATATAAATTATAACTATTACTTATGTATCAAATAAAAATAAACTTAAGTGTAAATTAAAAACAAGTCAAATATCAAATTCTAAATAAAATTTACTAAAATAGTTATTTATTCAAAATATAGCTTAAGTACATTTTTATACTTTCTAAATGTATTAGACTAGGGTTTTTCTTTTCGCTGTGTGAATCCCTTTTCCTACACTAGGAGTTTTCATAATGATTGTGCAAATCAGAAGTTCACCCAGTATCTAACTCTCTATTTGAATTAAGGGAAGCGGACGGAAAGAAATGGAAAAAAACTTCAAAATTTTAAAGAAATTTTTAATTTTTATCCTTACTGTATAAGTTGAGTTATTTTACGAATAATTAGATATAGATGATCGATACAAAATCGAGAACCAGAAAAAGTCCGGAAAAAAAACCGGATCGATCTCCATTTGGTCCGGGCTGCACTGAGAGGACAAATTTTTTTAACTTGTTTTAATTAAAAAAATTACATATACATGTATATTTTGGAAATCAATTAAACTGATGCAATATATTTATTACATATATATAAATATATTATGTTAATACATAAAATATATGTGTATGTATATATATATACTGAAATATATTATATATACACATATGTAGTGGGGAGAGAAGAAAGAACAGGAAACAAAGAGAGAATTCTAGTGGATATGGCGGGGGAGAGAGGAAGAAGAATAGAGAGTTGCTGTGGGGCATGGAGTAAGGAAAGCAGAGGGCATGACAATGTTCAGCTGTGCGGTTGTGGGCGACCGTGCGGCTGTGGGACAGCGTGAGAACGTGAAGGTGAAGAAGAAAGAAAAGATGAAGATGGAAGTGCAACTAGATTTCTTTATTTTTCTCTCTCTCTCTCTCTCTCTCTCTCTCTATATATATATATATATATATATTATCAACAGGTCCAGACTGAATTAAGACGGACCAGAACAAACTGAATTGAACCGAGACTAGATCGAAAGAAACCGGCTTCCTTGGTCTATACTCTCGGACTAAATCAGAATTTTTTTAGTCTATTCCGGTCCAACTTGATTTTTCAATCCAATCTTAAAAATAAACACTACTACAAACTGAATTGAACTGAGACTAGATAGAAAGAAACCGGCTTCCTTGGTCTATATACTCTCGGACTAAACCAGAGTTCTTTAGTCTAGTCCGGTCCAACTCAATTTTTTAATCTAATCTTAAAAATAAAAACTACTTAAATAAATAATATCATTCACAATTTTCTCATCAAATAATTTCATTTCCTATATTCAAAAATATTACCACAATCAGTTTTCTCTTTTCAATTTTTTAGTTACCCAAACAAAAAAAAAAATTTCTTCTCTTTTCCTTCAAAAAATACTTTTTTCTTTGCTCTCATCTTTGTCTCTCTACAAATTTAAACCCAAAAATAGTGTAAGTCTCAAACATGTAAGTGTTTTGTTTAAATACACCTATTGTTTCTGACCTTTACTTCATTTTCCATTTTACTCACTGACCTCAAAAGCATGAAACTAGACTCAACATTTTATAAAATTCTTAATTTACCGTTTTTTTTTTTCACTTCATGTTGTTAAAATTAATCACCATTGCTACATATATGCAAAAAATTTGAAACATAGCACAGTAAAATATTATTTTCTATTACAGATAGATGCTGTATAGTTTCACAGATCTATTAATATCTCAAAAAGAATTGACCTAACCAACAAGTAAAATTTGTAAAGAAACAAGTATACCTATTTCTGAGGATAATTTCTCCCAAATAGAATGTCAAGCATCAAACTTTTAATAATGTAACATACATATCACAATTATCGCTAATCTTAATATAATAAAGTGACATATGAGTAAATTTAAGATCTTTTAAGATGAAAATTTTAATTGTATGATCTGATAGCTCATGGACCAAAATGGAAAACGGATGAAAGATCATTGATAAAAAATGTATTTAAGCCTTGTATATAAACACACATGCATATACAATATTCGCAGTTGGCATTTCATCATCAACATGCTGGAGTATTTATGTATTGTGCAGAAAAGAAATTTCAGGATTACCTTTCTTTTGGTCTTGCTGTCAATAAATGGATAAATAATCTTCCATGCTGTCATGAATATGTATGGCACATGAACGATAAACAGTTTGCCCAACCTCTCTGGGTAGCAATCCTGACAATAAAACATGCAAAAAATACTGATACAAGTTTTCTTATATGAGAATTAAATGAAGAATGAATCTTCCACTAATAAAAGAATTGCCTTTAAACTGAAACTAACACAAGACATCCAAAATAAGGGAGATACAGATAATTATTTTACTGAATTCTATTGCCTCAGGTTTGAAGAAGAGACCTGAAGAATTGATAGAGCTGCTAGGTATCCACGGATGTCACTGTTGGAGTATCCCCATCCTTCAAGATCTGCTATGCTTAAAAATTTTTCCTCTCCTTTTGGCATTCTAAGAGACCAACAGAACATTATAAGCTGCTTCTGTGACTAACATCAATTATGTCTGACAACAATCTTTCTGTAAAATTTATGTGTGAACGTCATTGCAAGACAGAATACAAGGCGTAGGTGTTGGTTCTTTAAATTTCAGAAATACAATTTTTGTTCAAATAAAAAACAACTATATTGACAGTCATATGGTATCAGAATTCCCATGAATTGGACAATACTATCCTATTTCCGATGCTTATATTGGTTCTATCTACTATACTGACCCTCTCATCAAAAACCTTACTGAAACTGATGCAAATTTTTTAATCCAAAGTCAGTTACCTGGCACATATCTTATCCAGAGAGTAAACAACAAAGCCTGCAAAGAATTCATATAACAAACTTGTTACACATTTACTTAAATGCGAAGATTATCTGAGAGGAATATACAGTCTACTCTTGCTGAAAATGAACCACAACAATGAACTAAAAGAGCAGTGTAGTTCACAGAATTCAAAACAAAAATAGTTTTGGATATGTCAACAAACGTTTGAAGTCCTCGAGAGTTCCTTTTTCTGGCTTATGTCTACCCCCAAAGGCAATAACTATTGGGCGTCCCTTCTTGTCAAGGCCCTGCATGCACAATTTGTTGTGGGAGAGTTGGTTTTCAATGTCGGATTCAGATATGAAACCCTTGGGGACAAATGTTCGCCTCCAGCTCAGGAACTTCAGGAATAGGGCAGAAGCTTTCTCAATATCTAGATCACGAGCCCGCAGAAATCTCCGGATCATCAAATCATCCATTTGCTGCAAAAACCAAGCACAACAAACTGAAACATTGTGCAGAACTCCGGTACATGATTGATCTCTTATATAATTTTCCCAATTAAACATGTATATTCATCACAAAATTATATATAGAAAGCATTCCAAGAGAGACATTTTCCTGGAATTTTTGATACAGGAAGCTTCTAATGCTAGAAGCCCATGGCTAATATGATACTTTTTCCATCATTTCGAAACTATTAACAGAAACTAAACTGACAATTCCGAATTCTCATTTTCAGGTTCTTCTCCCATCCACACAATTCTTTGTCAATTTCCAGTACAACAACTAAAGAGACGAAGTAATCTACTTAGAAAATAGAACCTGAAAAAAAAAAGAAGAAAACAAGAAGTAGAACTGACATCTGAGAACAAGTACTCTTTACATTTCTGGAGGAAGGAGAGTCCAGTCAACAGAGGAAGCTTATAATCATAGCCGTAATTTAGCATAAATCAGTTAAAACTGGAGTAGGATAAATATGTTAAACAGTAAAATAAACACAGATTTGAAGAACAAGAAGAATAAAACATTTAGAAAAAAGAGAGACCTTAGCGGTTGGATCTTCTCTTTCGCAGAGGGCTCTCATGATACCGACTTTACTTCGCTCAATCTCATCACTGATCAGAACTCCTTCATTCTCTTCCTCCTTTGCTTGCTCACAGCCTGTGAATGTGATTTCCATTTCAGTTTGTTTTCCATTTTCTTTGGCCATTCTCTGTTTCTAATCTGTGTTTGTATGAAGGAAAATGGAAAAAAAGAGAACTTATGGTTTAAATGTGGGGAGAGAGAGAGAGTTGAGGGTGTGGCCAAAGCATTTTCCATCACAATAAGAAAACACAAAATTAAATGCCGTTGGCCAACTAACAAACTTTACACGTACGCAATTTATTCTGGCAACAATAAATAATTAATATTATTATTCAGTAAATTCGACTCAAATTCATTTAATTATTATATTAATGACAGTTGACTTACGCGAAACAACTTTCTCTTTCTCTTTTTTTTTTTTTTTTTTTTTTTTAACAAAACACTTTTCATCTTCTGCCAAATCTGGATCTTATGCGAGATCTTATTTTTGTTTTCATTGTGAAAAAGCAGAAATCTGCTTACAAAATAGAAATCAATTAGTATATTTATTAATTTTATGTTTCTTCCTTAATAAATTTCTATTAATTTATTATTATAATTTTATATTATTTAAATGATGATTAATATTTTACTAAATAACTTAAATTAAATACTCAAATTAAATAAATATATTTTTTTTAATTATTACAATAATATTTAGAAAAAATTATTACTTCAATTTCTTATTATTATAATTTTATAAATAATTAACTAAATATAGTATCATATTTTATATTAAAAATCAAACAATATATTGTTTTTTACTTTAAATTTATTTATACTTAAACTTATTTTTAAGGTATTTTTATCAATCTAAACATTAACTGCGTCAAACGAATTATTAATAATTTTTTAGTCACAATTATGTTTTTTTTTTACTATTAAAAATAAAAGTCTAACTAAATACTAAAAATAAAAATTCATTTAGGTGAAAAGATAAATTGTTTTTTCTTTTTATAAAAGTAAAATCACATATTGAAAATGTATAAGTTTCATAAATGATTTATACTATAGGAATTAGATATTAGAAAATAACTTTTAAATAAAAATAATAAAAATTACTTTTTGTTTTATTAAAATCAAAAATATTTTTTTATTGAAAAATTCTCTTTAATAAAAAAAATTATTTTTATTAAAAATTATATTTAGCGTATGTTACATTTCACAATAGAACTAATGATACTTTCGAAAGAACTTCATTATCTTTTTAACTAAAGTCAAAAAACATAAATTATTTACATAATATTGTTTTTCATTTAATATTAATTTTAAAATAAATTTCAGTTTGATCTGTTGTAGCTTGAAACTTTTTAATTTAATTTAAGTAAATACTAATAATTGTCATGGTTTGAGTCTATCTAGCTTACTAATTGTCTTCATTTTCTTCACTATGCCCCACCTCTCTCTCTATGTATAATAATTATTAATAAAATTTTCTGTCTTGATGGCTGTTTACTTCAACTTTAAACAAACGTTGATTTTGTCATTTTATTGTTTAATAAAAAAAATCCATATGCTGAAGCTCACAACACATGAAGCCATAGAGGAAGAATAACTAGGGTCATGCAGGTGTATGTGTGTGTGTGTGTGTATCTATATGTATATATATATATATATATACATATGTATGTATATTAATGAAAACGATGTTCGATTGCATTCAGGGTGGATACAGAATTGTTTGTGTGCGGATGGAGTGCCAATGCACACGTTTCTCACCCTCATATAAATATTGATTTATTTCATTTGTGAAAACAAGACGAATAGAAGAGATTCATCGAGACAACGATTAGGGTTTTGTCTCTCTTAAACCTCATCTTCTTTAGTGCATGTAAGCAATTTTAAAACTCTTCTCTTTCTATTTTTGTAAGTTTCTTTCCTAGATTTTGGCTAGAAAACTTATATGATATTAAATCCAACAATGGAAAATAAAAAATCCACCTCAAATGCAACCCAACATCCAAATATTTCTGAGCAGAGGGGTCCAAGATCCTTTGTATCCTAGTAGTCTTTATTATATTGCAATTGTAATATTTGGGGCCGAAATTTAGTCCGGAATTAATTTTAATATAAAAAAATTTATTTTTAAAACTAATAAATTTTAATTTAATGAAAAATTATAAAAAATATAGGTTGAACGTGATATTGGAAATAATTTTAAAAAAAATAAGTAAAAATTTGGATTCAGATAGTATTTTTGAAAGAAATATCGAAAACTGGAGGTTAGAACGCAATTAAAAAAAATTACGCGATGTAGAACCGCTTGGTCAGTAGCCTCAACGAATCGGAGTGCGATGCGTGGCAAGGCATGCTGACTCGGTGCAATGCGGGAGGCCACGTTGGCGATCAGCGTGCCCCGTGATCGGACGGTCCGAAAGCGTTCCCGCGCTCATGGACGATCTGGATTCGTTCCCTCCTCAGGTGCGAACTGACGGTCGTGATTAAACGTGATGAACAGTCCAAATTCGTTATTTCTTTAAACGTGATCGGACGGTCGAGATCAAATGACGATGAATAGTTCAGATTCATTTCATCTTTAAAAGCAATCGAACGGTCGAGATCAAATGTAATGAACGATCCAGATTAACGCGAGACATGTATAAATATTTAGCATCACATCAAACCCAAACCCTAGCCGTCAGCCTCTTGCCGGAGAACAAGATCCAGTCGCTGGAGAAGGGAGCCAACCGCCGCCTGCCGCTGCACCGGAGCCACATCCGACCACCAAAAAAGGTAAAAATTCTCCTATCAGCTCAGAATTTGATTTTGAGCACCCTCATATCCAAATTGGAGCAAAAAAAATAGGGGGTGAGCCAAAAATCGAGGACAAAGTCCGGCGGTATTGCTGTAGGCAAAACCTGCAACGCCTCTGATGAGTCCCTTCCCATTTCCTATTTCGTGCAATTTTTTTACTGTTCTGTTTTCTATAGGTTGACAAAAAAAAAATGTCCAGTCGCGAAAGTGAGTTAGCGGAGCCGTCGCACCAAAAAATTTCACCATTGGTAGGTTTTCATTTTTTGACTTTTTTCGGCTAATTGAGGTTCCCTAACGTGTTTTCTCGTAGGGATGAGTATAAAACCGTCCGAAACTTGTAAAAATTGACCAAAAATAACTAGGCCGAGGCAAACCACCGCTGCGGGCGACGGTGCCGTTGCTGGAGCATGGCAGTGCTGCCATGCTGGAATTTCAAAATTGGCCGAAAATTTTTTTTCACCGATTTTAGATTTTTAGGGTATTTTTAGTTACGTGAATCATGTTTTAATCTCTGCAAAAAAACTCAGGAAATTTGGGGACCGCCAGTAAGCGCAGTAGAAAGTTCGGTATTTCGAACACCGATTCAGGTAAGAATCTCTCTATCTTATTCTCTGTTACGGAATTGAATCTTAATAATCGATAATATGGTATTTTGTGTAATTTAAAAAAATTTGAGAATAATTACAGGTTACTAATAGAGTCGGAATCAGTTAGTTCTTTATTTGTCATGTTTAATTGATTGTTGAATTTACAGCTTTAAATACATGATGATATACTAGAATGGTTAAATAATTCAATTGTGCTTCTTTGATATATATATTGCTTGTCTTGCGTGATTTACGATTGATTTGTGAAATTGAAATTAATATGTAAACAGAAAATTATTTGGTCATATGAATTAATGAATGGTAGTCTTACTGGGTATTCTGAGAGATGGTAGATGGATCGGGTACATAAGGAACCCTACCATGAATGTTGCCTAATATCGGACGGGGTATCAAAGAATAGTATTTTTGGCGCTTATACCGGACGAAGTATTGGGACGGACCGATTCACCCTCATGTCGGATGAAGTATTGAGGGATGATATTTTTGGTACTCACGCCGGGTGGGGTATAAGGACGACTAGTTAGTTAACAATGTTGGATATTGGTTCACGCATAGTGAGACATCCTTATGGACCCTCAAGGATACCAGTAAACAAATAAAAAGGAAAAGTTATTATTCTTACTCACTTGGATATGAGATTAGATGTTATTTGAGTTATTGTCTCTATATGTCGATTTTGGAAATCTTGCAATAGTAAATATATGCAATAAATGACTTTTTCTTATGATAAATGAATTTACTTAAATCAAGAGCTCAATTGGTTGTTTTTATGATTTTTTACCAACTTTTAGTTTCTGTATCGGTGAGTAATATGATATTCTTACTGGGTTAGTGTAGCTCACCCTTTCATTAACTATTTCAAATTAAGAAGACCAAGATTCAAATCCCAATCAACAAGAGGGTTGTGAATAGTTCACCACTTGGACTCCCTTCAAAAGCTAGTGAAGGTCGTCCACAACCTTAGCTCAGTTATTAGCCTTTTATTTATTTTTTTGATTTTAATTTATTTTTTTTTAGAAGAGACATTCTTGTAACCCTATTGGACATTCTAAATTATTGTGTAAGTAATGTAAACCTTAAACTTTATTATTTCACTTCCGCATTTAATTTATGACTTTATTACCTTTTAAGTTTCAGGCCTTTACAACAACTAATGAGAGCTTTGATGCTTTATTAGTCATACAGTTTATAGTTTTCAACAACCGTCATTTTTGGGCCAGATATATAAAACATGCTCTCATAATAAAAAATAAATTAGTGTTTACCGATGGAAGTACTAAAGAACCCAAAAATTCAAGCAGTTTACTTATAAAGTACTGGTTGTGTTATAATGATATCACTATAATTTAGATGTAAAATGCAGTGTTTGTAGACATTAAACAAAACACCTTTTATGCAGACTTACCAACTTTGAAATGAGCTTGAACAGATTCATGCACAATATAATACCCCTAAAATATATGAGGTAAAACAATCAATAGCTAATTTGGTATAGGATCAACTGTGAGTGTTTATTTTTTGAAACTTAATAGCCCTTTTGATGATTGCTTAATTATAAGACAGTTCTTAATTGCATATATGGGGGATTTAGGTCAGTGATAGAGTCTCAATAGAGAGATTAGGTAATGAAGTTTTTGATAAGATTAAATGAAAAGTATAAAGAAAATTAAGACACAAGTCTTGTTGATAAACCCTTCCCTATCTTGAACGAAGTGTACTCCATTGTACAATAAGAAGAGAAGTGTAGGAAAATATTTGTAGATGTTAAACCTGACGTGTCACTAGCATTTAGCATTAAAGAACCAAATAAAAATATTAGGTTCATTGGTTCTAGCAAAGAGAAATATTATTGTTCACATTGTAAGGTAACAAATTGTTATATAGAGAGATGTTTTAAGGCCAATCCAAATAAGTTAGTGTGTGTACACTATGCAATGCCTAGACACAATATAAAGGGATGAAGTAAATTACATGGGTAGCCTAAAAGACACAAATTACGTGGGAAAGACAAGGTGTCCATTACAAAATGCACAAATTAAATTCTAATGATTTTGATGAGGATATTTTTGTAATTATCCTGAGAATTAATTTTATGTGTATTTTGTAGATGTAAAAAATTTTAAAAGTCTCCTTATATATAGGTTTACTAATGTATAGATGATGTACTTTTTTTTTTTTTATCATAGTAAAATATTTTTTTACTGATTTTATTCGTTTGAAGGAAGAGCTTGTAAGACTTTTAGTAATGACTTGTACACACACACACACACACACAAATGCTCATTGTATACTTATTGGTTTTAATGGAGCAAATGAAAACTAAATTATACGAGACTTGTAATTGTGCAAGAAAAAGAAGCTAAACTAATACAGAACTCTTGTAGTTAAAGGGTAGTTGTGTTTTGTCATCGAAGAAGTGGAATGGGTACAAATAACATATATATATAATTATTTCCTGACTTTTAAAATTTGAATTTTAAAAAAAAAAAAAAAAAAAATATTAACTTAACTTTTACATACTCCGGACTTATAATTGTGCAAGAAAAAGAAGGTACAATGGATTAATAAAAAAAACTCTTACAATCGAGAGTGTGGTGTGTTACTGAAAAAGTTGAATGGGTACATAATTAGAGAAGAAAAAAAAGCTACAACTAACATAAAAATCTTTTAGTCGAGAGTGTGCTGGTTACTAAAAATGGTTATTGTGTTGTTGTTCTAGCAAATCTTGCTGATTGGGATATAGGGGCTCTGGCTTCCCACAGTCACAAATACCCCTTATTATTAGAAAGTTAGATAGGCTGGCAATTATAAATACTGGAATATGCTAGAGATAAAGATTACTGCAAAGTCTAAAGAAGTGACCCAGGAAATACTTGTTTTATTTATTAGCAAGCAAACATTCTTTTTATAAGTTCAAAAAAAAAAAAAAAACTAATTCCTATAGACCAGATAAACATTAATCATGAAACAAATCCTAAAAACAAGGACGATTTAGACTAGTTGGTCATTCAATAATCCATCCCTTAAACTGAAGTTCAAAATTTAACACTCAGTTTAGTAAGAGTTAAATATTTCTCAAACTCATAATCATTTGGGGAACATACACCAAGTAGCTTTCTGAACTTCTGGAATGCAGGAAATTTAAGTGGCTTGGTTAAGAACATCAGTAATATGCTATTCACTCTTGCAATAAACGACATCTATAGGATTCTTCACAAAAATGATACTTCACATCTATATATTTGCTCTGACTGTATAAAACAGGATTTTTGGATAATTTTAATGAGGAGATGTTATCACAATAAATCAGAGTTACTTGAAATGTTGCTCTTTAAAAAATTTTCTTCAACTAAATGGCTTGACAAGTGTAGGCTGCAACTGCTACAAATTCAGCTTCAATGGTTGATAGGGTCACAATTGGTTGCTTCTTTGATGATCATGAAATAGCTCTTGACTCAGCATAAAAATATATTCCCTAATACTTTTTTAATCATCCAAATATCTAACAGAGTCGCTATCCAAAAACTCAATAAAATCTTATTTTTCTTCCCTCTTGTAAATCAATTCAAAATCAGCAGTACCATTTAAGCATCAAAAGATCCTCTACACAGCTTGAAGATGTGATTTTTTGAACTCTATATATCTTCTAATAAGACTTACAGCATGCATGATGTCTGGCATTGTTGCTTTCAAGTAGATCAAATTTCTTGCAATTTGTTTGAAGAGAGTGTCATTAATTTTCTTTCATTCTAAATTTTTTGTAAACTTTAACCTAACACTAATGGTATAGTGACAGGATTGCAATTGCTTTTTTGAGTCTGTTTAAAATTTCTCTTATATATTTTTTTTGATAAATAAATATTTCATCAGTAGATTGCACTATTTCTTGTCAAGAAAGTAATACAACATTTTGAGATTAGCCGTTTCAAACTCAAGCATCATTGACTTTTTTGAATTCTCAAACATAAGCCTACCATTTTCCGTAGAAATCAAATCATCTATATATGAACATATGATCAACATTTTATATAAATTAAGCTTTTTCTCGAGAACCAAACAAAGGGCAGATGAGAAATGTTTTATTTTTTTTTTCCATAATCTCAATTTGATATTTTCTGTACACCAAAAGTAATAAACTATATATATATAATTTTTTTGTACTTAGATTTTTGGGAATGTTAGAATTTTTGAAAAAATAAAAAATAAGAATATTGTATAGCTTAATATTAGAAAGTAAATAAAAGTAATTAAACTTTATCAAAATTGCAAACAAATTTTAAAAAACAAATGAAATCAAATAAGTGAAAGTTAGAATATTTTCACTAAAAGAAATAAAGAATTAGACAAATAATAAAATGAAATCAAACTCCATATTTTCATGCCACAATGAGAAAATCTCTTGTTGTAGTGATGACGACTCCTATTATTCTTGTTGCAGTGAGAACGTGTAACAACCGGAGTCGAAAATTAGTTCGAGATAATGTTTACGGATTATGAATATATATATATATAACTACTAATTTTTTTTATTTGATTAAATTTTTGAGAAAAAAGAATTATGGACAAAATTGAAAATAATTTTGGAAGGAAATGATGAAAATTTAAGTTTGAGAGGTGTTTTTGAAAGAAAAATTGAAAACAGGAGGTCAAAGTGCAATTAGAGAAAGTTCAGCCACGTAGGACCGCCTAGTCAGGCGCGCTGACGTTGGCGATCCGCGTGTCTCGCAATCGGACGGTCGAGGATCAATCTCGCGCGCGTAGACGGTCCGGATCCGCTTCCCCCTTAGGCGCGATCGAACGGTCGAGATCAAACGCAATGAACGGTTCAGATTCATTTTTTCTTTAAACGCGATCGGATGGATGAAATCGATCACGATGGAGGTCCAGATTAACGCGGGATGGGTATAAATATTTCGCATAATACAGAACCTGAACCTTAGCCGCCAACCCCCCTCGCCAGAGAAGAAGAACCAAACGCCGGAAAAGGAAGTCGACTACCTACTACCGCCGCACCAGAGCCACCTCCGACCGCCAAAAAAAATAAAAATTCTCCTACCCACTCGAAATTCAATTTCAAGCATCTTTGTGGCTATATCTGAGAAAAACAAATGGTGGGTGAGCCGAAAATCGCAGACAAAACTTGGTGGGGCCGCCATGGGCCAAAACTTGCAACCTCCTCTGATGAGCCCCTTCCTGGTTATCGCTTCGTGCGATTTTTTCACCAATGTGTTTACCGTTCTATTCTTTGCAGGTTGACCAAGGGAGGAATCCCAGCCGTGAAGGAGAGCCAATGGAGCCGCCGCACTCGAAAACTCAACCATTGGTAGGTTTCAGTTTTTTAATTTTTTTGGCCAATTGAGACTCCCTAACATATTTTTTCACAGAGATATGTGTAGAGTCAGTCGAAATTGGCCTAGACTAGTCGAAAACGGTCAGACAGAGGCAGACTATCGTCGTGGGAGGCGATGCTGTTGCCAGAGCATGGCGGCGCGCTGTAACGCCCCGTTTTTTCTTTTTTTTTTTTTTTTTTTTTCCTGTTGGGCGTAATTAACAAACAACCAACTTTCATAATCAAACGGTCATGCACAAGGAAACAATAGCATAATCCCTCATTCAATGATCAAGACAATCCTACAACCATGTATAAGACACTTCATACCATACAACCATACTCAAAATCTATGCTATCATCAATTCTACATATTCCATTCACACAAAATAAAACGAAACTCCTCATCCTGTACTCTACACACTAGGATCAGAATCCAACGGCCTCGATCCGGAGTCTGTCCTTACATCATCTGTAAAAAGGAAAGAGTGAGTTCCTTTAACTCAGTACAGTAAAACTCAAAATACATGCGTGAAATGCAATAATATAAATCCTATGCCTCTACCAATCGTTCACTACTGAACTCAACACTTTGCCTCCTGCACCTACTATTCTACCTACCCTAGGCGTCCGTTCCCGATGGCACTCCAGGCGTGCCAGGGATACCCTTCACCGCCAAGATTGACAACCATTAACTACCTATCGACCCCTAGTGGGCCACACACGCACACAAATCTCACTTATTTCCATTACCAACAGCGACGACCATCCGTCACCTATCGACCCCATATTAGGCCACACACGCACACTCCAATCATTCTCTCCCGTCACCACCTTCGGCGACCGTTAGCCATCCCCCGACCTATACCAGACCACTCACACACACACATCATTTTCATTCACTTGCGTCGCCATCATCGGCGATCGTTAGCCATCTCTCGATCTATACCAGGCCACTCACACACACTCTGATCATTCTCTCCCGTCACCACCATCGGCGACTGTTAGCCATCTCACGACCTATACCAGGCCACTCACACACACTCTGATCATTCTCTCCCGTCACCACCATCGGCGACCGTTAGCCATCTCACGACCTATACCAGGCCACTCACACATACACTGGTCATTCTCTCCCGTCACCGATATCGGCGACCACTAACCACCTCTCGACCTATACCAGGCCACGCACGCACACCTGCGACATATCCTAATTGCCCCCACTCACTCCGTCTCTCTTCCCCCAAGGTTCCAACTAACCAACTCCACTTCCCAAAGCGTCTCACTCCCCCGGTGGATCTCCCTCATCCGGTGGATCTTTCCCTTCTCTAACCTTCACTCCCCACCCCTCCCTAACTCTCTCTCTCTGCTATAATCTCCCGCCACAACGTCGCGTCATACTATCCTTCTCACCTCACTCACCCCGTGGGTTCTTCCTCCCACCAGCGTTCCTCCACTGCCTTCCCCTATCTCTCCCTCGGCTACAACTACCCGCCACACCATCACATCACACCGTCCTTCTCGCCTCACTCACTCCACGGACTCATCCCTTCCCTTGCTTTTCCCCCACTGCCTCCACCTATCTCTCCTTCCGACTACGTCCTCATACCACAACGTCTCCCTATCTCCCTCCGCGTCGCTCACACCCCTCACTCACCCCCACACCGTTTCCCGTCCGTACCGTCACCTTCTCACTCTCTCCTCCCGTGATCCTCACGCGGTTACCTCTTTTGTTTGCACCTCTCATTTCTCTCTCATGGCCTCCACTCATTCCACGCTCCTATCTCTCTCCCTTACCCGCACCGCCACCTTCTCCCTCTCTCCTCCGCGATCCTCCCTCGGTCCACTTTCTTTCCCCCGCCTCACTACACATTCTCACCCGTCCCTTCCGTACGTCACTACCTCCGTAATCCGTGACTAGGCATGCTACACATCCAACCATTTCACACTAAAATCAACACACAAATTTAGAGTTCATTACCGTACCTCCCGTTTCCATTTTCCTTCCTTACGGTCGAATCTGCTCTCACCGTCCGCGATCTCCTCTTCTGCCCGCTCCTCTTCCTTCCTCTCTCCTTCTGGAACCTTCATTCCTCTCCTCTTTCTCTCTCCCGCTCCCCTTCTCCTCTGCTCCCCTTTTTCCCTCTTTTTCATTCCTTTCCTCCTTCCTGCCTTCCCCCGCCTCCTACTTGAATCACCCCAGTTTTTTTCTCAAAACGGCGTCATTTTCCTCCTTGCAAAACGACGCCGTTTTTTTCCTTTCTAAAACGACGTCGTTTTCCCTTCCCTCTCTTTTTTTTTTCTTTTCTCTAGTTATTACACGTGCCGTGCTGGAATTCTGAAATTGGCCGTAATGGATTTTTAACACTAATTTTGGATTTTTAGGGTATTGTTTTAGGTACGTGGAGCGTGTTTAATCTCCGCAGGAAAATTCAAGAAATTAGGGGACCACCAAGAGGCACAGTAGAAAGTACAGTATTTCGGACACCGATTCGGATAAGAATCCTCACCCTATTCTCTGTTATGGAATTAAATCTTAAAAATCAATAACATGGTATTTTGTCGAATTTAAAAAACTTTGAGAATAATTATAGGTCACTAATGGAGGCGGAACTGATTAGTTATTTATTTGTCCTATTTAACTGATTACTTACTCGTATGCTTTAAATAATGATAATATATTGAAATAGTTAAATGATTTAGTTGTACTTTCTTGATACATATATCGCTTATTTTACGTGATTTATAATTGATTGTAAAATGAGAAATTAATATACAGATAGAAAATTGCTTGATGATGTGAATTAATAAATGGTTATCTTACTGGATATCCTAAGAGATGGTGGATAAATTGAGTATATAGGGAACCCTACCGTGAACGTCACCTCATATCAGATGGGATATCGAATGATGATATTTTTAGCGTTCATATCGGACAAGGTATGGGGATGGTCCAATTCATCCTCATACCAGACGGGGTATCGAAGGATGACATTTTGGTGCTCATATCGAACGAAGTATGGGGACGACCGGATGATCGACAAGTTTAGATATTGGGTTCACACATAGGGGGACATTCTTATGGACCCCAAGAGGTACTAGTAAGTAGATAAAAAAGAAAAAGTTGTTGTTCTTACTTATTTGTATAAGAGATCATAATGTCATTTAAGTTATTATCTTTATAGGTTTATTTTGAAAATCTCATAACGGTAAGTATGCAATAAATAGTCTTTCTTGTGATAAATGAACTTGCTTAAATTAAGAGTTCCATTAGTTGTTTTATTATAGGTCACTAAACTTCAGTTTCCGTATCAGTGAGTAGTGTGATATTTTTATTGGGCTAGTGTACCTCATCTTTATTAACTATTTCCAATCAAGAAGATTAAGACCCAGATCTTGATCAGCAGGAGGGCTGTGAGTAGGTGTCCTCTAAATCCCATCAAGAGCTAGTGGAGGTTAACCTCCCCACAGAATTTATTTACTATTTAAATATGTTTATTTCATTTTTTTCTGCACCCCTATGAAAGAGACATTTTCGTAGCTCTATTGGGCATTCAAATTTATGTATAAGGAATGTAAATCTTAACGTCATTATACGCTTCCGCATTAAATTTATGAATTTATTTTTCTTCAAATTCTTGGGTCATTTCAGTTGGTATTAGAGCTGCATTCATCGGAATCATTCCTTACACAAAAACTTAAAAATACCAAATACAAAATTATCACTCAATCTTTCCTTGTGAAATGCAGGTATAAGAAATGAGGAGAGAAAGACCCCCACTAAACCAAGCAGCTCTAGATGACTCACTTTGAGAGGATGTTGACCGACTCTTTGAGATGCTAGAGAGACTCATCTCTACCTAGTAGACCCGGAAGGAAAGGAGGGAGCTGCCTGACCCTCCTCCGTTGCCATAATTTGAGCCACTTTTGCAGCAGGAAGATTCAGAGCCACCCTAGTATGACGCTACTCCTCTACCGTACTATCGGGCACCACCACAGCACAATCTGGTGCCTCCACCGCATTATCCAGTACTGCCACAGTATAACCCAATACCCCACCATATCATCCGGTACCGCCACAAGGCCAACTGATCCCTCCCAAGCACAATGTAGTTCCTCTTCCACGGGACCCAATTTCACCCATGATGGACCCAGGCTATATTGAGAGGTACAAGAGACTAAACTCATCTACTTTTACAGGGACATCCTCTTTTGAAGAGGCAGAATTTTGGTTAGCTAAGATAGAGAAAGACTTCGCGACTCTTGGAGTGGTTCCCGAACAGAAGGTTATACTTGCCACCTACATGCTTGTGGAAGAGGCAGACCACTAGTGGCAGCTCAAATAGGCCACCTTGTCCATTCCAATCACTTGGGAACAATTCCTGATGGTCTTTAATGCAGGATATATTGAGAGATACAAGAGACTAAACTCATCTACTTTTGCAGGGACATCTTCTTTTGAAGAGGCAGAGTTTTGGTTAGCTAAGACAGAGAAAGCCTTCGCGACTCTTGGAGTGGTTCCCGAACAGAAGGTTATACTTGCCACCTACATGCTTGTGGAAGAGGCAAACCACTGGTGGCAGCTCAAATAGGCCACCTTATCCATTCCAATCACTTGGGAACAGTTCCTGATGGCCTTTAATGCAGAGTATATCCCAGAGCATCTCCGTCATTTGAAGGAGATAGAGTTTGCATACCTTGTCCAGGGTAAGATGACTGTATCGGAGTATGCTCGAAGGTTCCTAGGGTTGGCTGATATTCCTCTGAGAGCATGATGAACGAAGGCAAGAAGGTAAAGAAGTTCAAGTGGAGCCTCATCCCTAAGATTAGACAGTAACTGTACGTATTCGAGCTCAATACTTACTTAGCCGTTCTGGTCAAGGCACAGCTAATGGAGATGAACCTTCACATATTTTCATTAGCAATGGGGAATCCTAAACCTCTAGTTTTACACTGTAGATCAGCACCCACTGCACTAGCTTAGCAGAAGAAGAGGTTTAGGCCAGTGACTCAGACTCCAATAATAGGACGCGGTAGGAATTGCCAGCACTGTGGCAAGGATCATGGGGACCGACCCTGTTATCGTCTCAATAATACCTGTCCCATATATGGGAGTACTCAACACTACGCGAGAGAGTGCCTGCGGAACCAGAATCAGGCCAGACCTCCGATCTAGGACAGAGCTTACAACCTCACTCAACAGGATGCTGAAACCAATCCGGACATGATACAGGGTATGTACACTATCTGTAATCACTTTACACATATTTTGATTGATACTGGTACTTCACATTTATTTGTCTCACACGTTTTTGTACAAAACTTAAATGTATCACCAGAAAGACTTGTTTCTATGTTGTTTGTGTCCACTCCTAGAAGTAGGACACTACTAGGGGAATATATATAGAAAGCTTATATCATAGATGTAGCATATAGAAAATTAAGTATGGGTCTAATAGAGATTGACACGGGGGACTTTGATGTCATCCTAGAGACAAACTAGTTAACAGCGTACCACGTCACCGTAGATTGCTTTCACAAAAAACTTGTATTCAACCATCCTTACGAAGAGCTGTTTACAAGTTAATGAAAATTTTAAATGTAATTTCCTTATTTTATAGTGTTTAACTATGTGATTTTCTCTACATTAGGCAAACCTAAGAAAGAAGTCTACATTTAAGAGATTCTGCTAGTTCGAGACTTCTCTGGTGTATTCCCTGATGAACTACTCGGACTACTAGTGGACAGCAAAGTTGAGTGCACCATAGATCTCCAGCCTGACACCTAAGCCTATCTTGGTGTCCCCTTATCACATGACCGTATTGAGATGGAAGAACTGAGAAAATAGATCAATGAATTGCAGGACAATGGGTTCATCTGGCATATTGTATCTCCTTGGGGTGCTGGGATCACATTTGTAAGAAAAAAGTGATCTCTTTGACCAGTTGCAGGGTGCCCAGGTCTTCTCCAAAATAGATTTGCGTTCAAGTTACCACCAGGTAAAGATCAGGACAGAAGATATTCCTAAGACAGCTTTTAGAATCGGGTACGGACATTATGAGTTCCTGGTCATGCCCTTTAGACTAACCAACGCGCCAACCATTTTTATAGACTTGATGACCAGTATTTTCAGATAATTCCTAAATCAGTTCGTCATTGTATTTATCGATGATATTTTGGTCTATTCAAAGAGTAGAAAAGAACACGCTCACCACCTACCTCAGGTTTTGCAGGTTCTCAAGGAGAAGAAATTGTATGCCAAATTGAGCATGTGTGATTTTTGGCTTGAGTAAACTACCTTCCTAGGGCACATCATATCAAGGGATAAAGTATCAGTGAATCTTGAAAAAGTTGAGGTAGTACTTGGATAGGAGAAATTGACCTCGGTCAAGGAGATTCGTAGCTTTTTGGGAATGACAGGCTATTACCGCAAGTTTGTAGAATGATTTTCTAGTCTAATCGCTCCATTGATCGGTCTCACAAAGAAGAATGTTAAGTTTGAATGGAACGTAGATTACGAAAGGAGCTTTACAGAACTCAAGAAATGATTAACTACTACACCCGTGTTGGCCTTACCGAGTGGGACAGGGGGTTATATAGTGTACAATGATACCTCCTACCTGGGGCTGGGTTGTGTTCTGATGCAGCATGTTAAGGTCATAGCCTATGGGTCCAAAGAATTGAAGAGTCATGAGAAAAATTATCCCACCCATGATTTGAAACTTGTTGCCATTATCCATGCCTTGAAGACCTAGCGCCACTACTTGTATAGGGAGACTTTTGAGATTTTTACTGACCTTAAGAGCTTGAAGCACATATTCACTTAGAAGGACCTGAACATGTGTCAAAGGTGTTCAATAGAGCTCCTCAAGGATTATGATTGTAATATCTTGTATCACCCATGCAAGGGCAACGTAGTAGCGGACGCGCTAAGCAGAAAAAGTACAGGTATGTTAGCTCACCTAACGGTCTCTAAATGCAGGGTAATAAGAGCTGCACAATATATACGACTTCAGGACTTAAAGAGAGTTGCATGCTTAGTCCACCTGTCTGTCCAACGTGAATTGATCTAGAGAATAAGATAAACACAATTAACCAATCCCACTATAGCCGCCATCAAGAAAGATGCAGAACAGGGAATACGACCAGAATTTTGAGTCTTTGCCGATGGATTGCTCAGGTTTCAGGATAGGGTGTGTGTTCCAAATGATAGTGAATTAAAAAGAGGTATCATGATAGAGGCTCACAGCTCTAAGTTCAGCATACATCCCGGAAGTACTAAAATGTATCAAAGTATGTGACCCTAATTTTGGTGGAGGGGGATGAAAGGGGAGGTAGCCGACTTTGTTACCAAGTGTCTAGTATGCCAATAGGTTAAGACAGAGCATCAACACCTAGACGGGCTACTTCAGCCATTACCAATCCCAGAGTAGAAGTGATAACATATCACAATGGATTTCATAACAGGGTTGCCTAAAGCACGCCCATGATATGATGCTATTTGGGTAATTGTCGACCGGCTCACTAAGTCTTCTCACTTCTTGGCTATCAAGATAACCAATCCTTTGGACAAGCTAGCAAAAATGTATATCCGAGAGATAGTCAGATTACATGGAGTTCCAGTGTCAATAGTATCCGACAGAGATCGCAGGTTCACTTCTCGATTTTGTTCTAGTTTTCAGCAAGTCATGGAAACGAAATTTTCTTTTAGCACCACATTCCACCCTCAAACCGATGGGCAATCAGAGAGAACTTTTTGCACACTAGAGGATGTGCTCCGAGCTTGTGTTTTAGACTTTGGGGGCCATTGAGATGATCACCTACCCCTGATAGAGTTTGCCTATAATAACAGCTGTAAGACAAACATTGGCATGGCTCCGTATGAGGCATTGCATGGTCGACCATGAAGATATTCGATCTATTGGGAAGAGGTGGTTGATAAGAAATTATTCAACACAGATCTTGTAGAGGATACTACAGTTAAGATAGTCAAAATCAGGAAAAACATCCAAATAGTTAGAGCAGACAGAAAAGTTATGTAGACGCCCGGATGAGGGATTTAGAATTTGGAAAATGTAACCAAGTGTTTCTTAAGGTCACTCCCTTCAAAGGGATCAGTAAGTTTGACAAGAGGAAAAAATTAAATCTCCGGTTTATTGGACCATTTGAGATCTTAGACCGGATCAGTATGACTGCCTACAGACTGGCACTACATCCAGAGCTATCCAGGGTTTATAATGTGTTTCATGTATCTATGCTACGCAAGTATAACCCAGACCCCTCACACATCCTATCCTACGAGCCCCTTTCACTCCAAGAAGATCTATCCTATGAGGAGGTACCGATAGGCATTGTAGAACGAAAGAATAGAGTACTTCGCAATCGAGAAATTTCATTCATCAGGTCCTATGGCAAAACCATATGCAAAAAGAGGCCATTTGGGAACTGGAATCAAGCATCAAGGCCCAGTATCCCCAACTGTTTAACTAGGAAAAAGGCAACAAATTTAAGGGACCAAATTTCTTTTAAGAGGGAGAGAGTTGTAACATCCGAGGTCAAAAATTAGCCCAAAATGATATTTACGAATTATGAATATATACACAATTACTAAAAAAAATTTATTTTATTTTAATTTGATCGAATTTTTGAAAAAAAAAACGAATTAGGGACGAAATTAAAAATAATTTTGGGAAGAAGGGATGAAAATTTCCATTTAGGGGGTATATTTGAAAGAAAATTTAAAAATAAGAGGTTAAAGTGCAATTAGAGAAAGTTCAACTATATAGGACCACCCAGTCAGCAGCCTCGATGAGCTGAAGCACGCCTGTGGCAATCGCACTAACATTGGCGTACGCGGGAGGCCACGCTGACGATTCGCGTGCCCATGATTGGATGACCCAGGATCGATCCCCCGCGCGTTGACGATCCGGATCTGTTTCCCCCTTAGGCGTGATTGAACGGTCGAAATCAAATGCGATGAACGGTTTAGATTTATTTTTTCTTTAAATGCGATCGAACAGTCGAGATCAAACGCGATGAACAGTGCAAATTTGTTTTCTCCTTAGATGCAAGATGGGTATAAATATTTTCTATCACACAGAACTCGAACCCTAGCCGCCAGCCCCTCTCCCCCAAAAGAAGAAGAACCAGACATCGGAGAAGGAAGCCGACTGCCGACCGTCACCGCACTGGAGCCACCTCCGACCGCCAAAAAAGGTAAAAATTTTCCTACCCACTTGGAATTAGATTCCAAGAACCCCTATGGCCATACTAGAGCAAAACAAATGGCGGGTGAGCCGAAAACTACGGGCAAACTCTAGCGAGGCCGCTGCGGCCCAAAACCCGCAACCTTCTCTGATAAGCCCCTTCTCGGTTCCCGTTTTGGGCGATTTTTTCATCATTGTGTTCACCATTATATTCTCTGCAAATTGAGCGAATGAGGAATCTCAGCCGCGAAAGAGACCCAACGGAGTTGCTGCACCTGAAAACCCCACTATCGGTAAGTTTCAGTTTTCTGATTTTTTTGGCCAACTGAGGCTCTCTAACGTGTTTTCTCACAGGGATATGCGTAAAGTCGGCTGAAACTAGCTTAGGCCGGCCGAAAATGGTCAGGCTGAGGTAAACTGCCACCACAGATGGGGGTGTTGTCGCCGGGGCACAATGACGCCGCCTTGCCAAAATTTTAAAATTGGCCGAAATGGATTTTTAACACTGATTTTAAATTTTTGGGGTATTTTTTTTAGGTACGTGGAGCATGTTTAATCTCCGCATGAAAGTTCAAAAAATCTGGAGACCTCCAGGAGGTGTGGTAGAAAGTACGGTGATTCGATCACCGATTCAGGTAAAAATCTCTTAACCTATTCTTTGTTATGGAATTGAAGTTTAAAAATCAATAACATGGTATTATGTAGAATTTAGAAAACTTTCAAAATAATTACAGGTCACTAATGGAGATAGAACCGGCTAGTTCTTTATTTTGTCCTATTTAAATGATTACTTACTTGTACAACTTTAAATACATGATAATATATTGAAATAGTTAAATGATTCAATTGTATTTTCTTGATACATATATCGCTTATTTTGCGTGATTTACGGCTGATTGTGAAATGTGAAAATAATATACAGATAGAAATTGCTTGATGATGTGAATTAATACATAGTTGTCTTACTGGATATACTGCGAGATAGTGGACGGATCGGGTACACAGGGAACCCTATCATGAATATCACCTCATACTAGACGAGGTATTGAGGGATGGTATTTTAGGCGCTCATATCGGATAGGGTATGGGGACGGCTCGGTCCACCCTTATACTGGACGAGGTATCGAGAGATGACATTTTGGTGGTCATATCGGATGAGGTATGGGGATGGTCGGATAATCGACAAGTTTAGATATTGGGTTCACGCGTAGAGTGATATCCCTATGGACCCCCAGAGGTACCAGTAAGCAGATAAAAATGGGAAAGTTGTTGTTTTTGCTCACTTGTATAAGAGATCATAGTGTCATTTAAGTTATTATCTTTATAGGTTGATTTTGGAAATCTTATAATGGCAAGTATGCAATAAATTATCTTCCTTGTGATAAATGAACTTACTTAAAGAGCTCCATTAGTTATTTTAATTTTTTTTACCAAACTTCAATTTTCATATCGGTGAGTAGTGTGAAATTCTTATTGGGTTAGTGTAGCTCACCCCTATTAACCATTTCTGATCAAGAAGATCAAGACTCAGATCTTGATCAACAAGAGGGCTGTGAGTAGGTGTTCCTCGGATCCCATCAAGAGCTAGTGGAGGTTAACTTCCTCACAATATTTATTTACTATTTTCATATGTTTATTTAGTTTTTTTTATGCACCGCTATGAAAAAAACATTTTCGTAAACCTATTGAACATTCAAATTTATGTGTAAGGTATGTAAAGTCTAACGTTATTATACACTTCTGCCTTAATTTATGAATTTATTTCCCTTGAAGTTCTCAGGTTGTTTTAGAACGTGTTTGGCACAGTGGCATGCTCTTTGGCCCCCAATTATTTGCTTTATAAATGGAGAATTTTCTGTCACAAACAGAGCCTGCTACTCAAAAAAATAAAATTATAATTTTGAAATAAAAAACATGACCAAAATAAAGAGAACTTGGTGATGAAAGTAGTTCTAAGTTATGTTCTTTAGCTTGACTTTAACTTCTCAACCACATTTACGTTACCAGTCTTGAGACAAAGCACTCAACAATTTCTCCATGTGATTTATGATCTTCAATGGAATTTCCTCCTCCTTATCTGTCACACTAAAATGATCAGTACCTTTTAGAAAATCAAACTTAAAAAAAGTCAAAGTTTAGATGACAAGGTAAGGTCTAAATTTCCACTAAGCAAGATATTGCCTTTAAACTAAAAATCCAGATTCCCTCGGCTGCTTTCCAGTCACGAATTTCTCCCCAACTTAGTTTTATTCAGCATTTAACTTCTTGAAATTTTTTATTTCAAAATATCTTCATTGGGTTGGATAGTTGATTTCCTGCATCACTTATTTTGGAAACTTTTGATAATTCACTCTTTTCCACATCTTGCTCCTCAACTGTATTAACCAGCAAATAAGAAAGAAAGCCTTGTTTATATGAGAATTTACTCATATCGAATAGTAACTCCTTCCTATCCATTCTTAGGATGAATTTCACTTCTCAAACATTTATTAAGACCTTGTTTGCAGTAAAGAGTAACCTTCCTAAAATAAGTGGTAGACTATTGTCCTCCTATGTCTAGAATCACAAGATCTATAGGAAAAGTGAATTTATTCACTTAGACATGGACATCTTTTATTATACCTTGTGGTTTGCTAATGGTCTATCAGCAATATACAAAGTAATCTGTCTTATTCCAACTATCCTAGCCTAAATTTCTTATAGGTGGTCAAGGATATCAAAAAGACAGTTACACCTTAATTATATAATAGATTTTTAAAGTATTTATTCTTAATGATATAAAAGATTGAAAAATTCCCTGCATTCTTAAGCTTTGGGGTAAACTCATCTTAGGTATGGCTTGTTGGTTCAAAAATGTTTGATGCTTCCTTTTCTAGGTCCTTTTCCTCATTGGTTAGTACTCCTTGAGCTTCTTCCTTGTGGGGAATGTTGTCCTAATAACTATCTTATTCTTCATCACTTTCTTAGTCTCCCAGATACAACTACCACTATTCCTTATATTTCATTATGATTGCATTTATTTACTCACTAGGATTCTTCTCGATATTGCTTGGGAGGAGGGTTCCTTGACTTTTTTTTAAATACTAAAATTGTCAATTACACGATCTACCTTTCTAATTACATAAAGTAGCCTCTTGATTTTGAATCTTACATCTGCCACATTTATGAGCTTATTCATCATATTCTCAAATTTGATCTCCTTCTCTTGTGATTGAAAGCCGAGAGGTAAATTACCTAGCATTCTTTTGATTATAAGAGAAGTTAAAATCATTCCTTCATCTTGGGTTGTAGGTGTTACTAAAGGTTTTTAGAGATGAAGAAAATAAAGGAATCTAAGATTTCAAAGAAGGATATTACTAGAATACAGCATTAAATGAAAAAACTTATATTAAATAGACTTGAAAATTAACTAACCACTAAGTTCATGATCCTAAAAATAAGTTATAACTACACATGATAAATTTAAAAAATAATGAACTCCTAAAAACTAAGAAAAACTACTTTAATGTTGACCTGAAGCAATATTTAGCACTCTTTCTTACTTTAGGAACTGCAAACTCCAATTTGTTGCTTTAGAAGCTTGAACTTGCTGATTGGACGTGGTTTCATAAAAAAATCTACCAGCTGATCTTCAGACAGTAAATTAATGTTACTTCTCCATTTTGCTGCACCTCCCTCAAGAGGTAGATTTTGACACTGAAATTCCTAGTTTTTCCATGAAACATTGGATTGTGAGAAATTACAATTGATACCTGATTGTCAATAAAAATCTTAATGTTGTTCTTTTGCTCTATATGTAGATTAGATAAATTTTCTTCATCCATAAAGGTTGGTAACTACTGCTGTTGTTACAATAAATTCTACTTTTGCAGTGAATTGCGCTATAATTTCTTGCTTTTTTTAGCACCATGAAAAAATTCCTGAATCTAAATTGAAATAGTATTTTGATGTATTTTTCATATCATCAACAGACCTGAACTAGTCAGTATTTGAGAATCCACATAACTTGAAGTATTTATACTTCTTAAATTTGATACCATAATCAACAGTACCTTTGACATACTTTAATATTCTTTTTGCTGCTTTTAAATGCATTTCACTAGCACAATGCATAAATCGAGATAAGAGACTTATAACAAATGGAATGCTTGGCCTTTTTATTGTAAGATACACTAAACACCTAATCAGACTTTTATAATAACTTTCATCAATTTTATCAATGTCATCTTCCTTACTTAGCTTCTTTTTTTGACTCATTGGTGTGTTTGTTGCTATATACTCCTCCATATGAAATTTTTTCAATATTTATTTTAGATACTTCTTCTGGTAGATAAATACTTCATCTGGGCTTTGCTTGACCTCCATCCCAAGAAAGTAAGTCATAAGACCAAGATATGTCATTTCAAAAACTTGCATCATTTCTTGTTTGAAATTCTCAGCCATTCTTGTATTTTCTATTACTAAAAGATCATCAACATAAAGAGATATAATGAGAATATTATTTTCCTTATGTTTAACATAAAAAGTGGCCTCAAATAAGTTTTTTTTTTTAAAGTATAATATTAATAAGCTATATCAGGCTAAAGGTGCTTGCTTGAGGCTATCGAGAGCCTTTTTGAGCAGGTAGACTTTATCCTCTTCACCTTGCTCGACAAATCCATCTAGTTACTCTACATATATTATTTCTCATAAAACAGCATTTAAAAAAAGTGATTTGACATTTAACTAGAGCATTTTCTAACCTTTTTTCCATTACTATGGGTAGCAATAATCTGATTGTATCTGATCTAAAAATAAGAGCAAAAGTGTTAGAATAATCAACACCAAAAATTTGAGCATAACCCTTAATAACAAGACTGGCTTCATATTTGTTGATGGAGCAATCTACGTTGAACTTTGTTCTGTATACCCATTTCACTTCAATGACTTTTCTACTTCAGGTCTTTCAACTAATTCTCATGTTTTATTCTTCTGGGTCATTGACATCTCCTCCTTTATTGCTCTTTTCCACTTTGGGTCTTTAAGAGCTTCTTCCTATTTAGCAAGTTCGCATATTACCACATTACATTTCTAATAAATGTCTGAAAGTGATTTTATTTCTTTTATTGAAGGATCATCTTCCAATTCATTCTGCCACTACTTTGTTATTTTCTCTCCAAGAGAATTGTCTTTAAGTACTTATAAGACTCTACATGTTTTTCTTAAATCCTCCCAGTCCCATTTTTCATCCTTGTTGAGGTGAATGTCTCTAGTGATCATTATTTTTCTTTTTTGAGGATGATACACCTTGTAGGCTTTGGAAACTAAGTTATAACCCACAAAGATACCTAGAATTACTTTCTTGCCAAGATTTTCACGTATGGCTTGTGGAATATGGATAAAACACATACAACTAAATACTTTAGTAAGCTTAATGAAGGTTTGTACCCATACTAAGCCTCAAATGGAGTTTTGTCTTTTAAGACTTTAGTTGGAAGTCTGTTTTACAGAAATATTGCAGTTTTAGCTACTTCTACCCAAAACATTTTTGACAACTCTTTTTCATGCAACATGCTTCTAGCCATCTCCATGACATACATGTTTCTCCTTTCACTAACTCTATTTTGTTATGGAGTATAGGGGGTAGTGAGTTGATGTTTAATGCCAACTTCTTCATATAACAAATTAAATTATATGGAGCAGCATTCTTTTATGTTATCATATCTTATAGCTTAAATTTTGTAGCCAGTTTGATTTTGCACCAGTTTTTTGAACTTTTAGAAACCTCCAATCATTTCTGAATTGAATTTCAAGAAAAAAATCCAATGCATTATTGTAAAATCATCAATGAAAAGAATTTAGTAAAGCTACCTTGACGTGATGGTGTTTTTTGATGTCATCTCCCACCTGTATGGACTAGTTACAACTTTTGTGAAGCTCTCTAAGATGATTTAGGAAATGACATCTTATTCAGTTTACCAAATTGACAAACATGAAAATTTGGCAAACGATAAGCAAGAATTGGTAAGCCTCTTGTCATATCGTTTTTCTTCATTTTTAGCATTTGTTGAAGATGTCAATGCCCGAGCCTCTTGTGCTAGATTTCAATGATGTTAACTTTAGTGGAATAGGTAGTATGTTTTTCCTCCATTGAGTCAAATGAGAAACTTATACTTCTCGTTTTAACTCAGAAAATCTCATGTCTAATGGCATCATAGATGCGATAATACCAGTTTTCGAAGGATACTTTAAATCCTTTTTCTAGTAGCTGGCCTATTATAAGTGGATTTTGATCAATATCAAGTACATAAAGAACATTAGAAATTATTTTTGTAGCTAAGCTTGTTGTAATTGCAATGGTTCTTTTTCTATTTGCAGCAATATAACTACCATTTCAAATTTTGACCTTCATGATTTCATTGGGCTTTAATTCCTTAAAAAAGATTTCTGTCATAAGTTATGTGATTTGTACAACCACTGTCAATCAGCCAACACTCTGAAGAGCTCTTTGTTGAAAGATATATTACCATAAAAATATGGTATTCTTCATCTTGATTGACAACTTGGGTGTCTGCTTCTTGCTTTTGAAATTTAGTTTTGCAAATAACAGCTTTATGTCTAAGTTGATTGCGTGTGCTGTACTTTGCATCTGGTTTTTTTCAACACTTGAATGGTGGATGATATTTTTTGCCACAATGCTTACAAGTGGGGTAATTTCCTTTTAAGCGTCCACCCTTGTTTCAGTTTTGATTATTTAAAATGCCCTCATAACTCGAGAGCTAATTCTTCTTAAAGTTCCTTTCGACATTTTGACATTTTATTGCCAGGACTCCTTCAATAATATGATTTATTCTCATTAGCCTCTGTTGCTCTTGAGTCTATAATGTATTTAATAACTCTATCGAGGTGATCTTAGACGGATCCTTTATGCTCTCCAAGGTGATTATTGAAGCTTCATATTTTTTCAGGCACAGTAACAAGATTTTTTTCTACAATTCTTGAATCAGTAAAATCAGTGCCAAGTAACCTGATCTTTTTTACATTACTAAATAATCTGTCTAAGTACTCTTTGATTGTCTCAGACTCTTTCATCTTTTGTAGCTGGAATTCCCTTATTAAATTCAATGCTTGAATTCTTTATATCTTTTCATCTCTTGCATATTCTTCCTTTAGATTTTCTCATACCTCTTTTGTTGTATCGAGAGTCATGATTCTTATTAAAATGTTCGTTGAAATAATAGCAAACAGATTTTCTTTTGCCTTTAACTTCCTGTTTTTTTTCTTTCTGACTTTTGATCTGAGTTATGATGGGATTGTTTTGTAGCAGAAGAACTTCGTAATCCTCTTTTACAGCTTAACTCCTAAAAACTAGCAAAGATTACTTCATGTGTGGTCCTAAAACAATATTTAACAGTTACTATATGGGTCATTTCACATGTTTGAGTTACCTATAAAGTTAGTATTTTTAGAAGAAGAAAAAGAAGATTAACATTTATCTGCTTGGTGCTCATGGTAAGGATGGTACCCTCCATGATGATCATAAGAGATTTGTAACAATCACCCATTAGTTTTCTTCTCCGATGCCTTAACTTGTGATGCGAAAACATTAATCGAGTCAATATAGTGTACACCCACAATCATCCAAACTGATTGTTACTCAGTAGGTTAAAAGTTACAAAGAAATATAAAAACTTTAATCTTGTGGAACTGTCTTCAAAAGATTTTGTAGTACTTTTTTTCCAAACGTTAAGCTTTATTAATGACTCACCTCTTTGAAAAATTCTCTTTGGATAAGTTCCTAATTTTAGCTAAAATTCTTAACTACTTGAACCTTTGTTTATAAATCTAACAACTTGGCCTGCAACTCTACCCAATTGATGCTTTCTCTCTCAACTATCTGATAGAAGAGAGGATTATACTCTTCTGAGTCAAGGCCAACAAGAACTTGAGTAACTAGATCATCAAGCGACATAGGGTGACAAACTAAAATGAGGTTGTCAACTAAAATTTTCATAGTCTTGAGACACTCCTCTATCTTCACGACTCCTTTTTGCATTTGATAAATTCTCTCTTATGAAGACAACATTAGGTCAAGTTTTGACACCAAAGAGATAATTAATGGCCTTCTAGAGTTGTTGAGAGATTTCATACCCCATTAGTTCTGATGCAACATTTGTTTCCACGATGTTGCAGATCCATCCAAGAATAATCTAGTCATGAGAAACCCATTCTTCATACTCTAGATTGATTTTAAGTTGAACTTCTTCTGTCCCTTATGCTGGATCTTGAATAAACTCAAGTGGATAAGCTTTTGTGCATGTGATATAACCTTCAGGTTTGTTGCCTCTTATTACTTGCAACATAAGATTTTTCGATAATAGAAAATTGTCATGGTTTAACTTAACTGTGCAGTATGGTCCCATTGAATTTGCTGACAGATTCAATGACTTTGTTATTATGCTACTTGTTGATGAATTTCTTTCATTGTTTTACTCTCAAATGTAGCAGAATTACTGTCATATCAGTTATTGCTACAAACTCATTTTGATACTAAGAGAATTTAAAATATGCATTAATAATTTACTAGATAAATCTTAGCTTAATCTGCTAAAATATGATACCTTTAATTTACAGAGTTTTACAATGAATCAAATCTTTACAAATATTCAAATGAATGATCCACAATTATCAATAAAGGACAAAATTTGTTACAATAAATTATCGTTTGTTACATAGGTGCAATGATTTTGTGCAACTACAGTGATTTTGTGCAATGTTGGTTGTATTGTGGTAGCATATTCTTTGATGTAGAGCAAGATTCTTTCTGATCCTATGAGATTTATCCTAACAATAAGAAAGTACAACTAAAAACCATTTGTTTATGTGTTCTATCAGTGTGCAACTCATCTTTGGCTTTTAGATCTCTTCACTTTTTTATAAATATTCAAAAAATAGGTCTTCAAAACTTTTGGTGGCATAAGTACTGTTGAATCATGCTGTAACTCGAGTTCTCTTGGTGTAACGTAATTTCCTAGCGTTTAATCTTCTCATGTTCTATATCACTTGCTATAGTGAGCTCTTTGTGATGCTCACTACAATAGCTTAGTTCATGCAATACAACGAGAAACATTCTAAAATTCTTACTGTAGCTCCTTACCCTAGTGCCTGTACAAATAATTCTTGCGTGCTTGCTATAGGGGGAAAATTTTCATTGTAAAGAGGTTGCTCCCACGACTATACTTTTTTCTTTATTTCTTTTGTCTTAAAAATAATATTAAATAATATAAATAATAATTTAGATAAAATAAACAAAAAAAGATGAATTAATAGATTAAAATACCTTATCACTTACAATAGCCAAAATAAGCACTCTTAAGAATAAAACATAACAAAAAAAAAAAAAAAAGTGAGAGTGAGAGGAAATAGCCAGTAGCCGTAAGGGTTTTTCTTAAGCTATCAAGGGTTCCTTCGAAAAGAAACAAAAAAAATTTATTTATTTTTCTAACAATACTAATATTTTCAAATATAACTGAAATAAAAATAACTTGATAATTGTTTAATGACAAAAAGAAAAATGTTTTAACTCATGGTTTAAGAAAAGAAAAAGGTTAAAATTAAGATTAGATTATCTTGTTACAATTTAAAAAAAGAAAAATAGGTTTTCTCTCCTTCATATATACTTATCTTCCCTCCAAAAATACAAAATAGAAAACCTAGCTATCTACCTGCCCTGTGTACTGCTTGCATCTCCTAGCTGACTAAAGAGCACAACTACCAATCATGGCATTTTCCAACTTACGATGAGATTACCGAGCCGCTCATCAACCAACCCGATCCTCCATTATTGCTTCCGCAGCCTCTGGAACCATTTCCACTACCCAAACTAGATCCATACCCTTCTCTCATCCTCCCCACCTTCGATATCTTGCCCACTGTAGCCAGTGTCAATTGACGGAGCTTTAAGGGATGTTCATGGTAGTTTTGCTGCCTAGCTGACGAGCTAGGCATGTATTAGCTGGTGGGTTTGCAGTTTTCAGATGTGGTGGAAAATGGTTTCAGGCAAATGTCATTCACAATATTGTTGCAGATATTGACTATAGTAGAAGAAGACAAGGAGACTAATGAGAAGTAGAGACAGCAAGAGGGACTCCTAAAAGATCTTCATCATCATCAAATTGCAGAGAAAGGATTAGATATATCCAGTATTATGATGTTGTGATGTTGAGTATTACAAGTTTGTTTAGGATATTTGTGAGCTTAATGTAATTTTCATAATTTTCCTCCTTGTTAGCTTTCCTTGCAGTGTATATATGTATCGTGGTTTATTTCTAAATGAAGACGATGATGACATATGAATTGCTCGGATAAACTTAATGAAAAAATTATGTTAAAAAAAAATTAATCCCTAAAGCATATAAAATCACACCAAAGTAAAAGTATAAAGAAAGAACACAAGAATTTTACGTGATTCGGCAGTATACCTACATCTACGAGCAAAACCAGCAATAAAAAATTCTACTATGTAATCTGATAGTACATTACCAATAGGTTAACAAACTTATTTATAGAAAAACTAGCAGAGTTTTTCACAAACAAAACTCTCTAAAATATATATATAATATTTTTCAGGATAAATATAAAGAAAACCTAAATAAATTATCCTTCAGAATATAGATAAACATCACTAAAATTTAAGATACATCAACAAATCTTTCCCTTGGCTTTAATTTCCTCTATCATCAAAGCAGCTAACCATGTTGTTGCACCATCTTGCCAATATGCCCCCACTGGGGTGCTATTGAGTATCACATATTCTAGCCAAGTTTAGATCGCACCTAAACTCGCTCTATGATTTATGAACAAAGTGACATCTGCCATCAAGTTCTTGACATACAACACCAATCATTTTATCAACATCTGAACTCCATGGTTCTTGCAAATTAACTGGCCCTACAACTGACAAGTAATATGCAACAAGATTCTCATACCTCTGTTGTCGTCTAATCTACCTTCTCTCTCTACCTGTTACAATACTATATGGTTGTTGTTGACTAGGTGCACTATTACCTTCTTGATTAAGATCATACACTTCATTCCCTGGACCATTAGACTAAACTTCTAACTCTACTTGTTCTCTGATACTGTGATCTGATTATGCTATTGCTTTTCCCTTCTGACTGTCTAGTGAAGAGACTCATTAAATTTCACATCTTTAGTGATAATACACCCTGGAGACTTGGGATCACAACACCACAACCTGTAGCATTTCACTCCAGATGCATACCCTATAAATATGCACTTCTTTGCTCTCGATTGAAGCTTACCATTCATAATATGAGTATAAGTAAGACAACCAAATACTCTCAACTGAGAGTAATCAGCATGTGATCTAGACCATACCTCAAAAGGACTCTTACTCTCAATAGCTGTGGATAGAGATTTATTAACTAAGAAACTAGCAGTATTCACAACTTCAACCCAAAATTCCTGTCCTATATTATAATGAGACAAAGCGTCACATTCATGTGTTTTGTAATACCATTATGTTGTGATGTCCAACACAAGTGCAGTGTCTCATTATACCTTCCGTACTCCAGAAATCATCAAACCTATGATTGTAAAATTCTAACTCATTATCAGTCCTAAGATACTTAATCTTCCTCTCTGTCTGCTTCTCAATCATGGTCTTTCATCTGAGAAATGTTGAAAATGCCTCTTCTTTGAATTTCAAAAAATACACCGATACATTCCTAGAGTAATCATCAATCAATGCCATGAAATATCTAGCACCACTCTTGGAGGGAACTCCGTATGGACCCCCATAAGTCAGAATGAACATAATCTAACTTATTGCTGGTCTTGTGCACTTTTTTTTGTTAAATTTCATTTTGGTCTGCTTATCAAACACACAATGTTCACAAAAACCTAAAGTTCATTCTTTATACCTGTTCAACAAACTCTGCCTGCTCAAAATAGATAATCTATTGTCACTCATATGACCTAAATGAAGATGCCACAACTGATTTTGATTACTTCTCCCTGATACTACTGTAGCTTCCCTTGAAACTATATTTTCCTAAAGAACATACAATGTAGATTTCAAACTGCCTTTCATGAGTACCTTGGAGCCTTTACACACTTTAAGAGTACAATTTTCTACATGATACTTATAACTTGAGTCACCAAGTAGAAAGAGAAATAAGATTCATTTGTATATGAGGAACATGCCAACACTCAATTGTTCTGATGATATCATCAAACATTCTTAATTTAATATTATTAATCCTAATTACAAATAACAAACGGTCATCTCCCATATATACAGTATCACTCATCTACTTATAAGTAGCAAATCAATGTCTATGTGGATACATGTGAAATGTAGCACCATAATCAAGAATTTAGAAGTTCTTTTTATGATCCGAATTCACAGATAGAACTATCCCAACACTGCTGTTATTACTATCATTAGAATTATCCCTATTGACTATATTAGTATAATTCTCTTGCTCCTTTCTTCTCTTCAGCATATGACAATCTCTCCGAAAGGGTCACTCCCCACACTCAAAATAGTTTTCCTTTTTGTCTCTAGATTTTGATTTGCTCATTCTCTATGTCCTTCCCATATTTATCAAACCTTTTTCTTTTGTCCTATACTCAGTAAAGTTCTTTTACAACGCTTTTGATTTTAGTGCATTGCTAATATTATTTAATAAAATACTAGATTTTCTACACAGTAGAGTATTAACGAAAGTCTCATAAGAAGAAAGTAATGAATATAAAATAATTAATGTCTAATCCTCATTTTCAATATTAATATCTATGTTATTTATGTCCATAATTAAAGAATTAAACTCATCAAGATACTATTTAATGGGCATACTTTCACTCATTCTAAAGTTGTATAATACTTTCTTAAGATAAATCCGGTTCGTCAGTGATTTTACAGATTATAATTCTTCATGTTTCTTCCATGCAGCTGAAGCTGAAATCTCTTTAATAATCTCGCGTAGAACATTGTCATTGATACTCATAAAAAACGTATATAAGGTTCTATCCTATATATTTTTCTTCTTTGACTCTCTCATAACCCTCAAGATATCTCTCTTCAATTGCCCCCCACAAACATTGTAGAACTAGAGACGATTTTATTCTAATCTTCTACAGACTGAAACTCGTACCACCATCAAACTTCTCTATCTTATACTTTATGGATGTCATATCGAATCCCTAGACTATGCACAAAAAACCAAACAGAGAGAAAAAAAATACTGTCAGAAAATAAAAAATATTCACAGAGAATCACCACTACACAGAAAACCACCGAATGCAACCACCGGGACACTGCACGTGCCTCTATGCACTTTTCCACATGCTGTCACACATGCGGCCGCCAGAGCTGTCATGCACTGCCTCCGGCTGCCGCTCACCACTGCTGGAAAACACTAAAAAATGCAGAAAACCATGCGACTCGACAAATTCGACACGGATATGATGAAAATACACTGAAAAATCGCTGGGAATGCCATAAATCAGGCCGCATGCAAACATGGTGTTGTCGTACTGGTTTATCTTCTCTGGAGATTCGGGAAACCTTTCTCGGGTTTTTCGTCTTCAACTTACACAGACGTCACTCAAAAAAGATTCGCAGCCTCCGATCTGGTTTCGCCGATCAGATTTCCTTCTTTTGACGTGATTTGTGAACTTCACATGGAGAAGAGTCAGTTGCCGCTTAGTCTTCAACTCGCCGCGTGACCTTCTCCACTCAACCCTTCCGCACTAGTCGCTGCAACCGGAAGCTGCCAAACGTTGCTCACCAAATTACGACTGATCTGAGACTCGTCCATGCGCAGAGTCGAAGGTCACCCAGATCAGGTCTAATCTACTTATTTTGGGGTTTTTTTTTCTTTCACTCACTAATCTGTTCTCTCTTTCTAACCCAGTTCAAACCCGAGCTCCAATACCACTTGTTGGAAAAAAATTAATCCCTAAAGCATGCACAATCACACTAAAATAAAGGCATACAAAAAAGAATATAAGAATTTTACGTGATTCGATATTGTACCTATATCCACGAGCAAGACTAGTAAGAAAGAATTCTACTATATAATTTGAGAGTACATCACCAATAGATTAGCAAACCTATTTATAGAGAAATTAACAGAGTTTTTCACAAACAAAAACTCTTTAGGATATACATCAAATATTTTTCAAAATAAATACAAAAAAAAAAATAAATAAATTATCTCCCATAATATAGATAAGTATCACCAAAATTCAAGACACATCAATAATTTATCTACCTACTTTTTATTTAAAAAGAAAATTTAGTTATACGACATTCTTATTTGTATATTTTGGGAATTTTTTCTTAATTTTCAGGCTCACAATTAAATTTTTCTCTGGAACCAAACAAAGCATAAGAAATAAATGTTGACTTTTTTCCATAATCTCAACTTGATTTTTTTCCTTACATAATAAGTAATAAACTATATATGTATATAATTTTTTCTTATTCTCATATTTTTGACAATGTTAGAATTTTTTAAAATAAAAAATAAGAATGTTGTATAGTTTAATATCAAAAAGTAAATAAAAATAATTTAGCTATGCGAGAATTGCAAACAGAATAAAAAAATGAAGCCAAATAAATCAAAGTTAAAATATTTTAATTAAATAAATAAAGAGTTAGACAAATAATAACTAAAACATAAATATGATAATAAAAAAAAAGTGAAAAAAAAAAAACTACAGTGAGTAACTAATGTGAAAAAAAAAAAGTAAATTCAATCAAGAAACTTTTAAATCTATATTTTTATTTCACAAGATGATATAGATAGAATTAAAGGAATAAAATCAAAAAAAGAGTCAAACAAATCCCTATTTTATTATAGTTTTTTTTAATTAAATCTTATTTTTCCTAATAAAAAAGTTAAAAGAAATTAAAAACTATGAATTATTATCGTTGTGGTAATTATTATTATTATTATTATTATTAATTATATAGACATGTAACTTTGATTTAGGCTTAATGATTTAAAAAAAAATATTTATAACATTTTATTTTCTTTTTTAATTCAATCATCAACATTTCAATTGTTGCCGTTTAATGTTCGACTTTTTAATTCACTCATAAGTTAAAATTAATATAATTGGTCATCTCAACAACACATGAGAGTCATATCATCATCATATGGTCGCTACATGGATTTAATCCAACCTAATTAAAAATAACTCAATGCTCCCAAAATTCAAAGCTTGTACATTAACCCCTCTCTCTCTCTCTCTTTTGATTTATTTTGCTCTATTTCTCTATTAATTTACCTTACTTTTTTCATTTTAAAAATTTTTTATCCACAAAATCTGAAAGCCACAATATAAGAAAAAGATTAAAAACTTCTTTTAGGTCAAATATATATGGAGGAAAGGAAGTAATCAACACAAGTTAATTTCACCTTAAATAAAATAGTTAAGTAAAAGTGAGGTAAATCGATTTTAATTCCCACAATACAATAATTTCAATGTTTCAAAATCTAATGTCAACATTGCTTCCTAGATCCTTTTCAAAATCTTTGTTTGAACATTTCTCTTTGGCCATCAATTAACCAAAGGCTTCAAGGTTTACATTGAAATTTATATGATGTTTTATTATTTTTCATCCACTTATAACAGTTGAAGCCAACTGAAATGACACCTAAAATAATAGATACCTATTATAAATAAAAAAAATATCTTGATGAAGTGAATAACTTTAAAATAAATTATACAATTATTATATTGTATGAGAATTAAAGTATAATAATAGAAACAGTTATTAACACATTCAATTATCATGAATGTGTTTTGCCCTCCTATTTTATATATAAAAAGAGCACAAATTCCTCTTTCATAAGAATTTTTCATTAGCTAAAGCTCTTCATTTTTGTGCATAATAGTTGGATAAAGATAAGAAGTGAGTCAGATAATTAAAAATTTTATCAAGAGGTCTCTCAATTAAGTTATGTCTGCATTATCTTCGAAAGATATGTAGTTCTAACTTTCTATTGTTTTTTATTTTCTTAAGATGAGTGTTAAATTTAATAAAAATAACTTTCACATTCAATTTTTTTATATTTAGTATAAGAGCATGTTGAATTCACGCATCTTAAAATTAACTAATAGTTTATATATATTATTACTCTAACAATTCATACATATATTTTATATTAACAGTTTATATATATTTTATTACATTAACAGTTTATATATATGTATATATGTAACACCCTAAAATTAAATTGTGATGTAATTTAAAATTAGTAAATATAATTTTTTAATTTTTTTAAATTTAATTTAAAGTAAAAATTGAAGGAGGATGAAAATGAAAATAATTTTGAAAAAAATGGGTAAAAATTTAGATTCTGGGGGTATTTTTGAAAGAAAAATCAAAAATCGAGGGTCAAACTCTATGTAGCCTGGGTCAATCGTGGGAGGAACTGGGTCCCGTGGAAAAGGGACTGGGCCAGGCTGAGGGTAGACTGGGGGCTCCTGTGGTGGCACTTACTGATACGGTGGGGGCACCGGATTATTCTGTGGCGGTGCTGGGCGATACTGTGGCTGGGGCACTGGATCATACTACAGTGGTGTCGGGTGGTACTGTGGAGGAGTAGGGTCGTACCGGGGTGGCTCGAAATCCTCTCGCTGCAATGGTGGCTCAACCTGTGGCAGCGGGGGAGGGTCAGGTAGCTCCCTCCTCTCTTCTCGGCCCTATTGGGCAACAATGAGTCTTTCTAACATCTGAAATATCCTGTCCACGTCTTCCCTGAGCGAACCATCCTGGACTACTCGGTTTAGTAGGGGTCTTCCTCTTCTCATCTCTCTGTACATGTATTTCACAAGGAAGGGTTAAGTGATAATTCATTGTTTGGTGTTTCTCTAAGTATTATTGTGTAAGGGACGGGTCCGAGGAACGCGCTCTAATACCAACTGTAACAGCTCCAGAAATTTAAAAGGAAATACATATAATAATTTGAGTGCGGAAGCGAAATAAAATGCTAAGATTAACATCCCTTACATGATAACTTAAAAGTACTAAACAAACATCACGGAATAAATTCTCTGAAAGAAATACGAGAAATGAAAAAAATAAGGAAATTATAAAGTATTTAGCATCTACTCGCAGCCTTTTTGTGGATCAGGCTCGGGAACCAGGTCCTCCTGATCTAAAATGGTTAAATAAATAGTGAGTTATACTAGTCCAGTATGGACATCACACTATATCTTCGGCATAGAAGTAAAGGTTGGTAAAAAACTAAAAACAACCAATGAAGCACTAAATTTAAACATATACATTCATTAAATGTAAAACTATTTACTATTTTTCTTACTATTGGGGAATCTGTGAAAACAACCTATAAAGACAATAACATCATGCAGATCATAACTTCATGCACAATAAGAAACATAGAACATATCATAAATTCATATTCATTAACAATAACTAATCATCACCGTTTCTCGTTTCACCAGCCTACTAGTATCCATGGAGATCCATAAGGGTGTCCCTACTACACGTGAATCCTTTCCCTTAACAATCTTAATTCCAGGGCCGTCCCCATACCCCATCCGGTATGAGTGCCAAGACAATAAACCTCAATACCCCATCTGGTATGAGGGTGAAGCGGGCCGTCCCCATACCTCATCTGGTATGAGTGCCAAATAACCAAGTCTTCATACCCCGTCTGGTATGAGACAACATTCACGGTAGAGTTTCCTATGAACTCAGTCCGTCCACCATCTCCTAGGATATCTAGTGAGGCTGTCACCTTATCTGTTTATTAGATCACATTTCTTTCCTGTTTTTTCCTAATCTTCGTTACCAAATTAAACACAATCACTCAAACAATGAACATGCGCCCGGTAATATAATCATATCTTAAATCTCAAAATCACACAATGGTCAAGTAAGACAATAACACATGTATTGAAAACCCTAAACCAGATACCATCATGCCTTTAAACTATAAAATAAATCAACAGGAATCAACAGAGAACAATGTCTAATTTCGAGCTCCATTAGTAAATCGTAACTAATTATGCATATCTATCTAACTTGTACAAAAGACCGTATTATTATTTATTCAAAACTTCACATCTATGATAGGAAATAGGGTGAGGGGTCCTTACCTAATTCAACACCGAAAACTAAATGGTTACTGCACCTGCGGGTGGTCCTTGAGTTCCCTGATTTTTTATTCGAGAACTGGAACGCGTTTACGGCACCTACAAATGTCCCAAATAAACCCAAAAATCAGTCCCAGGGCCCAATAGGCCAATTTTAAAAATCCGGCACAGTGGCTCTGCTGTGCTCCGGCGACCCGCCTCGGGTTGGTTGTTTTTGGGCCATTTTCGGTCGAATTCAGCCAAACTTGTATCGGTTCATGCGAAAAAACATACTTAGGGCCCTCGGTGGGCCAAAAAACGTAGAAAACCAAAACTCACTAGCGGTAGGCTCTCCGGTGTGGCGACTCCTCTGGCTCATATTGCGGTTGGGTATTTTGCTTTGGTCAACCTGTAGAGAAGGAAACGGTGATCATAACGGTGAAAAAATCACATCGAACGGGAATAAGAAAGGGCCTCATCCGAGGTATTTTTCGAAACACCCCGCAGCTGCGGTGGCGCCGAGCTTCAGTAGCGTTTTTCGGCCAATGTGCCGGTTCTTTCACTCTAATTATGCTTGGGTGGGTTTAAAATTGAATTTAGTGCAAGAGGAGAAATTTTTACCTCATCTGGCGGTCAGAAATCGCTCCGGTGCGGCGGCGGGTGGCGGCGGTAGGCTCCCCCCCAGTGGCTGGGTTGTCTTCTCCGACGAGGGGCTCTGGCGGCTAGGGTTAGGGTTTGGGTGTGGATGGGATTATTTATACCCATCTATTTTTGATCTAGGTCGTCCATCGCTTTTAATCTGGACCGTCCGATCGCGATTAAATAGGAAGTGAATCTGGGTCGTTCATCGCGATTCAATTTGGACCATTCGTGCGCGATTCAATTTGGGCCGTCCGTACGCAATGCAATCTGGGCCATCCATGCACGTTTTCAATCTGGGCCGTCTGTGCACGTGGGAACGGATCTCAGCTATTCGATTGCACGCACGTGGATCGCCCACGCGGCTCCCCCCGCGTGGCCTCTCGCGTCAACGCCTCTGCCACCTGGCGCGTCCTGGTTGGTCGGGGTTGATGACCAGACATCTAACATGGCATAACTTTTTTAAATTATATTTTGACCCCCGATGTCTGATTTTTCTTTCAAAAATACTACCAGAACCCAAATTGTTTACCATTTTTTCTAAAATTATTTTCAATTAAATCCTTAACTAATTTCTTCACCCTTTTTATTATTATTTTCATTAAATCAAATTAAAATAAAATAAATTCAATTCAATTCAATTAATAAATAATTATATTTATAAAAAATAAAAAAATAAAATAAATAAAATTAAAAAAATAAATGTTGGGTGTTGCACACGGAGCCGCCGCGGGCAAAATCCTAAACCCTCTCCGATGAGCCCCTTCTCGTTTTCCATTTCACACGATTTTTTGACCATTGTGTTCACTGTCCTTTCTTGTGCAGGTTAGCTGAAGATGAAACTCTAGCCACGAAGGAGAACCGGTGGAGCCACCACACCCAAAGACCTCCCCAGGCCGATAGGTTCGATTTTTTTTTATTTTCTAGCCGACCGATGCCTCCTAGCATGTTTTTCTATAGGGATACGTGTAAAACCAGCCAAAACTAGCCAGACTAAGGTGAACCGCTGGAGTCAGCGCCAGAGCACAGCAGGGTCGTCGTGCCATAACCCTAAAATTGACCGGAAAGGATTTTCAACACCTATTTTGGCCTTTTGGGATAGTTTTGGGTACGTGACGGGTGTTTTAATTTTTGTAGGAAAAATTCAGAAAATCCAAGGACCGTTAAAAGGCGTAGTAGGAGCATGGCGTTTCGAACACTGATCCAAGTAAGAATTCCTCACCCAATACCCTGTTACGGTAAATTGAGGCTTAATAGTCAATAATGTTGTACTTTGTGAAAAATTAAAAAAATCCTAAAAATAATTACAAGTTACTAGTGGAATCAGAATCGGTCAGTTTATATTTGCCCTTATTTATTTGTGTTGCCTATTCATTTTCCTTTGCTGCTTAAATTGATTATTTTTCTGCCGTGTGCCTTAATTATTGGTTTTAATAATTTTCTCATTTATTGACTGCCTAATCGTTACTTTCTTAATCCGATTAACTGATTAAAAATAAAGGCCCTGAGTACGTTTCTTGGTTATTGAGGTATGACATTGTAGTGTTTCTATAAATACCATTTAATTAATCTGTGAATATGAAATGAGATATTGATATGCGTTTGGTGGTTGTTTTGTTGATGAGGATCTTTATGCGAAAGGCTTATCAGGTATCCTAGGAAATGGCGAACGGATTCGGTATATAGAGAACCCTGCCATGAACGTTAACTCAGTCGGATAGGGTTGAGAAGTCCCATACCAAAAGGGTTTGGGAAATATGATTTACCCTCATACTAGACGGGATATCAAGGCCATGGAATGTTTGGCACCCATTACCAAACGGGGTATGGGGACAGCCGGTTAATTGATAAATCTAGATATTAGGTTCATGTGTGAGGGGAACATCCCTATGGACCCTCAAGGGTACTAATAAGTATATTAAGAAAGACAAATTACTGATTTTACTCACATGTACATGAAATTAAAATTTTATTTGGTTACTGTTCTTCATAGGTTGATTTTTGAAAAACTCGTAATAGTAAGTATGGAATAAACGGTTTTCTTCATGATAAATGAATTTAGTTAAAATAAGGGCTCTATTAGTTATTTTTATAACTTTTACCAACCTTTGGTTTTCCTTATCAGTGATTCGTGCGATATTCTTTCTGGGTTAGTGTAGCTCACTCTTCTATTAACCATTTCAGATCAAGAGGACCAAGATCCAGGTCCCTATCAGCAAGAAAGTTGCAAGTAGTTTACCTCCTAGGCCCCCTTCAAGAGTTAGTGGAGGTTAACCCCTAGGATATTTATTTATTTATTTTAAGCCATTTATTTGCTTTTTTCTAGGAGTCATTATAGTAGGGACATTCTGTAGCCCTATTGGGTATTCTAATTTATTGTGTAAGGAATATAAACTCTAATATTATTGCTTGCTTCCGCATTTAAAAATATAAGTTCATTTACTTTGAGTTTCGGACCTTTACAGTTGGTATCAGAGCCGCATTCCTCGGAACCATTGCTTACATAAAGACTTAAAAACACCAAATACAAACTATCGCTTAACCATTCCTTGTGAAATGTAGGTACAAATATATGAGGATAGGAAGACCTCCACTAAACCGAGCAGCCCGAATGGTTCATTTTGAGAGGATGTTGACTGATTTTTTGAGATGCTGAAGAGACTCATCTCTGTCCAGCAGGCTTGAGAGGTAAGGAGGGAGCTGCTTGACCCTCCCTTGCTACCATAGTTTGAGCCACCTCTACAGCGAAAGATCCGGAGCTACCCCAGTACAACTTTGCTCCTCCATCATATCATCTGGCGCTTCCATAATATAATCTGATGCCTCCACCGTATCATCCGACACTGCTATTGGGCCACTCGGTTCCTCCTCAGCACAATTCAATCCATTTTCTATGGGACCCAGTTCCACCTATGATGGACCCAGATTATATTGAAAGGTACAAAAGACTAAACTCATCTACATTTGCAGGGGCATCCTCCTTCGAAGAGGCTGAGTATTGGTTAGTTGAGATAGAGAAGGCTTTCACAACTCTTAAGGTGATTCCTGAACAGAAAATTGTACTTGCTACCTACATGTTCGTGGGAGAGGCAGGTCGCTAATGGCAACTCAAGTAAGCCACTCTGCTCTTCCAGTCATTTGGAAATAGTTCTTGATGGCCTTCAATATAGAGTACCTCCTAGAGCACCTCCGGTATTTGAAAGAAATAGAGTTTGCACACCTAGTCCAAAGTGATATTACTATATCAGAGTATCTCTGGAAGTACGGAAGTTCCTAAAGCTGGACCGGTATTCCCCCGAGAGTATGATGGATGAAGGTAGAAAGGCAAAGAAGTTCGAATGGGGCATCTATCCTAAGATCAAACAGCAGTTATACGTATTTGAGCTCAGCAACTACTTAGTCGTTTTGGGCAAGGCACAGCTAGTGGAGAGAAACCTTCGTATCTTTCCTCTAGTAGTGGGGAATCCCAGACCCCCAGTCTCACACCGCAGATCAGCACCCACTATACCGGTTTAGTAAAACAAGAGGCTTTGACTAGTGACTCAGGCTCCTCCTCAGGCTCTAGTAAAACGATGCGGTAGGATTTGCTAGCACTGTGACAAGGATCATGGGGACCGACTCTACTATCGTCTTAACAATATATGCCACATATGTTGGAGTATTTAACACTACACGAGAGAGTGCCCGCAAAATCAGAATCAGGCCAAATCTTCTATTCAGGACAGAGCTTACAACCTTACCCAACAAGATATTAAAGCTAACTCGGATGTGATACACGATACGTACACTATCTGTAATTACTTTGCACATGTTCTGATTGATACTGGTATTTTACATTCGTTTGTCTCACATGTTTTTGCATTAAACCTGAATGTATTACCCGATAAACTTGATTATGTGTTATTTGTATCTATTCTTAGAAGTAGGACACTATTATGAGAGGTTATATACAAAGTTTGTATCATAGACATAGTAGATAGGAAACTAAGTGTGGACTTGATAGATATTGACTCGGGGGACTTTGATGTAATTCTGAGAATGAACTGGTTAGCAGCGTATCACGCCCCCGTAGATTGTTTCCACAATAAACTTGTATTCAACCCTCCTAACGAAGAGTCGTTTATAAGTTAATAAAAGTTTTGAATATTATTCTCTCATGGTAATTTTTTTATTACATAGTACTTTAACTCAGTTGTCTTCTTTACATAGGCAAATCTAAGAAAAAAGTTTACATTCAAGGGATCCCAGTAGTTCGAGACTTTTTGAATGTGTTTCTTGGTGAATAACTCGGACTGTCAGTGGATAGAGAAGTTGAGTTCACCATAAATCTTCAGCCTGACACCCGTCTATCTCGGTTGCCCCTTACCGCATGAGTCATGTTGAGATGAAATAGCTGAAGAAACAGATCAATGAATTACAAGATAGTGGATTCATCCGACATAGTGTGTCTCCTTGGGGTGCTGGAGTCACATTTGTAAGGAAAGGGGATGGGATGTTAAGATTATATATTGACTATAAGAGATTGAATAGAGTCGCGATCAAGAACAAGTATCTCATCCCTAGAATTTATGACCTTTTTGACCAGTTGTAGGGTGTCCATGTTTTCTCCAAAATAGACTTGCGTTCGGGTTACTATCAGCTAAAGATCAGGGCAAATCATGTTTTCAAGATAGCCTTCAGAACTAGGTACGGACACTATAAATTCCTGGTCATGCCATTTGGACTAACCAATACACCAGCCATTTTTATGAACTTGATGAACAGAATTTTCAAATAATTTTTAGATCAGTTCGTCATTGTGTTTAGCGATGATTACCTGATCTATTCAAAGAGCAGAGAGGAATACGTTCACCACCTGACTCAGGTTTTGCAGGTTTTCATAGAAGAAAAATTGTATACAAAATTGGGTAAGTGTGGGTTTTGACTCGAACAGACTACCTTCTTAGGGCACATTATATTAATGGATAGAGTATCAGTGGACCCTAAAAAGGTTGATGCAGTACTTGATTGGGATAAGTTGAATTCAGTTAAGGAGATTCGTAGTTTTCTGGGAATGGTAAGTTATTACCGCAGGTTTGTGGAAGGGTTTTATAGTCTAGCCGCTCCATTGATCTGACTTATAAAGAAGAACGTCAAATTTAAGTGAAACGAGGATTGTGAAAGAAGATTTACAGAACTCAAGAAGCGGTTGACTACTGCACCTGTGTTGGCTCTACCGAGTGGGACAGGTGGATACACAATGTATAGTGTTGCCTCCTACTTGAGATTGGGTTGTGTTCTAATGCAACATGGGAAGGTCATTGCCTATGGATGCAGGTAGTTGAAGAATTATGAAAAGAATTACCCCACCCACGATTTGGAATTAGCCGTCATTATCCACGCCTTGAAGACCTGACACTACTACTTGTATGAGAAGACTTTTGAGATTTACACAGATCATAAGAGCTTAAAGCATATATTCACTCAAAATGATCTCAACATGCGTCAGATGCGTTGGATAGAGCTCCTCAATGACTACGAATGAAAGATTTTGTGTTACCCAAGCAAAGGCAATGTGGTAGCCGATGCACTCAATAGAAACAGTGCAGGTATGTTAACTCACTTAATGATTTCTGAATACATGGTGATAGGGGCTGCACAACATATACGACTTCAGGACTTGAAGAGGGTTACATGTTTGACCCACCTAACTGTTCAACTCGAATTGATCTAGAGAATAAAGGAGGCCCAACTATCCAATTCCACCATAACAACTCTCAAGAAAGATGTAAAACAAGGAGTAAATCTAGAATTTCGAGTCTCTGTCGATGGATTACTCAGATTTCAGGACAAGGTGTGTGTTTCAGATGATAGTGAACTGAAAAGGGACATCGTGACAGAGGCTCATGCTCAAAGTTTGCCATACATCCTAGAAGTACTAAAATATATTAAAGTATGTGACCCCATTTTTAGTGGAGCGGGATGAAAATAGAGATAACCGACTTTATCTCCAAGTATCTGGTATGTCAATAGATTAAGGCAGAGCATCAATGCTCAGGTGGGCTACTTCAGCCATTACCGATCGCGGAGTGAAAATGGGATATATCATAATAGACTTAATGATTGGGTTGCCTAAGACACATTCAGAACATGATGCTATCTGGGTAATTTTTGACTAACTCACCAAGTCCTCTCACTTCTTGGCTATCAAGATGACTGACCCGTTGGACAAGCTACAATAATATATATCCGGAAGATAGTCAAGTTACATGGAGTTTTGGTGATAGTGATATTCGACAGAGACCTCAGGTTCACTTCTCAGTTTTGGTATAGCTTTCAGCAACTTATGATAACAAAATTGTCCCTTAGCACTGCATTCTACCCTCAAACCGATCGACAATAAGAGAGGACGATTTGCACACTGGAGGATATGCTCTGAGCTTGTGTTCAAAACTTCTAGGAACATTGGGATGATCACCTACCTTTAACAACGTTCGCCTATAACAACAACTATCAAGCAAACATCGACATGGCCCTGTATGAAGCATTAGATGGTCGACCATGTAGGTTGCCAATCTGCTGGGAAGAGGTGAGTGATAGAAAATTATTTGGCCCATATCTTGTGGAGGAGATTATAGCCAAGATAGTTAAGATCAGGAAGAACATCCAGACAGCTCAGAGTAGGCAGAAGAGTTATGAGGACACTTGGATGAGGGATTTAGAATTTGAGAAAAGTGATCGAGTATTTCTTAAGGTTTTCCCTTTTAAGGGACTCAGTAAGTTTGGCAAGAGGGAGAAATTAAATCCCCCAGTTTATTAGGCCATTTGAAATTTTAGACAGGATTGGTACATCTGTCTATAAACTAGTAATACTTCCAAAGCTATCTAGAGTCCATAATATATTTCACGTGTCTATACTACGCAAGTACAACCCAAACCCTTCAGATATCCTAACTCACGAGTCCTTTCACTCCAGGAAGATTTATCCTATAAGGGGGTACTAGTAGGCATTGTAAACCGGAAGAGTATAGTATTCCGCAATAAAGAAATTTCCTTCATCAAAGTCCTATGATAAAATTACACACAAAAAAACGACACATGGAAGCTAAAATCCGACTTCAGAGCCCAGTACCCCTAACTGTTTAACTAAGTGAGAGGGTGACAAATTTGAGGGACCAAATTTTTTCTTAAAAGGGGGAGAGAGTTGTAATACCTGGGCCCAAATTTTGGCCCGGGATAAATTTTCTTATTTATAAAATATATATATAAATAATTAAAAATATTATTTTAATTTAATTTTTATCTAAATTATTGAAAAAAAAATGGATTAGGGATGAAATTGAAGCTAATTTTGGAAAAAAGAGAAAAAATTTGACTATCGTGAGTGTTTTTTAAAGAAAAATTGAAAACAATGGGCTAAATCGCAAAAAAAAAGTTTGGTCACGTGGGATGATCCAGTCAGCAACCTGAGCGAACCAGAGCCCATCGCATGGCAGGCAGGTTGACATCAGCTCCACATGGGAGGGTACGCGGGCAATCCGCGTGCCTGAGTGATCCAGCGAACTAGATTGCATCCCGCACATGCGAACGGCCCATATTAGTCCACGCAATCAGCCTAAATGGGAAATCATTGAATGACCCCCCTCACCCCAAGTTTTTCCGAACGAACGGTCCAAATTGACACGGAATGGGTATTTAAACATCACATCATAGAAGAACCTAACCCTAGCCGACCAGCCCTCGCTAGAGAAGAAGAACCAGACGCTAGAGAAGGAAGCTGATCCCCAACTGTCGCCGCACCGGAGCCACCATCGTCACCAAAAAAGGTAAAATTTTCTCCTCTGAGCTCGAAATTCAATTCTGAGCCTTCCTATGGCTATATTGGAGCAAAAGGGATGGTGGATGAGCTGAAAACCGCAAGCAAAGCCACTGCGACCAAAACTCTAAACCCTTTTCGATGAGCCCCTTCTCATTTCCCGTTTCTCGTTTCACATGATTTTTTTACCATTATATTCACTATCTTTTTCTATGCAGGTTAACTGAAGAAGAAACCCCAGCCGTGAAAGAGAACCAGCGGAGTTGTCGCACCTCCCCCTCCCCCGACGCGTTAGTAGCTTCAGTTTTTTTGATTTTTTGTCAACTAAGGCCTCGTTAATATTTTTCCGTAGGGATACGTGTAAAATTGACCAAAACAGACCAAAATTGGTAAGACCAAGGCAAATAGCCGCCTTGGGCGGCGGAGCAAGCGTCAGAGCACGGCGATGGAGCAGGTGTCAGAGCACGGCGGCAATGCCATACCATAACCCTAAAATTGGCCGAAAAGGGTTTTCAACATCGATTTTGGCATTTTGGGGTATTTTTGGGTATATGACGGGTATTTTAATTTTCGCAGAGAAAATTCAAAAAATTCAGGGACTGTCAAAAGGCGCAGAAGGTAGCACGGCATTTTGAACACTGATCTGAATAAGAATCGCTAACCCTATTCCCTGTTATGGTAAATTAAGGCTTAATAATCAATAATGTTGTGCTTTGTGAAAAATTAGAAAAACTCTGAAAGTAATTACAGATCACTAGTGTAGTCAGAACCGATCAGTTTATATTTGTCCTAGTTTGTCTGTGTTGCCTATTCATTTTCCTTTACTTCTTAAGTTGATTATTATTCCGCTATGTGCCTTAATTATTGTTTTTAATTATTTTCTTATTTATTGACTGCTTAATCACTACTTTCTTGATCTGATTGACTAATTGGAAATAAAGACCCTGAGTATGTTTCTTAGTTATTGAGGTATGAAATTGTATTGTTTGCATAAATGTTGTTTAATTAATATATGAATATGAAATGAGATATTGGTATGCGCTTGATGGTTGTTTTGTTGATGAAGATCTTTATGTGAAAGATTTACCGAGTATCCTAGGAAAGGATGGATGGGCCCGGTACATAAGGAACCCTACCGTGAATGTTACCTTAGTCGGACGGGATTAAAAAGTCCTGTACCATAAGGATTTAGGAGATATAGTTCATCCTTATACCGGACGGAGTATTGAGGTAATAGAATGTTTGGCACCTATTATCAGATGGGGTATGAGGACAACTGGTTAATTGATAAATCTGGATATTGGGTTCACGTGTGAGGGGGACATCCCTATAGATCCCCAGGAGTACCAGTAAGCAGGTTAAAAACAAAAAATTACTTAATTTAGTCACTTGTACATGAAATTAAAATGTCATTTGGTTACTCTTCTTTATAGGTTGATTTTTGAAAAACTCGTAACGGTAAGTATGGAATATATTTTTTTCTTCATAATAAATGAATTTACTTAAATTAAGGGCTCTATTAGTTGTTTTTATAATTTTTACCAACCTTCAATTTTGCTTATCAGTGATTAGTGTGATATTATTACTAAACTAATGTAGTTTACTCTTCTATTAACTATTTCAGATTAAGATGACCAATATCCAGATCCCGATCAGTAAAAAAATTGCGAGTAGTTTACCTCCTGAACTCTCCTTCAAGAGCTAGTGGAGGTTAACCCCTAGAATATTTATCTATTTGTTTTAAGCCATTTATTTGCTTATTTTTACAAGCTGTTGTAGTAGGGACATTATCGTAGTCCTATTAGATATTCTAATTTACTGTGTAAAGAATATAAACTTTAATATTATTATTTGTTTCTACATTTAAAAATACAAATTCATTTACGTTGAGTTCTGGGCCTTTACACTAGTTTCACATTGAAAAGATATGTAGTTGTTGAACTCCATATAACAGCTCAAATTATACACTATCATAATTTACACTTAAGCTTTTAAAGCCAACTGTTTGGGTTTTAGAAGTCGTTGAGCTATTTTTGCTCATACCTGGGACATTATAAATGGTATTAGAGTATGTTCTAATTTATTACTCCAACGAGTACAATTTTGTACCTTGTGAGCCTTTAGGATTGTGATTTATAATTATTTGTATGTAATTTTGATTTGAGTAGTTGAAATCATAATATTCTAGTCTCATTATCAAAAAAAAAATATATGTGATTAATGATATTTATATAAGATTTTGGTCTAAAAAGATTGGTTCTAATAGTAGTGTTTGGGCTTCAAGATGTTACAAGTGGCATTGGAGTACGTACTAGTTCAATAACTTCAATTGGTACAACTTTTGATTTTGTGGTAGAATTGTTATACTCAAATCTCGAATAAAAAATATGTGTGGTGATTAAGTTGCATCTAAGAATTTAAATTATATATATATATATATGTTTTACTTTTTCCATCATAGATGGCGTGCGCTACTACACTTTAATAATAAAATGTTAGAATCACGTCTTATGGATCTTGACCAAATTGATCAATGCATATGATTTGGACCCAGCTTTAAAAGTTAGTTTGTAAGTTATATATATATATATATATATATATGTTGTGGATAATACTAAAAATATATAATTATAGTAAAAAGAGAAAATATTTTTCTTAAAAAATATAATTGATCTAAACACGTTGAATCATAGGAATTAATTGATAGAGTTTGATATTATTATTCATACACTACATCTTTTATAATATAATGGATAAAAAAAATGTACATGTAAAAAATGATGAATATTTTTTTTTCTTTTAATAAATCAATTCAATATTTTTTAAAAAATATAATATATTACTATATGTCAATCATATTTTATAAACTAAATACAATTTAATGAATTTTTATTTATTAAATTATATTATATGGATGATTAGTAAATTTATTAAAATTTAATATTTATATGGATAATTTAGTAACTTTACTTGTTACGGACAATAAAATTTTCGCAAATATTTGAAAGAATTACGAAATATTGTATCTAATGTATTAAAGCAAATTAATTTTAAAATATGAATATTTAATATTTATTTAAATATTAGTAGCCATAATTAATATTTCAAAAAAAATAAAAATAAAAGGAAAATGATGGTGCCTGCTTTGAAGAAACCAACCAATTTTGTGGTGCCATTACCACCAGTGCTTCTTAATTTAGCAGGTGGGTGAGCTGTGGGTGTTGCTCCTCATATAATAAATTATATTTTACCTTGAATTTTATAGTTTTCTTTTAGAAATAAAACTATATAATTCCATTGAGTGTTTTCAATGTAAAATACACAAATTCAAATAGTACGAAACACCAAATTCAAAAATGTTACATACAAACTTTTAAATGGGCAAATAATCATTTTAGTGTATAAAATATTTTTTCTTGTAACCTATATAGGAGGTAAGTTCTAAAAGGGTTTTTTAATTATAATTTAATTGTTAAATTTTAAAAATTATTTTAATAAATTAAGATGTTATTACACAAGTAGCTAGGAGAATATTGACAGAAAATAACAGAACAAATTTCATATTTCTCTTTTATAAACTTAATAAAAAATTAATAATTTATATAATTTGAACCATGAAGATAATAATAATAATAATATGCATTAGGGAAGAAGAAGAAGAGACCCGTAATAGTTATTGTTTGAATTTTTTAATTCTTTGTCATAAATTACTTTTATGTCATTCAAGCAAGGCAGTAAAATTTTTTGTTATTTTGATAGAAAATTTTACTTAAAAAGGAAAAGTTTGGAAATTGAATTGCAAAATAACACATGATTTAATTAATAATTTAGTAATTTTTTAAAATATGTTGTAACTTTCTGAAAAATATCCAAAATGCTTTAAAATTTCCAAAAATATGTTCAGAAATTTAGTGTTTTTTTTTTTTCCTCAAAAGGGATACAATCAAAATCGAAATTAAAAAAAAAAAAAAAAAGGAATAAACTGAATTCTAAATTATTTGATTTAATCCAACCAAACTAGTGTGCTAATTGGTGGGAGAGAGAGAACAAAAGGTGGGAGGTAATAAAGATTTTCCATGAAAACAAACAGATAAAAATACTTCTTTTCTTGTTCTTATGAGGAAAAACGCATTCTTTAATATTAAATGGATGAATACATTTACAACTAATACAATAATTCTCTACTCATTAATACACTGGTAGGTGGAGCATTTACACTATTTATTGCTTTTTGTTCATTCTACTAATCGATCTTTGGTGGTAGTTGGGTTGATATCTTTCATTATTGTTGGATTCTTTCTTTTCAGATTTTTTTTTTTTTTTTCTGAAAGTAAGATTTGATTTGAAAGAACTAATAGAAAGAAGATTAACTCGAGTGGTCAAATCTGTAATAAAAATATTTGGGAGATCAAGACTAGCTACTTTCTAGTTAAACTGCGTTCATTTTATTACTCATGCCAGTGCGTGTCTATATATATATATATATATATATATATGGAGAATGTTGTGGTGGGCGGATAGGTTTTCTTCTTTTTTTGGATTAGGAGAGGAAAGGGTTAGGCATGAGTTAGAATATTGTAGTGTGAAAAGAGATGGGTAGCAGCAGAGAGATCAGATCAATGGATGAGACTTCTCCAGCATCTTTGGACGGTGATGATTCATTTCAGAGAAAAAAGCTGAGCGTCTTCTTCATTGAGTCTGATAATAGACGTATGGCTTTCGGCCGAGGCTATACCGGAGGAACTACTCCCGTTAACATCCACGGCAAACCCATCACTGATCTTTCCAGAACCGGCGGTTGGCTTGCAGCAGCTTTCATTTTCGGTAAACAAATTAATGAATTTCCCTCTCTCTCTCTCTCTCTCTCTCTATGTATATATATATGTATATTATATGTATGTATTGAGTTGTTGATTGTGTGCAGGGAATGAAATAGCTGAGAGAATGGCTTATTTTGGGCTCTCCGTTAACATGGTGGCGTTTATGTTCTATGTTATGCACAGACCGTTCGCAAGTTCATCAAATGCTGTAAACAATTTTCTGGGTATATCGCAGGCTTCATCTGTTCTTGGTGGTTTTCTAGCTGATGCATATCTTGGTCGGTATTGGACAATAGCTATTTTCACAACAATCTATCTTGCAGTGAGTTTAAATTCCAGTCTCAAATGATGTCACCCACATATACGTATATACATATATATATATCTATACTGTATATATGACGAGTAATCTAATAGCATGCTTTTGGTTTATGGAGGGTTTGACAGGAATAACATTATGTGCAACGATGAAAGTGATGGTGCCAAATCAAGATGAGTGTGATCAACTATCATCACTTTTAGGGAATTGTCAGCCTGCAAAATCATGGCAAATGCTTTACCTCTACACAGTTCTTTATATAACTGGTTTTGGAGCTGCAGGTATAAGACCCTGTGTTTCTTCATTTGGAGCTGATCAGTTTGATGAAAACAAGAAAAATTACAAAACCCATCTTGATAGATTTTTCAATTTCTTCTATCTTTCTGTAACAATTGGTGCAATTATAGCCTTTACTTTGGTGGTGTATATTCAAATGAAACATGGTTGGGGATCTGCTTTTGGCTCATTGGCTGTAGCAATGGGTTTATCAAACCTGGTTTTCTTTGCTGGTACTCCTTTGTACAGACATAGATTGCCAGGAGGTAGCCCTTTAACAAGGATTGCTCAAGTTCTTGTTGCTGCATTTCGCAAGCGAAGTGTCAAGTTCTCTAGTAGTGACTTAATTGGCCTTTATGAGATTCCTGGCAAGCATTCTGCCATAAAGGGTAGCCGAAAAATAGCTCATACCGACAATTTCAGGTACTTATTCTCATCGATTCGATGTCAAAAAAGAATCCCAGTATTTGTTATTATCATCTTTCAAACTTCTTTTAAAATCTTGAGCTATTATTGAATCCACTCTTCTAACTGTATGGGAATTATTTATATGTATAGATGTTTGGACAAGGCAGCTCTCCAGTTGGAAGAAGACCAAGATCAAACTAATCCTAGTCCTTGGAGGCTTTGCACTGTGACTCAAGTAGAAGAAGTGAAGATACTTGCGAAACTGATTCCAATTCCAGCCTGCACAATTATGCTCAACGTAATCTTGACAGAATTCTTAACTCTTTCAGTTCAACAAGCATATACACTCAACACTCATCTGGGTCGTCTCAAACTTCCCGTAACCTGCATGCCTGTGTTTCCATGTCTCAGCATTTTTCTCATTTTATCACTCTATTACTCGTTGTTCGTTCCGATCTCAAGACGAATCACAGGTCATCCTCACGGTGCCTCTCAGCTTCAAAGAGTGGGAATTGGCCTTGCAGTTTCAATTTTATCGGTAGCATGGGCTGGAGTTTTTGAGAGATACAGAAGAAATTATGCAATAAAACATGGTTATGAGTTTAATTTCTTGACCCCCATGAACAAACTTAGTGCATACTGGTTGTTGATTCAGTACTGTCTGATTGGGATAGCAGAAGTTTTTTGCATAGTGGGATTACTTGAATTTCTATATGAAGAAGCTCCAGATGCAATGAAGAGCATAGGATCAGCTTATGCTGCTCTAGCTGGTGGATTAGGGTGTTTCGTAGCCAGTACACTGAACACCATTATAAAAACTGTAACCGGTGACAGGGAAGGAAGTCAGCGCTCATGGCTATCACAGAACATAAACACAGGAAGATTCGATTATTTATATTGGTTTCTTACAGTGCTGAGTGTAATCAATTTCATTGCCTTTCTTTATTCAGCTAAAGTGTATAAATGCAGAGCTCATGAAAAAGATGAGCAAGAACAAAGTCGAAAATTTTAAACTATATATTAATATTATTTTAAAAATAAGTTATCAATTTAAAATTTTTGCACTTATTACTTTTCACTTATGAAAAGTAAAATTATAGGAAAGCAATTTGTAGTTGGATATAAGCCTAATTATTTAATTATTTTTAACAAATTTTATTTTATTTTACATGACCTAAATTCTAATTAAATGCAATTTTTATCAAATAAAAAGGTTTAGATAATAAACCCCAACCACCGTCTCCAGTTTCCAACTATCCTAATCTCGCCTATCTAAACTCCAATTCATGTCCAAGGTCAGTAAGTGATAGTTTAGAGGAGATTTCCAGCAAAAGCTAACACAAAGCTTTTGATCTAATCATGCTCTCAATAACCAACACAAAAGAAAAAGCTATGTTCAATAAAAAGGACATAAAGCTACAGGTTAACTTGTGTTATTATATATGTGCTAGGGAAGTTCCTTCTACCGAAGACAATCATATTGGTTAATAGCCCTTTACTCATCTTGAAAGAACAAAAAACAAAACATACGTAACCTACACATAGACCCTAATACTGTCCTCAAAGAACTCCAAGATCAAATAACCCCCAAACATTCACACAAAACAAGTCCTTATAACATATCAGTTCGTTAGACCTGCAACAAAGCATGAATGGAAATAATGAATGTTTGCTTGCTGTCTAATCTTTCTACTTCACCGACACACATTTCCGCCCCATCAAGATCAAGTTCGAAGCCCAGATATTTAACACAAAACAGAAAAAATTCACCTGCAAAACTCCCTAATCTGGCTCTTCATATTTTCATGATTCTCACTACAAGGCTTACTGATAAACCTCAAATACAGTTTAGTGTACCCGACGTAAAATGCCTTATAAAATGTGAGAAATTTTAAAAAAGGAGAAAACCAATGTGAACTTTCACACCTCATTTTGATCACTGGGGAACACATATAGTACAGTTGCTAATTCTCTAAATATACTTCAATCCAGAGATGTATTGCTGTCTAGAGATCACATACTGGGCAATGGAATAAATAATTCCTAAGAACCCCAATAGCCTAATCTGAAACACATCTGATATTATAACCGACGGCAGATTAAGAGGCAAGGTCAGAATTGGTGTTGTGTCTGTCTTTTTTGCATAAGTCCATACAAACCTGTTGCAAAGGATATGGCTAGGGAATGTAAGAATCAAGAGGGCCAAATTCTTGACCGCGAAGAACCAATCAGGACCACCAATTTCAATGCCCCATCCTGCATTCCCGTGCCAAACATCTTCCCATATGCTATACAGAGTAGACAACACCAAATAAGCTGATATGGCTACTGTTACAGGAAAATACCTCTGCTTATCCCCAAACCCAGCAACAAAATCAGAGTCCTGGTTAAGGAGTAGCAAAATAGGAGCGAGGAAGAATATTGCCTGGTTTGAGCCTCCAGTAAGATAGATGTTCAAGATTAGGCATATAGCAAAGCACATGATAGTAGCAACATTGCCAACAGCCGGCATCCAGGCTCCCTCAGCAGACATCCTCTTAATTGTGAAACTTGGCACAGTGGAGGCACGACGCTGATTCATGAACCTCATCCGTGGAGGAAAACTAGCACTACTACCATTACCAGACTGGTTATGTCTGACTCCACCTCTTTCAAAAGCCTTTTCTCGCATAAGTGAGGCCAATTCAAACTTTATCTCCAAAGCTATAAGCATAAAGACTGCAGCATATAAACCAAGAAGAGAGGTCCTCGCACCCTCAACAGCAAGTAGAGTTGTGAGCTTCCTGTCTTCCTCTCCCATGTCCCCAACTCCATTATCTCCATGGATGCTTTTGATTCTTACCTGACCTTCCAGCAGATATGCCACAGGAAAGAGAGCCACAAGAAGAGCAAACACCCATGGTAGAAACTTTGTGCTTGAGGCTGAAGGAAAATGAGTAAAGACAACAAAAACTGAGGCACAGACCATGGTTACAATTATTAGGGCATGCAAGATGGTATCCTGAAGGAAGAATTCTGCAGATATATAAATGCCAAGGGAAACCCCCATAGCAATGGAGTAACATGCTCTTAGCTCTGCAATGTACTTAATGGGTATGATAGACGTAACAGCCGCTAGAGTGAGCAGAATTGCCACAATAAGTAGCCAAGAGGGCCACGAAGGCTTCAACGCCATGAAACCATATATGGAGATGTCATCAACTGATTGACGAGCAGCTCTGATAAGGTCAGATCGGTAAGTCCATGTCAACGGGATTGGTGGCTGCATTAGAATAAACAGGAGTCCCGTAGCTACCACCAATACTAGGCATCTCTTAGCAGACTGCAAAGAAGGAAAAGATTCAAATAAATCAAATTATAGAATATTAGCCACTTCTGTGGCCAGGGCTTAACAATGTCCCTTTTTCACCAATTGAACCAAAATAATAATAATAATAATAAAGCTTCACCAGTCTAATAAATATGAAAAATTCATGTAAGTTCATCAGGACAATCGAGCTTAAACAAGCTCTGCACCTCTGCCGCAGTTCAACAGTGATGATAGTCATCGTCACTGAATTGATCAAAAACATGCAACTCTGAATGGGGAGACAAATAGCAAAATCCGAAATGTTTTACTTTTTTTCTTCATTCAGAAATAAAAAACCACATAAAACTTTCAAAATTTTGCACTTGATTCTACTCAAATCCCGTAAAAAATTGTTCTGAAATGAGCTCCTGAGAAGCCCGATAACATGAGCACTCTTATCATTCATCACTTGTTTCGGGAGAGTAAAGGGAAACAAGTATAGCTGAGATGCAGAAGTTTGATTTTTTTTCAAGTTAACATATCATGAATGCAGTTAGATATTTTTTCTAGTGGGACAATAATAGGTAACTTAAAAGGCTCACATACCATGACATGTGAAAAATGCAGGGCAACAATTGGAACACAGGCTAAACCAGTCAAAAGAATACAGAAACCCAAAAGTACACCATCAGATGGAGGTCTCCCATTCCACCACTGTAGTGCTTCAAAAATTGTTTCACGGAAAAACCAGACAGATAAGGCAACCACACCAGCATGCACATAGCCTTGCCAAGCTTTCATCTTAGAGGCTGTCCTTGACTTTTCCCTGAACATTCATAGGTTGATGAACAATCAAATTCAATGTTATTTACATTCCAAAGGGTCAAGACGAATAGAACTGAGAGAAAAGAAATTATCCAGCACATACTTGTAAAGAAGCAATGGAGGAGAAACAGCCATCAGAAGGACTGCCGACACCCATACAACGGATTTTGAACTGATAAACAACATGGCCAGCTTCGACGAATAGAGACAAGTTAAAATCCAGATTGTCTTTTGTCCAATCCTATGATCAACAGAAAGCCTTCTTATTAAAGCCAACCCAACAAAAGTTGTCAATATGACCATGTAGCTTGGATACATCACTTCATCGTCCAATCCGTAGAAGTATATGCTTGAGTAATTAAAAAATCGATTCTCAATATAGCATAGCAGCAACGAGTGACTGATCAGAGCAACTTCAGTGAAAAAATTAAGTCTTGGTGGTAGCAGAGCTAAACCAGGAACAGCCATTGCTAAAATAACATCTGCGACAATAAGTTTACAGAAAGATTTCAGGGACATGCCTGCCAGCCATATGTTTAGATCCCAGAAATTATGCATCACAAACCATGTGACCATCAAGCTTCCAAGCGCAACAAATGCAAAGTACGAAGGTAGGCTCTTCTTTGTAAAAAAACGAGCCAAATAAAATCCAGCTACTGAAGGCAGCGGAATGAACTGCAAAATAAAAGAGAAAGCTTTTTCCTCATTTCTCACAAGAATTTACAAATGAAAAGGAAGCAACCTAGAGCAGTGGAAAGTTAAAACGTTACTCTAAGTATCTACACCAACAGTTTCTTTTTTTTTTTCTTTTTCTGGTAACATCCATACCAACAATTAAATACACATCATAATGCATCAGGGTCCATCTATCCACCTTTCCAGTAGAAAGGGAAGGAAACAATAAAAACAGCTAAAACTGAAGGGGTATAATTGCAACCTATATGGAGGCAGTAGTTTTGAAACAGTTTAAAGCACATTAGGCCAATGATATCAAATATTATGTATAAAAAGGGAATTTTCCAAGAAAAGAAGTGATAGACACCAACTGCTAGCAAGCAAGTTTATATGCTTGTTACTTGGGGAGCCAAGCCTCATGCATTAACAAACTAGTTACACCGTCTCTTATTTCAAGTACATATCAAAGATAACATTTAACAGATACTTCTAAATATAATAGCTGCAAAGCCAATTAAAGAAAACATACAAAGTACCTAACCTCAGGAACACAGGGTCTAAATCTGCAATCAATGAACATCCAGCCACTGGCTAACCACAGAGATTTAACAATTTGGCAATACTGAAACCTATCTCAATGCATCCTCTTATCCATGATTCAGAGATGATTGCTGGAGAGACCTGACCATATCCTTTCTTAACAGATAACTAAATGTTTTCTACTTAGTCTGTACTAACTTTTGCTATTCGTATCTGGCTTAACAACTCTTCAATGTTTATATTTTGCTAAACAAGTAATGTTAGACTTCCACACTCTCCAAGTAGGAAATACTAACAGTGATTAAAAGAAGTATTTCATCTTGTTTGACGAAGTAAACAGTATCAAAAAAGCGTATTTGCTGGAACATTAAAAGCTCCAACTTAAGCCTCCTTCATTTTTTTCACCAAAAAAAATTGTTCCAAAAGCATCAAGATGATGCAACCAAAGAGATTCATCCTGTTTCTTGGATGCATCTGTTTTCATTCATACTCCTGTGATTTCTTTCTATATAGCATCCTTAGTGCTCTCACAGAATCGGTAACTAAAAAGAATCACTTAACATTAATCTAATCTAATCAATGTTTAATTTTGATAGAGTTGGGGAACTTTGGTTCCAGACCCTGGGTTTCTTGTAAAGGGTCACCCTCTTAATTGTGATGAGGACCTTAGGAACCTAATTTGATATTCTTACTTAGCAGTGAACTCCTTTCTTGTATTCAGGTTGAGGTGCTTTGCAAGAGTGCTTGTAGTGGAAAATTCAGCGAAGTTCTTGATCTATTAAGTAATATGTCAGCTTATCCACCCGTGTAAAGCACATATTAATAACTTACATAAACTCTAGCTTTAACAGAACAAGTAATCAAAAAAATCACGGATGGAACTAAATCTTAGAAAGGGAAATGCTTACCAATATTGGAAATCCCACAACGATTGCTCCAGCAGCACTGACAACAACAGCCAAAGCAGAGAAAGCTGCGGACGAAAGGGCATCAGAGACAATACCAAGGGCATAAGCACCAGCCCCGGCAGCCCCTCCAAGCATCGCCATGGTCACAAGTAGATAATTCAAAGGAGGTGGAACTTGAATGTACCGCACAAAGGAATAGAAGACAACTCTAATCTCCAAACAGATCACCACAACAACTAAAGCAATGGCACCATTGACGATACGAATGCTCTGCATTTGATGTGCGTTTTTAGTAACCCACCAAAGTGCACCCCTCGTGGATGCATAAAGTTGGAACAAGAACGGAATGAAGAACAAAAGCAACAAATCACAAATGGAAGCAGCCGAAGAAAATATGACCGAGTAACGAGAGGCAACGTGAAAGAGCAAAGGGAAAAACATCAAATTCAAAGAGTGGATACAACTTTCCAGCGGGCCAAGGATTAAGTTATCATCAGGAACCTCTCCGCCATGATACTTGACTTCCTGCTTAGCTTTAAAAGAGGAAACCCGAGGGATCAAGAAAAGCCAATAGAACACGCAATTAAACGCCATGAGATAGTAAGCGGCATTGTCCATACCGACGGCAGAGATGGTGGCCCACGTGAAAAGCGTAGATGCAGCTAATGGGACGCAGGCAAACAAGAGGCGTTCAAGAGCGAGAACAATGGAAGGGTTCTCGATTTGAATCCATTTGAACTGAAGAGAAGCCCAGACACCGATTAAGAAATTGGTCTTGGCACAGAGAAAGGCTGCCAGGGCGCCAAGAGGGAGGGAGTTGAAGGAGACGAATAACGAAGCGCTAAAGAAAAAGGCGATCTGCGCGGCGATCAAAGAGAACCAGACACCGATAAATGCCCCGAGCTTCAGGTTGAGAGAATCCACTATGTAAGAGATCATGAGCCCTAGGGTAAGGGTAGCAACTACCGGAGTTCCCCCCAGATCGAGAAGGAAAGCAGCGCAAGGGACGAGGGCGACAGCGATTCGAAGATTGTGAGCAAAGGAGGATGGAGAGAATCGGGAATTTTTGAGAGATCGCGAGGAGGAAGAAGTGACGTCGCCGGTGAAGTTACCGTGAGGGTTAGGGTTTTCGGAGTAAGAGGAGGCATTAGTGGGGGTGCCGAATGAGGAGAAGGTAGGGGCACTAACGGAGGACGATATGTAGGGACGGAAGGAGCGCGACTGGAGCTCCGGCGGCATCATTTTGGCCGGAATTTAGCAGAGAGAGCTATGGTCTGATTTTAGTGTGAAATAAGCTGGTGGGTGGGCTGAATTTCCAGAATCAAGGCGGTCAGGTCTCGGGCAGACTCATTTTCTCTTGGGTAAAACAATGACGTGTTTCCAGGGACGTGTGCCGTTGGATGGTCATATACTCTGTATTAGATAATTTATATATTATCTAGTAATTGTTTTCGAAAAAAGAAAATCCGTAATATATATAGATAAAAGCTGAAATTTTTAGAAGGGTGAAGGAAGAATGAGTTGGCTCGAAAGCTCAAAACCATTACCCCGGGAAGAAGTTGTTGGACCAAGCCATTATCTTTTGGAGGGATACAAGTACAAGATAAGTAAATTAGTCTCTTAAGTCATCATTAATTCAAAACATAATATATATAGATAAAAGCTGAAATTTTTAAAAGGGTGAAGAAAGAATGAGTTGGCTACAAAGCTCCAAGCCATTGCCCGGAGAAGAAGTTGTTGGGCCGAGCCATTTTCTTTCTGACGGATACAAGTACAAGATAAATAAATTAGCCTCTAAGTCATCATTAATTCAAAATAAAAAGGCTCGTGGGTCGAGGAAGTTCTAATCTATGATCTTGAATTTGAAATGTTTGTTTGAGTTTTTCGGCATGTTATCTTGTGATAGGTCCATTAGGCATTATGATACTCTTTTAATATGGCCCAAGCCCATCATATGTTGTGTACAACCCTTGTTTGTCTCCATGTAGGTGTTGTTCATGGTCCAAACTACCTTGATCTCTACTTGGACAATCTATGTCGTCTTGGTCTCTATTTGGACAACCCAAGTCGTGACCTTATAAGCTTAAATGGTTCATGTCACATTGATCTCCACTTGGATGGTCTAAATCGTGACATTCATCATTCATGAGCCTTAAATTGTGACCTCTTAAGCTTATTAGGTCATGAGCTCCATCTTGAATTGTGTTTTACTATCCCTTAATGTCGATGTGACCTTTTAACGTCATATAGCCATGATTTCCCTTGAGGTTGTGAAGCCTTAAGCTCATGTAGCCATGATCCTTTATGTGACTGTGAGTTTTTGTGTATTATTGAGCTCCCTTGTGGCTTAGTTTGATTTAGCCTACCTTAATCTTTGTCAATCTCCATCTCCTTATGATAATCCTCAATAGACATAGATCTTTGTGTTAAGCATTACAACTTTTAATGCATTTCATGGTAATAGTAAGAAGGTACAAACTTCTTTCTCATAATAGTCTTCATCCCCCTTCAAGTTGAGGCAAGTCTTTCTCAATTATGCCTCATACTAAGTAATAGTTGTTGCCAACAAACTAGAGCAAAATCGGTGAATTCAATTGCTGCAAGCTTCATCTTCTTCTTTTCATAATAATTATGACAATCACAAACAAGCTCTACCTTTCATTCCTACTCTAAGTAACCTTCAACATCATTTCTCCCTTTGAATGGTGGTACTTTCATCTTTATAGAGTTCAAGCTGCTATCTTTTTATCTTCCTTCCGATTGAATCGTACTTCATCCAAGTCATCATTATTATAGGAATCGACCTCTTCCTCTTGGATTTGGCTTTTGGGGCGTTGTGCATTGAGAGTTCTTTACCTCACTTCATCAAGATCAGTTCTTAAATCTCTCATCACCCTATTAAGGTTCGTAAGTTCTCTTTGGATAGCTTCCATATAAAGTCTCATATTGGTTGGGGCATTATGTTCACTAGGTTAAGACATTGTGAAATCTTGCAAGGAAATGTTAGCAAAGAAAATAACGTTTTCTCACGTGTTTTACTCTTGTATTTCCCTTAAAGTTGTCTTTAACCTTCTTTTGATCTCATAGTCTCAAGTTTTTTACCAGCCAACCTCTTTCTTTCAAGTTGACTATCAGAAATGAAATTCCTTGAATCAAGATAATCAAGTTATGATATAAATGATGCCAACCCAATATCAACTATATAATTCAAACCTACACATATATAATTAGCATAAAACCTTAATCCCTAAATAAATTCTCCTCACTTAACCCACAATTAATCTGTTATTAAAACTGTCGTATAAAATTAAAAACGCCTATAACACCCGTTGTAAAAAAGACACGTTCATTCATAAGTCTATAAGATAGAAACTCTTCTTATAAAAGGGTATGACTCTTGGTAAGTATATAAGGGAGAAAAAATTTGTTTATGATAATTTTTAAGAAAGCAAATAATATTAAAAAAATATATATTACCATTCTCTCTCTTACATTAAATTAAGGCATAAACAGACTTAAGTTTTGGGTTGTGAAGATTTTTCGAAACTCTAGTAGCTTTCGGGAGAAAAAAAAAAAAGATCAACAATTGTTCTTTATAGCCAGAAAAACAAACATTTTATCTTATTGTTTCCACATTAAGATTAGTCCTAATTTTTTAACAGTAGTATCAGAGCCTAATTGCTTGCATCTGTCTCCGCAATAATGATGCTCCAAGCTGCTTTAAATTTATTAATTTTTTTATAATAATTTCAAAAAACATGCTATTTTTTTTATATATATTTTTTATTTTCTAAGAATCTGAAAATAAAAATACCGCATGAGGGGCGCATTTATCTTCCTCTTATTTTCCTCCTAAATGTAAATGTTGAGATAGCTGAATATATATAAGCATTTGTGGTGGTTACGGCTACCGATAACAAAATTTGGGTATTGTGGTTCCCATAGAGGCATTTAAAAAGAAAAAAAAAATTGAACTTTTAGCCATAGGTGAAAACTGAAAAAAAAAAGTTGCAATGTGTGTGCTTGGAAAAAGACAAAAAAGGAAGAGAAAAAGGAGATAGAGATATATATATATATATATATATATATATATGCATATGGTCGAAAGAAAAAAATGAGTTTTTTTTTTCCTTTTTTTTATTTTATTGTTATTTTTTTCTTCTTTTCTCTCTCATATGATGATGGTGATTTCATCAATTTTGTTTTTTCTTTCTCTTCAAGAAAGAAAAAGAAAAAATTAAATGGTAAGATTGATAATTGAACTCAAGACCTCCCATTTTTAAAATAAATACATATGAATATATATGTATTTGAGTATATCCATTAGTTGGTCGTATGTGTATTTTAATAGTATTCTATGTATGTATACTATTTTATTTATTTGGACAGTATATTAATATTTTGTTATGTTATTTTATCATCACTGTACTAATGTATATTAATTAGTTTATGTACATTAGTTAGTTATGCAACTTTTGTTAAGATTGAGATAACTACATATATTTATATAATATTTTTTTATGTTAATTAATTTGGCAAAATTAAATGGTTACATGGATATATTCTTTTTTTTTTGTTACGATAAGTAAATTATAATATTTTTAATTTGTATCATATATGATGATTATGAGTCTAGCAAAATTTTTGAGTATGTGATATAAATAATGAAATTTTGATAATTTATTTATAAAAAATCGTGCATAATATCTATTTTTTTATATACTTGTAGAAATGACAACTAAGAACATGATTACTGATTTGTCAACCAACGAGAAGTTAGATGGAATAAATTATGATATATGACATAGAAAGATTTAGTATCTTTTTAATGAGCACGAGATTTTGGAAACCTTGACCACTATTATACATGAATTAAAAAATATCAGTAGTGACTGCTACAATGAGGATCCGGTTGCATACTAAGAATGTTCCAAGAAGGATTGTATTGCATGCATAACGATCTCATTGGAGAGTTTGAGAGTTGTTCTACGGCTAAGAATATGTGGGATAAGCTTTAGGTCACTTATAGCTAGACATCCACTGCAAGACTCCATGCCTTGGATTTAAAGTGGATGAAATATGAAATGGATCCAAAACACAGTATAGTTGAACATTTATGTGTCATGAGTGCTATGGTTCGTGACCTTAAGGCTGGAGGGCATGACAAAAGAGATTAGGAGTATTTTTTAAATGTGATTCGTTCACTTCTAGATGAACTTGAATGTTGGAAAATTTTTGAACTCTTGATAGTTCATAATGAACATATTAATACTTTCTCTGAAATTGGTAGGCACATTAAGATGGAAGTTGAGTGTTAAAAGGTGTTTAATCCTTCCAATGTGGCACTTGTTGCCTATGGAGTCAGACCCAAGAGAAACAAGCCTAATCATGCCAAGCAATTTAAGAAACGTTGGCGCCCTTTTCAAGCCAATGGACCTAAATGTGGTGTGGCCAAACAACATAAGGCTAAGGGCTATATAAAAAAAAATGTAGCATGTATGAAGTACTACAACTACGGCAATAAGGGTCAATTCACTCATGATTGTTCCGAGCTGAAGAAGGTATCTTTCTTTATTTTGCCTCTTGATTTATTTGTTTGTTCTCATGCATTAGTTGCTAATTCTTTTCTTAATTAGATTGTAGACACGGGAGTAAGCAAACATGTAATTTAAGATCGAACTAGATTCATGGACTACCATCGTGTTCTAGTGGCTTCGCAAACTATTGTATTGGGCAACGACAAAGAAGAGGATGTCCTTGGAATCGGAACATACCAATTCAAGCTACGTATAAGAAATACTTTACTCTTTCTTGATACTCTCTATGCACCTGAGGTGCGATGTTGTTTACTTTCAGTTGTTTCCTTATTGAGATTGGGTTTCTCTTTTAACTTTAAGCTTGGTACTTTAGACATTTTCTATCATATCGATGTATTTATTCATGGGTCTTTAAGAAATAATTTATTTGTTCTTGACTTAGAATATAATATATATAATAATTCTATGCTTGCTTATGTTTCTCACTTTGATTGTGATTCTGAATCTGTTAAGTGGCATGCTAGACTTGGCCATATTGACCAAGATCAAATGAGTAGACTAGTTAAAGAAGGTCTTTTAGACCGGTTTACTGAGATTAAGTTGCCTAAATGTGAGTCATGTTTAACTGGTAAAATGAGTAAAAAGCCTTTTGGTAAGGCTTCAATGGCGTCAAGTCCTTTAGAATTAATTCATTTTGATATTTGTGGGCTTTTAAATATTAAAGCACGTCATCATGCCATATACTTTCTCACTTTTATAGATGACTATTCGTGATATGGATATGTATATCTAATTTATTACTGTTATAAAGCGTTAGATATATTCAAATGTTTTATAGCGGAAGTAAAAAATCAAATGGATCGAAGAGTAAAAACTCTATGAACCGATCGTGGTCGTGAATACCTTTATGATATGTTCAAAGAATATTGTGAGAAAAAGGGTATACGTTGGTAATTTATAATTTTTCATACTCTGCAACAAAATGGTGTTGCAGAGTGAAAGAATCGTACATTACTAGACATGGTTAGATCGATGATGGCACATGTTAACTTCTTTAATAATTTTTAGGGAGATGCGTTGCTTACGACAATCTACATCTTTAATTGTGTACCAAGTAAAAGTGTATCTGTCACTCCATATGAGTTATGGAACGACAAGAAACCCATTTTGGATCATTTACGTCCTTGGGGAATGGCAGGCTATGTGCATAACCCAACCTAAAAGTACGAAAAACTAAGTCCAAGAGCAACTAAGATATTGTTCATCAGATATCCCAAAAATTTAAAAGGATATGTAATGTTTGGAGAGCACCTGAATGGTGGCATTACTGAAATAGACTCTCGTAATGTTGATTTCTTTGAGGATGAATTCCTAAACATTGGTGAAATAAAAGAGAATCTCGAACTGTATGAGTTACAAGGGGATATGCAACTATTTATTGGTGAGAAAGAGGTATTGAGAACCTACCAAATCACCAAGGATAGTGACATTCCACTAAATGAAAGAGATAACAAGAGTGATCCTATTATTTTAAATGGTGAAAACTTGTCTACAAATGATAATCCACCGTAAAATGGAGTTACTCCTCAAGATCCAAGCTTGGGACATGTGCTTAGTTTTCAAGTTCTAAATCTCATGCCAAGGGACAGTGAGCGAGATTTATCATCTAGTCAGGCAGGTGATGAAAGTCCTAGAATCTGAAAGAGTGAACGTGGAAAAATTCCCTGAAGATATTTCCAAATCAAAGAAGAAATTTTCTTATGCACTCTTTTAGAAGTTGAGGACTCCACCTTCTTTAAGGAGACTACAAATTCACCAAACAGTAAAGAGTTGATTGATGCCATGAGGGATGAAATGAACTCAACAATGAGAAATAAAGTTTGAGAACTAGCTGATCTCCCGCCTCGACGTAAATCAATTGAAAATAAGTGGATTTTTAAGATAAAACATGGAGTGGATGGATCAATTAAAAAGTTTAAGACCCGACTAGTGGCGAAAGGTTTTACCCAAATTGAGGGTATAGACTATGAAGAGGCTTTTTCTCCTGTGGTGAGATTTGCCTCTATTCGCCTCTTTCTAGCCTTGGTTGCACATTTGGACTTGGAATTATTTCAAATGGATGTTAAAACTACTTTCTTCAATAGTACACTTGAGGAAGAAATATATATGGATCAATCTATTGGGTTTGTCTCAAAAGGTCAAGAAAACAAAGTTTGTTGTCTTAAAAGATCCATACATGGTCTCAAGTAGTCTTTCAGACAATGGTATTTCAAATTCCATGAAGCCATTACTTCGTTTGGCTTGTCCATGGTAGATGAAGACCATTATATGTATGTCAAGAAAACAACGGAAGAGATTATGTTTCTCTCTTTATACTTTAATGACATATTATTAGCTGGAAACAACATGGAGATGATTAATGTAACTAAACAGTGGTTGTCCTTTGTTTTTGAAATAAAGGACATGGATGAAGCCAGGTTTATCCTTGGCGTGGAAATAACGAAAGATCGTCCCAAGAAGCTTCTAGGACTGTGCCAAGAAGCATATATTAAAAAAGTCTTAGAACGATTTCGGATGCATTACTTCAAACTCATTGATACTCTTGTTGAGAATGGTCTAACCTTAAGTCTTGATTAGTGCCCAAAGACAGATGAAGAGAAAAAAATGAACAACGTTCCTTATGCTAGTGCAATAGGCAGTTTGATGTATGCCATGTTGTATACACGGCCGAATATTTATTTTGCGATTGGTTTGGTAAGTCGTTATCAAAGCAACCCTGGACCTGCTCATTGGTAAACAGTCAAGAGAATCTTACACTACCTTCGTGGTACAAGTGACCTAGTCTGTTATCAAGGCCGACTTAAGGTTGAAAAGATATTCAGATGCAGTCTGGGGTGGCAATTGACACGAGTCTAAGTCGACCTCAAGATATGTTTTTGTCCTTGGTGGAGGTGTCATATCTTGGTGTAGTAAAAAGAAAGATTGCATTACTTTATCTACAATAGAAGCAGAGTATGTTTCTAATTGTCTTGTTGTACAAGAGGCAATTTGGTTGACAAGCTTTCTACAGGATCTCAATATCACCTCTAAAGTTGATGAACCTATAAAAATGCATTGTGACAATACTGCTACTATCTAATATGCTCGGGGTCCGAAATTCCATAGAAAAACCAAGCATAATAAGAAGCGTTATCATTTCGTTCAACACACCATCAAAAAAAGGGGAAGTTGCTAATTAAGTATATATTCACTAGCAAAATAGTTATTGATCCTTTGACTAAACCTATACGTAGAGATGTTTTTCAGGATCATGTGAAGAGTCTAGGTTTGATACGTAATGGACATATATTTTTGTATATTGATCATTCATGAAATAAAAGTTGTTATTTTCTTTTGAAATGTTCATTAACACAATTGCATGATTAGACATGTAATAATGTCACTAGGCTTTATGATTGACCTTATCACACAAGTGATCTCCCTAACACTTGAGTAACGGATAGGATAAAACTAAATCATATTGGCGTTAAGTATGTGCAATATAGACCATCTTTGTATTTGTGTTGTATTAAGGACAAAATATTAAAATTTTATAGTCGCCTTAATATGTCTAAGATGAGACTCTAGAGAATTAAGTATGAAATATACCCGATTTCATACTAAAGCCTTAGAGCCAAATATCGAATATCAGGTCATACATTGAGCATGTTGATCGAGTGGCTCGAGTTAGATACTTGAGTAGTATCTAAACTTATGATTCATACGACATAGAAGAGTGACATACTCAACTTAATGAGAGTTATGTTGTGACATATATATCATACTGTATGTGCTATATGACGACCGAGAGAGGAAGTGACAAAATAATTTCCTACTCTGTCACTGTGTGAAACTTATATACTCTTGTGTCCTCCTCATATGATACCCTTCGACTTGAAGCTATCACATGAAGTCAAGATTTGATGTTACTACTTTAATATGTTTCCAAGAGCCATGACCTATACGGTCCAGTGGAGCATGTTAGGAAAGTAGTCAAGTTGAGATGGATTATTATGAGCATCTAAGGAAGAATCTTTTTGACATCATCACATAAGCTCGAGCAATTATATTTTGTATATAACCAAGTAATATAATTATTGTATAGAGGGATAGTGTATGCTAACAGTGATGTTCAAATGATCTGGGGTATTATAAATATAAAAATGTTATATTAGTTATATAGTGACTTAATATAATACTATTTGTTGTCTTTTGGTCTCATACCCTATATCTTGTATGAAGAGTAAGAGATATATTGATGTGGTAGTATATTGTGGTTAGTGTGACTTGTGTAGCTAAGTGGAGATGTTATATAAAATTAGAAATGTCCACAACATCCATTATAAAAAGATACGACTCTTCGTAAGTCTATAAAATAGAAACCCTTCTTGTGAAAGAGTATGACTCTTGATGAGTATATAAGAGAGAAAAAAATTGTTTATGATAATTTTTAAGAAAATAGATAACATTTAGAAAAATATATTACTATTCTCTCTCATGTTAAGTTAAACTATAAACAGACTTGGGTTTTGGGGTATAAAAATTACCCGAAACTCTAATAGCATGCAGAAGAAAATAAAAAGTATCAACAATTGTTCTATGTGGGCAGAAAAGCAAACATTTTATCCTATTGCTTCCACATTAAGATTAGTCCTAATTTTCTAACAAGAACTAAAATAATAAAGATAAATGAATTGACTAAAATGTCACAAGAAATATTTTGATAAAGTAAAATAAATTCAAGAAAAAAAATTGATAAAAACACCACAAGTTATCTCGATAAGTTGATAACAATTCTCTATGCAATAAGAAGGTTGAAGAACCTCACAATTAGCAAACTTTATTGATTGAACTTTACTTAAATTTATACTTATAAGAGGGCCTATTTATAAGCAAATTCAGCAAGAGTCCTATGAGAAAACAACTACTTTAAAGTTGGACTGTTAACTAGTTATAAGGATTTCTTGATAACAACTACTCTTAGATGATAAGATCATAACTTACACATGTCAAAATATACATTAAAGACTCTTTATGCTTGAACGGCTAACCATGACTTCTAGTAATAAGATTCTTTTTCTCTTATTTCAACAAGAACTTTAAATTGAAAAAGATTTTCAATTTTGGTGATAAGGATATGTTGAAATTCAGTCATGCTTAGTAGGATAAGGATTCTTGATTTTTTATGAGATTTATTTGAAGTTGAAATCCAATCATAAAGAGATGAGTGTTCTGCTGAGAATCCAAGACTTTTAGGACTCTTATTTATCACGTGTTTAATATGCTCCACGAGTCCATCTAAGCTGTCCATGATAAGAGGAAAGAATGGTAAGGAGATTACTTAGTTGGGAGAATGAGATTTTGCAGACTCTTGATGTCTAGCCTATAGATATATGTTTGGCCAAGTGTCCTTAAATTGTAGGACTCTTTGTTGGTCGGTTTTGATGAACTGTACATGAATAAAAAATCTTGTGAAGGATCTAGTAAGAGTCCTTAAGTTGTAAAACTTTTTAGTTCTTGATTTTCTCGGATTGTAAGAAAATTTAGTGGCCCCCTCTCCCCTTTGGTCAATGGTTGGGCCTCCACCTTTTGAGGCTTTCAAAGTTTGGCTCAAGACTTCTTTCTTTATAAAAGAAAACTTGAAAGTTTTCTTGTGTTTATTGATCCATGATATAGTAATATTTTATCCGTATAGCCTAAGTCACCTTGAATGCGAACCATCATAGGCTTCTCTCCACATGGGTGGATTTCCTCATGAATTATGTCTTAATCTCCTCTTATATAGCGCAACCCCTGACCTCTTAAGTTCATGTAGCTATGATTTTCTTTACAGTCGTGAACTCTTATCATCATGTGGGCAGGATTTCCTTTGTGGCTTCGAGTTTCCAAGCTTAAGTGGCTAATATTTCTCATGTAGTCGTGAGCCTTCATGTTTCCTTAAGCTCTCATGTGGCGTAGTTTAATTTGGTCACCTTGAGCATATATTATGATAAATTAGAAAAAAAATAAAAAATAAAAACCCAAATCAAACTAATATATGTATATATACATATGGTTGTTTTTTATTAATGTTTATAATTAAAATATTTATAAAAAATAGATAATAATCAATTTCAGTCTGAACCGAATTAAATTATAATTGTTTATCCCAATCGTACCAAATAAAAACTCTGGTCTTCTGCACAAGTCGTTCTTTAAATTGAACACTCTTAAAAATATTTGAAAACATTTAACTACATATTTACAGAGACGTTTATTTATCACATATATCATGAAAGAAAAGTTTAAAATAAATTATATTAAATGTTTTAACTATAGGTGTGTTGCTGTAGTTACTCTTTGAATTTAGTTTAAAAATATATTCACTTGATAATATTTGTGTGACACTCCATATTCACATTAGTAGTATTAGACCACACTTTCCGCATAGCATTGTTTATAAGGACTTTTCATGTGCTATAAACTCCTTCTTCTATTAAGTAGGTAATACTTTTGCAATCATAAACAAATAAGACCAAATACAAAATCAAATTCAATCCAAAAGTAACCTACATATCTAAAATAGTAATGAGTTTGATGCCCACTCTCATACTATTTTATAAAACCACAAGCCCACTTAAAATATCAATGCTCTTATCTTCTTTACACTAAATATGTACTACATTTTCTCTCATAAGATTACTAATGTAAATGTAGTTGTCATAATTATGCACTCCTCAATTTGCTTAAATGATCAAATTAAGGACCACTTCACTAAGGTGCTTTGGAAACATAATTTCATACTCCATATCATTGATTCCTTTGTTCTGCTAAGATTTCACAATTTCGGTGATTATAAATACCTTTAATGCTTCTTCATTCATCCATCATAAAAAATAAGATTGACTGATCCCGATATGACAGTGATTTATATTGAATTCAAAATTTTGTGATTGGTTTGTAGTAAGGATTATTCTCAGTAAGAAAATAAATAGAAAATATTCCAAACTTCAATCTATTTTTTAAGGTAAAACCTAAAGCTAGAATTTTTTTCATTCAAATGTTTATCATAATTGTATTGTAAATTTATACCCCCTTTAATACATTAACACTTGAAATAATTTCAGACCAGCCTAATACAAAATTAAGATTAAAAATTGAATGAAAACACTCCAAACTTCAGTCTATTTCCAAAGGCGCTGCGAGAATGATTCAAGTAGTCCAACATACTCGCCTCCATTACTTACATCATGCCAACAAGACAGAGCAATTAAGTAACAGAGATATATGATACATAAACCAGTTTTCGTCTTTAAAAAGCTCTCTAAAAAAAGAAAAAAGAAAAAAGCACAGCAGGATTTAAAACCCTCACTTTATTACTTCAAAACAACAACTTCTGTTTCAACATAAATTAACCATATCACTTACAAGCTAACTAGTTTAAGAGAGTTGGCCTTCTCTTGCAAGGTATCCAGCAGGCTATCAAAACTCTTCTTGAAAGATTCAACTCCTTCCAGCTCCAGCTGTGACCCAACCTCATTCCAATCAATCCCCAGCTTCTCAAGGGCACTGTAGATGCCTTCAGCTTCAGATACATTTGAGTCAATTGTCCTTGAAACAGTACCATGGTCAATAAATGCTCGGAGAGCTTGATCTGGCATGGTTGAAACCTGCATAAGAAAAAAGAAATATAAACAAGACTGCTCTCAAATAAATCTCCTTCAAGAAATGGTCACATTCTTCTTCAGAAGCTTGTTGAACAAATAAATCTCTCTTAAAGGAATAAACAGTAATCATCAAGCATACAAGATAAGTTATGAACCCATAAAAGTAGCTCACCGTGTCTGGTCCAATGAGAGGAGCTACATATAAAGTATCAGGGTAGGCAGGATTCTTCACGCTGGTTGATGCCCACAGCAGCCTCTGCTTCTTGGCACCCTTTTTCACTAATGCCTCCCATCTTGGACCCGAGAACTTCTTCTGGTAGAGTTTGTATGCCAGTGCTGCTTGAGCAACTGCAGCCTGATATGATTACAATGCCATGTGAATAAAAAAATCATCTCAACGTTGCAGGTTTCATGTTCTTTAAGCCTAAGGATATGGAGTTACCTTTCCACGGAGATCAAGAGCTTCAGGAGTACCAATCTTTTCTAGCATCTTGTCAATCAGGGTATCTACCCTACTGACAAAAAAGGAAGCAACACTTGTAACCTTTGAGAGGTTATCAAGCCCAGAGGCCTCAAGGCCATCCAAATATGCATCAATAACAGCTTCGTATCTTGCAAGGGAGAATATTAACTAAAGGAAAGACCAAAAGGAAATTATATCAGAATGTTGTCCTCCAGGCTTTGCAAACCAGTAACATGAAAAACAAGTAGTTAAAGGTACTGAAGGATATAGTAGTTAGACGGGCCGAATTTATGCCATTTTCTAATCTTGGCTGGTAGAAAAAAACATGTATACCTGCCTTGGACAAACAGCAATCTACAATCAAAAGATACACTGGAAAATCCTAATACATTAACCGCAAGTTTGGCTTGGTTCCTCATTAAAATCCCACCCTACTCATTCAGTTAATTCCTGCCTCAATTTGAATAACTACCACTCCAAAGAATTCAATGGAAGTAGACTATGTTTTAAACCTCAAAACTATATGCAATTCCAGATATCAATATTAGTCAAGTAATTGAAAGTTCCTCAAAAAGAAAACGAAAGAATAGAGTACAAATTAAATTAGAACTGACCCAAAAACAACTAACAGTACTAACTTCTATCTTTTAAGATTACTTATCTTACTTTGATACATAATGATAATAAGGTCAAAGGAAAGAAGGAGAGGCTTGAGAAACTTACAGTGACATTGACGCTAATGCCCCTTGAAATAACTTCCTTGATTGAAGGGACACATGCAGCAGTAGCAGGAATCTTGATGTACACATTACGGCGATCTACCACTTGGTGAAGATATTTTGCTGCCTCAACAGTCCCCTGGGTATCATCAGCAAGTCTCGGAGAAACTTCAACAGAAACATAGCCATCGCCACCATCTGTTTGATCATAAATTGGCTCAAAAAGTTTGCATGCATCTTGGATATCCTTCACCACAAGTTCCCAATATGCACTTTCAATGTCTTTTCCTGACTGTACGAGTTCCCTGAAGATTCCATTAATTTAAATTATCAGTAACATTGAAAATATCAGCCTGAATAAGAGTAGAAACTTTATAGGACATTCAAGTAAGTTTAGCCGAATGGCTTTTCGTGGGACCATGAGAACAGTAACAAGCCAACACCATTAAGATCCAAACAGATGTGGTTCCTTTCCATGGTGCCTTCACGCAGTGCAGAAAGTTCTTTTCTGTAATAAGCTACAGTACCAGAAATCACTCAGGTCTTCTGTATATCAAAATTCAAGCCCTATTACAGGTATGGGAGTACCATGTCTGAAAGCTTGTAAGCGAATGACCCTCCAAAAGCAAAATACTCAGGCAGGAATTTTGCACCTCTTTTACTGTAAATAGATCAGCAATATGAATGCTCCTAACCATTGGATACTTTATAGGCTAACAAGCTAGTTTCCAATATTGAACTGACATAGGAAAAGATTACAGTCTTTTCCTCCATCACAGTGCCCTTAAGCAAACTTCTGTCACCTTCAACATTGCTGGTGGTTCACTCAGCCAATTAACCCAGCTCCAACCGCTTACAAACCAAAAGGGGAAATGCAACAGATTGACCCATTACCACACTCAAATGGCTTACAACTGGGGAGTCCTAAGATACTGAGAATAACTCAGTTGATCACTTTTTTTTTAAAATAGAGAATACCTGAATTGATCATTATAAGCATTCGAAGATGATATTGCTTTCTGGAAAATCTGCAGGTAGAGAATAGTTCAGAAAAGTTGTAAGTGATCATAATAGTCAATGAAATCACATAATATAAACTTGAAGATTAAACAGAAAAAAAGTACAAAAAAAAAGGAATAAATAAATAATTACCGCAGGGTTGCTGGTTACACCTCTTACACCACTTGCAATCAGTGGAAGCAAATCAGTTACAGGGCGGCAGAGGTTATCATACCATGGACTCTGCCCTTCGCGCTCATATAGATCATGAAGAACTGTTCTCTTTACAGTACTTCCATTTCCCTCAGACTGAGAACACCTGACATTGTGATAAGAACTTACTGAATAGTGAAAGAGACAAATTCTAGGATCAACTACAAATTTGACCAACGAGGTTCTTCTCAAAAAAGAAAAGAAAAGAAAAGAAATAGCCACCGAAAACAATTAATTCCCATATTTCTTGCAAATGCAGTCTAGTAGAAACAAAAAAAAAATAACAGTTAGACACATTCTAAGGGCCTGCAGGATGGCATAGGCGTGCCATTGTTGATCGGTACCTTCTAAGAGAGAGGATCCATGAAACAGAAAAGAGAAAACAGCTTTTACATGACAAAAGAATATACTCTATAGAGGAGAAGAAATCCAACATGGCAAGCAATTGCCGACCGTTAAAGGCAGAAAAAAGAAGGAAAAAAAAATGATCGGTGCCTAACATATCATTGTAAAAGCAAGACATTCATTCAGGAAAAGTAGTCATAAAGGTAAGAAGGATACACCTGAATATCAGCTAGGCCGCTACATATCACCAAAACATGTATTCTTTGGTATAAAACAAATTCATCATAACGGAAAGGTTATAAACTTCGCCAATCAAGCACTAAGAACCGCAGGAGAAAGGAAATAATATAATCCTTAGTAAGATCAAATCACATGTATTGAAAACGTTTCCCGACCCTCAAGTAAACAGAATAATACAGCCTTTTTCACGGAAGACAAGAACATAGCAAAGATAGATCATATAAACAGTGAATAAAAGAGAAGAGTTGCAAACTCTTCATCGCCATGGACCTGGAACAGAGAATTCAAAACTAGAGAATACTCAAACAGTAAAAAGAAACATCAAAAGAAAATATGAACGCGGAACAAAAATCTATGTTCAAAATAAAATCCTCAGTCAAAACAAAGAAAAAGTTGGAGATCAGCACCATCATCAAAAAAACAAACAATAGAAATGTCAAAGAGGTAAGAAAGAGAGTAACTACACCAAGGAGGCTGCGAAAGGACGTGTGCTCCGTAGAGACAGCTGGGAGGACCTCAACCTAGCGTTGAAACCATTGACCGCACGGAGATAGATGAAGCATTTAGGGGAAGAAGAAGAAGAAGAAGATCGGGAGTTGAAGGACGATGATAGAGTGGAGGCAGGGTTGGGATTGGAGAGCTTGGAAACGGTAGCCATGGTGAGGGAAGGTAGACAGGTGGTACCTGAGAGATTGAGATTCAGGCACGCAGAGAGTTGGTGAGGAAGGAGAAAAAGTTTGGTTATATTTTTCCTCTTCCAAAAAAGGACGCTACTCCGATAGGAAGGAGGCGATGCGGAATTTAAGCTGGGAGAGAGGCCATCTTATGTTGACCGAAGGCGGGCAGGCGGAGACTGGAGACCGAAGGGTATTTGTGGAAATTGGGGACATTTGGGGTTAGATGCGGGTTCCATCTCATGCTTACGTCACATTGTCCCTGTTAAAATTTTTTTTTTTAATTTTTTTTTTTAACTTTTCCTTGCTCTAAAGGGTAGTATCTTCCGGTAAGTTCGAGCAAGTTTGTTACCTTGTGACATTCAAAACTTTACTTAGTGTATTCGCATCTCTCCTTTTTTCCAAAAAAAAAAAAAAAAAGAAAAAATAGATTGGTTTTCATCTATTGTAAATATTTTAATTAAATAAATTTAATTATCACAGTTTCTTTTTTGTTAAATTTGTAATAATTTATTAAAACACAATCCAATTCAACCATTATTGTTCTAATTAAGACATCAATAAACTATACTTTACACCCATTAAATTAAATATTCACATACACGTATACTAAAATAGTAACTAGTTTTATTTTTTCATTATCTAAGAATAAGCACTTCTGCCTCAAGTAGTATTTTGAAAAGACTAGAAATATATTTTATAATTTTTTTCATCTACTTTTTAACAAAAATAATATAATTGTCTTCTTATTGCTACTTTTATTTTTCCAACCACCTTCATCACTGTTATCATCTTGCCCCTCCCACTTTCTCTCAGTTGTTTTTTCTATTGTCACTCTTATTGTTTTCCAAATTTTTCAATTAGTGCAAAAAGTTCCATCACTGAATGCATTGATTTCTCCTTCCTCTTTTGGTTCTTAGCCTAATTATTTCCCGTTTCACTAGATTCATGCAAATTGTATCCTTTATAAATTCCTAAAAGCATTAGCATCTTAAAATAATTTTTGGCGTGCCTCAAAATTGACCAACCAAATTAGAAATATTGTGCACATATATTAAATGAGCTTTGTTGACACTTTATTGTGCCCAAAAAACCTTGTTAAGAACATGGAGACCCCTTCCTAACACTTTAGAGTGCCCAGGATGCCTGTGTATGAGCCTAGAAGCGCCTAGGCAAAATATCATGACTCTCCCAACATTTCTAGGCACTGATGAGGCCTCTGCAGGGCACTATTATCTTCTTCTTGATAGATTAAATTTTCTCTTTTATGATTTCCTTAAACTCACACACAAAAACAAAATGGATACATTAAAAACACACACATGCATTTGAAATCGAGAAGAATACAACTAAGAAAGGACCTAAATGAAAACACCTCCCATACATTTACCAGGTCGTTTTTACCTATTTGTGCTCAAATTTCTCTCAGTTTAATTGTTAAAACTCCTTCAAATTCGACTCAAAAGTCTTTCCTGAATAGTAAACCAAAAGTGTGGATCCTTAGTTAGCCAAGTTTTCTTGACTAACCTCCCCTTCCCGACACATGCACACTATTAATTAATTATTTCTGTCCTACGGTAACTAGTTTAGTTACTTTATTTCCTCATGCATTTGATTTTAAACGAATTAACAGGAACTTAAAGCAAATCTTATCAAGAAATCAGGTTGGATTTTCAAGCAATTATACCTATAGACAATGTTTTCGCAAGCTTCTTATACTTGCTTTGTGTTCCTTCTTTGAAACAGCAAGGGTGTTGCTTTCTTTTCCTGAGGATAAAAAGCATTTTAGTTAAACAAATCATGCAGATGGATAAAAAAAATGATTGAAAGAGTTAAGGGATTTACCTCAAAGAAACAGGCCTCTGCGTAATATGTTTTCTTTCTTATCTCTCTCTCTCTCTCTCTCTCTCTCTCTCTCGCTAGTTTTCTTTTTTATTTTCGACTTCCAAGTGATTTCTTCCCTCTCAAATGCCCAAATGGTCTATTTAAATAGGATTCTCAAAATGTTTTAGGCCATCCAATCACGTGTAAGTGATCTGGACCATTGGGGGAGAGAGTGGCCAACCGGTTTTGGGTGCGGGCCGATAGATGCTTGCGACTTGGTGCCTATGCGTGTCAAGTTAACTATGGGGTCCCGTTATCACATATTTTCTACATTTTCTTTCTCCCACAGTTAGGGAATTTTTTGCCCCTTATCTTTCTCAGGGGATTTTCCCTTTTTCGGTGGATTTCCTATTTCCTAAGGGATTTTTCTCCTTTAGAAATTTTTATTCTTTTTGGGAAATCTCCCTCTCAGGATTGGTCCCTTTTGGAGGATTTATCTCCCTTTTAGGGAATTTTATACTTATAGGGAATTTGACATCAATAACACAATGCTCTAATATCAACTTATGCGAGAGGGTATGGGAAAAATTGTTTTGACTTCTAAAACCTCAATCAACACATTCAATCAGAATATCAAGCACCTAATTAACTCTCCCTACTTGAATCTACAGTCACTTATATGGCACGCATAAACAAAAAATAGAGAAATTAAAAAGAGAAGGAAAGACGTTACGACTCACTCGATAAGTCGATTCTAACTCTTTAACTCAACACGATTTTGTAAAACTCTCTAACTTTGAATAAATTGAAGAACACTCCAGAAAATTAGTCAAGCTAATTTTGAGAAAGCACAATTTTTAACTTTTATTGATAAACTAAATTTTGATTTACATCCTAAGATCTAAAGCTTTTATATAGGTTTTTATTTACTTATTCTAATAAGAATATGATTTAGAATTTCTATCCAAACTCTTAAACTTATTTTAACTAGAAAAAAAATATAAAAATATTAAAATAATTAAGTCTTGTCCTAAACTTAACTAAAATAATCAAAAAAAATTAAAAAAATTAATAAAATAATATTTTTTCCTTAATCTTGATCTTCATTGGAGTTTAAATTTGGGTAGAATTTCTCCCCTAATTTTGGCATTTAAATTACATGGATAATTGTGGAAGTCTTGGAATTCTTGTAACATTTGAAAAAGGAAAATAAAAGAGTCTAAAAGGACTTAGAAGTGGGCTAACTTGCAGGCAGCATGCTAGGCGTGTGCAAGTAACGTGCATGTGTCACTCGAGTTGTGTGAGCTAGGCACGTGGGGCTCCTTCATGCGCGTACTAGGCATTGGGCATGCGTCTGGTGTGCTGCGTACGCACCCATGGGGTGTGCATACCTGTTAATGTCTGCACGCATGCTCACGTGCACTAAGGCGTGTGGAGCTACCTGTCCACATATGCGCAGTTGCGACACATGTGGGTAGCCTATCATGCGTTTGTGTGCGTATTATGGGGCATGCAAGTGCTGCTATTTGCACCTATGTGTTTGGCTGTGTAGGTGACATGCAGTATGTGCGGGTGCCACAGCTCACATGTGTGAAGGGGCACACACGTTTACCTTATTGGTATCCACACCTAAATCACGTCTTGGGCTTCCTTTTGGTCTGGAACTCGGGGGTCGAGTCTTTTCTTTGTCATGAGGCCCAATAACTTCCTTATTTCTCATCTTTTCTAATTCTACTTCTTCTTAAGCCAAGGTTTGTATTCATTTAATCCTAATTCACTCCCTTGGGCTTGTATTTGGGTAGATTCAACTTAAGTACTTTCTATTCGGGAACACTTTCGGATATGTATAGGAAGCTCATTGTTGTTTATTATTTTTCGTCATTCATTGGTCACAAAAACCTCCTATTTATCACTAGATTTTTTCTCAGTTATTTTCATATCATAATTTATCTAATTTCCAAGGGATTTTATCCCTTTGGGGAGATTTATCCCTTTATCGAGGGATTTTATTCCTCTTGGGAAAATTAGTTCCCTTTTTTAGGGAATTTTAATGGACTCAACCATGTTTACACAAAAGTTTTCACCAAAATTTATGTATTTTGATTAGTCAAGAGTTAACTTTACAACATTACAATCCCCTAATAATGTAGCGTTTTCTAGTTTGTTACAAATTCTACCCTTTAAAAAAATTTGATACCCCAAATTATTATTAACTAAAAATAGCTTAAGATATTTAACTTATATGTCTTTTTTGTGCTCCAATGTAGCCTCTTCTAAGGAGTGATGCTACCACAGTATCTTGACTAGAGGGATTTTCTTCGACCATAGTACTTTCTCTTGATGTTTTAATCTTCTCATGGGCACCTCTTCATAGGTCAAATTCTGTTTGAGTAGAAGGGGTTCGTACGAGATGATGTGCGATGAATAAGGATGATACTTTTAAAGCATTGACATGTGTAATACATTATGTATATTGGAGAGCTTCAGTGGAAATTTGAGTCTGTAGGCTATAGTCTCGACTCTTTCTAAAATTTTATAAGGTTCGACTAATTGATGGCTCAACTTTTTTTTCTTCTCAAATCTCATGATGCTCTTAATTGGGCATACTTTTAGAAAAACATGGTTGCCTACAGTAAACTCAAAATCCTTCTTTTAGTTGTCTGTATAACTTTCTATCTACTCTGGGCAGTTTGGAGGCTTTTCTTGATCACAACAATCTTGATGTAGTTTATTCCACTAATTCTAGTCCAATTGATTTTATCTCACCAACTTCTTCGTAATAAATGGTCTATATATTTATTTTCAAATCTTATTTAATTTAAAGATCTATATTTTCTAAAATTGATTTCTTTTCTTAGCCTTTTCCAAAATAAAGTTTATTGAACAATTTATCTTTTGTCTCTTTGTCCATTTCTAATTTTTTCATTCAGTGCAAAATGCATTGATTTCTCCTTCCTTTTTTGGTTTTTAGCCTAATTATTTATAATTTCACTAAATCCATGTAAATTACATCTTTTTCAGTTCTTTGTATAACCCCAAAAGCATTAGTAATTTAAAACAATTTTTAACATGTTTCAATATTGATCAACCAAATCAAGAAAGAAATTAATGAAATTAAAAAATAAAGGAAAATGTAAACTAATAAGCGAAAAAATTTATCGAGTAAATTTAGAAATTAACTAGAGAAATTGAGTATTGACTTCAAGAATTTGCAAGAAATGTACTAAATGATTAAGAAAAGAAATAGGGTTATATCTAAGGATTTTATTTTTGAAAATGTAGTTAACTTAAGGAATTCAAATAATAATATAAAAAAAACATAAAGAGATATGTGGGGTGAATTGAAACATAAGCTTGAGAGCCTGAGGATACTTCATGAAATAGGCATAAATAAAGGTTGCAAATTTGAAAATTAATAAATAAAGAAAAATATACATAAAAAAAATAAAGCATTAAGTAGAACATTCAGGTTAAATCAAATAGGGGCAACCATGTAAGAAAATTTTTTGGGCAATAAACTATGAAAAATAGGGTGTTAAATTAAGTATAAAAACATTAATAAATTGATAATAAGGGAAGAGATTCAACTCAAAACAATACAAGTTTTGGGAATTAAAAAAAAAAGAAATAAAAAAATAAAAAGAATGAAATACATGACACTATACTTAGCGAAGTAAATAAAGGCAATTGGATGTAAAGAAAAATATATTTTTGGGTACATAAAGAATTTTTAATCAAATATTTGAAAAATTAAAAATCTCTAATGAAATACGAAAATTGAGATGTAAAGTAAAAAGGAAAGAGAAATGATGATGTGGAAGGGACTTGGAAGGATCGTAATATTCCCAGAACCTCACATCACGTATGATTAGAAGCTCTTAATCATTTAATTTACCTGCCCTACTTGATAATTTCACCCAGCAACATGGAATGCAATAATTAAGATAATTTGAAAAATTAAAAAGAAAATAAAGGAAGTCATAGCTTACCCGATAAGTCAATCGTGATTCTCTGGCTCAAAAGACTTCTGAAAGCTCTCTAACTTTAAGAATTCGAAGAACAATAAAAAATTAGCCAAACTAATTTCATAAAAAACAAAAGCTTTGACTTTTTATTGATTTGATGAATTGTATTTACAACCTAAGTACTAAGGTCCTTATATAGACCTTTATTTTTTATCCGACTTGAAATAAAAAACATAATGCAATCTTAATTCTTAATAAGACTTAGACTAAAAAACTTTAAAGGAAATAATTAAAATAGTGTCAATCCTAATTTAACCTTGGAGAGGAGAAGAAAGCACATGTCACACACGTGAACATGCTCACATGCACAAGTGGGCAACCGAACATGCGAGAAGGAGTTCTCGCACTCGTAGACTCTTGCTAGTGTGAAGAACGCTTATGGGGCATGCAGATAAGTTTTCTCGCAATTTAGTATGAGTGTATGTGTATAACAGCCCGCTACACACGCGCAAGAGATTAGGCGCACAAGCAAGGCGGGCGCACAGGAAGATCATGCACGTGAACATCATGTCGTGTGCGCGCAAGTGACATGTGTGCACGAGAAGAAATCGCGCACCTAAGTGCATATGCTTGCTTGTAGCCAAGCACACATGTGGGACCCCTCCCATCATGGGATGTGTGCAACATGATTTTGGAGTAGCCTTGGCCGAGAAAGTTGATCTTTTACCCATATTTCCATGTGATTTTATCCAAAATCACATGTGATAATGGCTACATTATTTTAGTATTTTTATTTATTCATATTCTATTGTAAATCTATCATTTAAGATTATCTAATTAGTATTTTTAGAATAAAAATTGAGATAAATTATTATTTTATTAATTTTTAAGTATTTGTATTTAATTAGTAATGATTAGGTGAGAGCTTATAAAAAGGCTTCATTATTAAGTTGTAAAACATAACTTTAGAAATTGATAAATAAAAGCTTTTGCTTAAAATTATCTTTGTTAATTTTGAGTGTTCTTCAGGCGTCTCTAAGATAGGGAGCTTTAGATTGCTTCATTAAGACAAGAAATTAAGATCAACTTATCGGGTTAGTCATGACGTCTTTCCTTATTCTTTTTATTTTTCAGTTACCTAGATAAGCCTTCAATATGTTGATTGTGATTTTAGTAGGGAGGGTTGAATTTATGTTAAAATTTAAATTGCTAAATATAGTGGGTTCATAATCGAGGTATTTTTAATCCGTGAAATTTTTCATCTCCACCCCATGTCATTTGGTATCAGAACTTAGACACCTTATTGAGCTTATTATGTCATTTTGCTTTACACTTGTTCTTGCATAGTTAGCAACTAAAACACCTCGTTGCTAATATGTATTGCTTATGATTTGTATCCCACTTAATCCTATCCAGTTTGTTCTTTCAAATAGTAGTGTTTTGTAAAATTAGTCAAAAAAATTTATACTAGAAAATCAAAGAAAACCAATTGCACCCCATAAGGCAATATGAGTTTCTTATGCTGCATTTATAAACAACAAAAGATTAACTACGTACCAGGTGACAAAAACTTTTGTTTTGTTAAAAGAAAATTACCTCACTTACTAGATGTGCATGAAAATTTATGTTTTTGCATTACACAAACAAGGAAGATTAACCGTCTCTATAAACACATGAAAGTCATTGCTCCATGTTTAATTGAAAGCACTGCATCATTGAGTCTGTATATATTTGACATAAAAGAAACTTAATTGTTCGTAAAGCGTAGCCATCATTAGGGTAGTATAACTAGGAATAACATTTTGGTTATATCCATTAAGATTGATCGGATCCCTTACACTTTAAGTACAAAATTGTTTCTTTGTGCTCAAGTTTCTATCCTTCATTGTGCTTTGGTTTTGAGATATACCTAAATAGCTTCTCGTTTTTAATTACTTAATATTTAATTAATACACATCAAGTTCTTCTTATGTGTTCTTAACTTGAGATTCTAGAAACAAAATTCCCCGTAGGATTCCTCTTTTTATCTTTAAGACTAACATGCAAGTCCTGATTAAGTGAACTTAGTTCCTGATGCTCAACTTGGTGGAATAAGCTATACAATGAGAGATTGTGAGGTAAACACAAGTGAAGGTGAGGGAGTGTGCTTTTATTTCACTAACCTTTTCTAAACCTGAGTCAAGTCCTCGTAGTTTGAAGGGCTCTGAATTTACAAGCCCAAAGCGAGGACAATGAGCAAAGAGAAAACATATTTCATACCCATTGCCTAGTTAATGGCAAGGTATGTAGTATGATCATCGATGGGGGAAGTTGTGCCAATGTGTCAGTCCTCTACTAGTGGAAATAGTAGGGTTAACATGCACCAGACATCCTAACCTTTACTATTTGCAGTGGTTACATGAATGTGGTGAGGTCAAGGTCACACGATAAGTCGTGGTACCATTATCCATCGATCCATACAAGGACAAGGTATGTTGTGATGTTGTACCTATGCATGTTAGCCACCTAATACTTGGTAGGCCTTAACAATTTAACAGACAGGTGCAGCATAACAGTCGTACCAATCATTACTCGATATGAAATGATGGTCTATGTCATGCTTTCACACCTCTACCATCAAAGGAGGTACACGATGACCAAGTTAAAGTGAAAAAAACTTTCGACTCCTATATGGAAAAGCAAAAAGAGATAAAGGGGGCTAAAAAGAAAAGAGAAGGCCCAATGAGAGAAAAAGATGCTGAAAATAATAAAGTCAGCCCACTCAGAGAAAAATATGCCCAAAAGAAAAATAACAAAGGCCCAATAAGAGAAATAGAGAGGGATAAAAGGAGTGAGAGTCTTTATATGAGGGAAAGAAAGGTGAGGCGAGGGATTTATGAGAGGAAAAGCCTAATTATACTTCAGTACATTGAAGTTTATATGATGTTAACTGACCTTAACAATTATTTGCCAAGTTCTATTATTTCTCTCTTATAGGAATATGAAGACATCTTCCTAAAAGAAATCCTAGACGGTTTGCCACCACTATGAGGGATCTAACATTAGATAGATTTCGTCTCTAGAGCAACCATACTCAATCGACTTGCTTACCAAAGTAATCCTGAAAAAAACGAAGGAACTTTAGAAATAAATAGAGGAATTGTTAGGAAAGGGACATGTTAGAGAGAGCCTGAGTCCTTGTGTTATTTCAGTGTTGTTAGTACCCAAGAAGGATGGTTCCTAGAGGATGTGTGTTGATTATAGAGCTGTCAACAAGATCACAGTAAAGTATCGACATCCTATCCCTAGGTTAGACAATATGTTGGATGAGTTCAATGGTTATACCATTTTTACTAAGATAGATCTTAAGAGTGGATACCACCAAATAAGGATGAAACTTGAAGATGAATGGAAAATCGCCTTTAAGAACAAAGTATGACCTTTATGAATGGTTGATAATGCCTTTTGGTCTCTCCAATGCTCCTAGTACGTTTATGAGGCTTATGAAATATGTCCTACGCCCATTTCTTAGTAAATTTATTGTAATCTACTTTGATGATATCCTACTCTATAACAAGACCCTAAAGGAACACCTCTAGCATATTTGATTAGTTCTTGAGGTCCTTAAGGAGTAGTTGTATACCAATGCTAAGAAATGCACTTTTTATGCGACAAACTTATATTCTTAGGATTTATGGTAAGTAAACGAGGCATTGAGGTGGATGAGGAGAAAGTAAAAGCACTTAAACAATGGCCTACTTTAACAATAGTTAGTGAGGTGAGAAGTTTTCATGGGTTAAAAACTTTGATCGTAGATTTGTTAAAGATTTTAGTTCTATAGTGGTTCTCCTGAATGAATTGGTTAAGAACAACGTAAAGTTTGCATGGACTAACAAATAAGAATTTTTTTTATTTTATTGAAAGACAAGTTGTGTTCTACACCTATTCTTACTTTAACGAATTTTAACATAACTTTCGATCTTGAATGTAGTGCTTCAGATATATGGTATAGGCGTAGTACTTATGCAAGAAGGTCATCTAATAGCCTACTTCAGTGAGAAGCTTAGTAGTGAACCTCTAAACTACTCAATCTATGATAAAGAGTTGTATGCATTGGTAAGGTCAATAAAAGTATGGCAACATTATGTATTGTCAAAAGAGTTTGTGATTCACAAAGATCACAAATCCCTGAAGCACTTGAAAGGACAAGGTAAACTCAACTGTCAGCACGGTAAGTGGGTGGAATTCATTGAATCTTTCCCCTATGTTATCAAGTATAAACAGAGTAAGGATAACATTGTGATCGATGCATTATCCCGAAGGTATGTTTTAATTACTAATCTACATTTTAAATTCTTAGGATTTGAACATATCAAGGATATGTATGCCAATGACAAATATTTTTTTTACTGTTTATCATGCATGTGAACACTATGCATTCAAAAAATATTACAGGTACGATGGGTTCCTCCTCAAAGATGGCAAGTTATGTGTTCTTAACTATTTAATTAGGGAATTACTAGTGCGTGAAATGCATAGTCGGGGACTCATAGGTCATTTTAGTGTAACCAAGACTCTAAATATTCTACATGAGCACTTTTATTGGCCAAACATGAAAAGGGATGTTAAGCGTATATGTAATCAATGTATTGTATGGAGACAGAAAAACCTAAGGTTTTACCTCATGAACTTTACACACTGTTTCCTGTACCTATGACATTTTGGATAAATATTTCCATTAGATTTTGTGCTAAAGTTGCTTAGGATAAGGAGAGGTAACAATAACATATTTGTTCTAGTGGATCGATTTAGTAAGATGACATACTTCATTACATGCCATAAAATTGATGATGCAACAAATATTATTAATATGTTTTTTACAGATGTTGTGATACACTATGATATTCCTAAAACTATCGTAAGTAATAGAGATGTCAAGTTCTTTAGTCACTTTTGATGAGTCTTATGGGATAAACTAGGAATTAAACTATTATTTTCCACTGCCTGTCACCACTAGATAGATGACCAAACTGAGGTGGTCAATAAGACTTTAGGTTCCTTATTGAGAACTGTGGTTAATTGAAATCTAAAAACTTAGGAAGATTGTTTGCTTATGGTTGAATTTGCCTACAATCGTAGCATTCATACTTCCACACGATTTTCACATTTTGAAATTATCTATGATTTTAATCTCTTAATTCCACTTGATCTCACACTTATACCTTTGCAAAAAATTAACAATACAGATGGACAATAGAGGAAGTAACTCATTAAAACCATGCACGAAAAGGCATGAGAACATATCCAAAGGCATGCTAACAAAGGAAGAAAACAGGTTGTATTCCAATTAAGAGACTGGGTTTGTGTTCACATGCGAAAGGAAAGATTTTCTAAACAACAGAAGTCCTAATTGGATCCTAGGGGAGATGAGTCGCTTCAAGTTTTAGAGCGAGTCAACGATAAAGCTTACAAGATTGACTTATTAGGTGAGTTTAGTGTCTTTGTTACATTTAAGGTTTTTGATCTCTCCTTTTGATTTAGGTAAAGGTTTAAGGACGAATGTTTTCGAAGAAGACAAGGATGATGTTAATACGCACAACACCGACAGGAAAACTCAATCTCAAAAACCAGACTGTAACATCCCAGATACTTAATAAGGTAATAGGGAATCTGATAACAGAAATTGATACGAGTGTAAATAACTAATTTAACATTGGAGCTGAAAATATAAATCCCTTACACAAAATCAAAGGTTTATTTTACACTTGAGGCCAAAGATTGGCTAGCAAAATAAGAATATGCAGATTAAAAGTCATTTAAATAGTTACAAAAGGTGTCTTCAGAGTATGGAGAAAATAAGGTACTCATAACCATCTTAAGGATCCAAGAAGGGATCCAAACGAACTTCTATCATATGAGGGGACACAAATTAGGGGTGACTTTCATATAAACTCAGTAAGGGAAAAAAATATTTAAACCACACCACTAAGGTTTAAAAAGTAATTAACCTTTAAAAAGAAACATCGTTCCTCAATTAAATAAATTAATTCAGAAGTCTCCACAAGATAAGCTCATTTCAAATACTTAGAAAAGTTTATTATTTTACTTATAAAAACAAATGAATATTATCAACATATTGGGTAGTAAAGGTAGGAAAACTATATGGCCAATCATAAGCAAACATTGCAATAGAAACTAGTTGAACCAACCAAGATTTTAACAAGAGCAGGAAAATTTAGAAGAATCATCATACGAATTAACCATAGAGTTTCCAAACAATTATTCTCAATCCTATTTGTGTTTTATTTCATGCGAAGCCGTTCCAACATATATTTAATGAAGGCAGAGGGGTTCCCAACTACCACTGTGAATGACCATATCAATTCATTCCCTATTGGGGTCGATTCAATTTCTATTTTGGGTTAGTTCCATAATGATATTAGGTTAGTTCCATAACGATATTAAATAAGTTCTATAATGATATTGGGTATAAACTATGACCACGACTGTTCGCTTCCACTGTGGCTCTACATATCATATCGTAAATCCACTATCGTCAGATAAAAACACCGATCATTCACAGGAAATGGTTCACCAACATATCATATTCAGAGGAGGGATAAACAGAAATCCCTCAAAGATAACAGTCAAACGGATTTTCATTCTTTTCTCTTTCATATTCGATATTTATTTATAATAATCACATACTCAAATCCATCACATATTCATAATCGTTTCATATCCAGAACGAGGTGGAGTTCAACAACATATTCGACTAACGACCTGTTATACCCAGCCTTGATCATCAAAATATTCTTTAAAGCCAGAACTCCTTAGAACAACTCTCTTTGCCATTACTAAGAGTAAGATAAAGGGTCAATCCCACATGCATTTCAAATCATCATATAACACATTCTTCATGAATAATATGTCATGTATTCATATTCAAGTAATCAATCATCAAAACAAGCATAGAAATCCATCAAATACTAAAGAATCTCTTATTGTAACCGTAACTAGAGTTGTCTTTTAGGTGAAAAAGAAAAGGGCCCTCTGATATTTCCTACTTCCTTCCACTTATTTCTTTCTCTAAAACCTTTTCTCTCTCTCTCTCTCTCCAAAATTTACTAGAAATAAAGAAGGGTAGATGGTGGAAAAATAAGAGGGAAGAAGGATCCTTTAAATAGCAAAAAAAGGGCCTTGGATGTACGCCAAGTGGTGAAAATCAGAGAAAGACACATGGAGCAAGTGGTTGGCATGGGACTCGCACAACATAGCTCACATGACGCGATAGCCGGTCACGTCGTGCATAGTGGGTCGTGGCTGACAGCACACAAGCTGCCATGCAGCTGCGCACCCAGGCATGCCATGCTGCATGTGCAGTGCTTGTGCGTTGGCTGCTGTTGCGCAAGCCTGTGTGCTATGACCATGCACAGTGCCCACAACTTGTTTTCGCAGTTTTATGAGTTTTTTTGTTTCCTTTTCTTTTTCTTATCTTTCTTTTTCTTACCTTTCTTGAAAATATCTCAAAAATAATCTTAAAAATAATTTAAGAACAAGTTAAAAAAATTAATGTTCATAAAATAAATAAAATATCAATAAATTTTAAATAGTCATGAAGCCCGAATAATAGAGTTTGACATCACAATTAAGTACAAGGGTTTGAGGTGTTACATAGATATCCCATATGGACTCGAGGTATTGAGAAATCGGATCCAAATACCTTTTGGACCAATCACAAGGAGTCAGGCTAAGAAATTCCAGCTTGCATTCAATTTGCTTGCCCAAGAATGGGAGGTCTAAGAGCGGGACCAAAATAGGTTGTCCGTCCTTAGATAGGAGAAGGGAGCACATGTCACGTACGTGAACTTTTTCACACACACAAACGAGCATCCAAATGTGCGGGAAGGAGTTCTTGCACCCACGGGACTCTCACCCGTGTGAAAAACCAACACAAGGCGTGTAGACAAGTTTTCCTGTAAGTTGGGCATCATGTATGTGTGGAACAACCCGACACACATGCCTAGGAGATCGCATGCACAAGTAGTGCACATGGGAAGATCGAGCATGCAGACATCATGTTGCGTATGTGCAAGTGACGAGCACCTGTGCAGCACACGTGAGAAGAAATCACGTGCACGACATGCTCGTGCGCGTGAACACACACGCACGCTCGCAAACAAGCACGCATGGGATGCGTGCGACATGATTTTGAAATAACCTTGGCCAAGAAAGCTAATCTTTTGCCCATATTTTTCATGTAAGTTTATACAAAATCATATGTGATAATGGTTGCATTATTTTAGTATTTTTATTTATTCATATTTTATAGTAAATATATCCCTTAAGATTATTTAATTAATATTTTTAGAATAAGAATTAAGATATAGTATTATTTCATTAATTTTCAAGTATTCGATTCAATTAGAAGTGATTAGGTGAAAGACTATAGAAAGACCTCACCATTAGGTTGTAAAACACAACTTCAAAAATCAATAAATAAAAGCTTTGCTTTAAATTAGCTCTACTAATTTTAAGTGTTCTTCAAGTGTGTCCAAGATAGAGAGTTTCAGACTACTTCGTTGAGTTAGAAGATTGGGATCGACTTATTAGGTAAGCCATAACGTCTTTCCTTATTCTTTTTAGTTTTCAGTTACCTACATAAATCTTCAATACGTTGATTGTGGTTATAATAAAGAGGATTAAATTTAAGTAATTACGTTTTGAATTGTTGAATATAGTAGGTTGATGATCGAGGTATTTTCGATATGTAGAGTCATCCATCTCCACTCCGCAGCACTAAAGCTCAAATTTAGACACACGGATAAAGAGTTAGGATGCTCGAAACAATGCAAATGCAATATAAGAAATTTAAACGTGAAGCAAACAATTTTCGTTCACTGGATGTGAGTAAGTCTTCATTTACTTATACAATAGAATAAAACAAAGGTTTTCATGCACACCTAGTAGGTGAGGTATTCTTCCTTTGAAACTTCAAAGGTTTTTGTCACATTAGTAGGTGGTTAATCTTCATTTGTTTTGTTTTAAACGCAAATAGAATGTTAATTGCCTTATGATGTGCAACTGGGATATTTTTATATTTTTCTATTTTTTCTACTAATAAAGGATAACAACAATCACTTGAATTATAATGAATATGATGAATTCAAGTGAGATGCAAACAAACAAATTAGCAATAGGATGATCTAATTACTATTTTATGCAGAAGCAAGAATGCTAAAGTAAGATAACATAGTAGACCCACAAGGAGTTTAGCTTTAATACCAACTGATGGGGGATGATCTTAGAATGATTGTAATACTCCCGGAACCTCACACCATCAACGATTAGATCTTAACCACCTAATTTATCCTCCCTACTTGATAATTTCATCCACCAACATAGAATGTAATAATCAAGATAGTTGAGAAATTAAAAGGAAAAGGAAGGACATTACAATTTATGTGATAAATTAATCTTGATTCCCTAACTCAACAAAATTTTTGAAAGCTTTCTAACTTGAAGAACACTCAAAAATTAGTGAAACTAATTTCTAAGAAAACAAAAGCTTTGAATTTTTATTGATTTGATGAATTGTGTTTACAAAGGTCTTTATATAGATCTTTATTTTCTAATCCGACTTGAAATAGAAAACATAATTCAATCATAATTCTTAATAAGACTTAGATTAGGAAACTTTAAAGAAAATAATTAACGTAATGTTAATCATAATTCAAATAGGATAGTTAAAAACAATAAAATAAATAAAACTTGGATCTTCCTCACATGGCCGAATATAGGATCCTTCTCAGTTTTGGCTTACTTTTTGAATTTGGCTTCTCTCCTTCACTTTTTAAGATTTCCTTGAATAATCTTTGATCTGAAATTTTTGGAACTTATAAGACTTGTAGTAGGAATAGACGAACGTACTTGGGCTTGTATAAGGTCTCCTTAGCCGAAGGGTGTGCTCTCATGGACTCCTCATTCTTTTTAGCTTATTGGTCCTTTGAGGCCAAGAGTTTTCTTGACTGCTTGTCCTTCTGCGTGGCACTCCTGCTTCATCTTTTAGTTAGCTATGGAAGATGTTGTCTCCTCCTCCGAATAAGATTCCTCAATAATAAGTTTCGTTGAGTGATCGAACCTCCTCATGATTACCTCCCCTCGACCATGGTTCCCATGGCTTATGATCGAGCTTGGTGGAGCCTTGATCCTTTTCTTGGGTCACTACCACCCTTCTTCTTGATCTTTTAGAATAAATATAGGGCTTGCACCCCTTGGTTCTCCCTGGTTTGGTCTTGACAGCCTCTTTTGGGTCCCATCTTGGAATCAAGGCCCATGGGCCTTCAGTCTTCAGGCTTCAGCCCCTTGGACCAACCATCTTGGGCTCCCTTGGATAGCTCTTGGGTCTAGAATATCCGTTGGACTTCGGTGAGGCACAGATTAGCTGCAATTTGGCCCATAAGCCTGCGAGAATCCTTTAACGAGTAGGAAACCTCTTCCGAGCGAGAGAGGGATTTTGCATGGGCGCGGGCGAGCGCTTTTACATGCACGGTGTGTGTGTGCGTTCCTTGGTCGTGCATGTGCCTCCATCACATGCGCGCACATGCCTTATCATGTGTGTGCGAGCTGCTGGGTGTACGGAACATGTATGCCTCATTATCTACGTTCCTGCAAGTTTGCAGGCAATATTCTCATGAGTTTACGAGCAATATTCCCACTGGTCCTCTGAATCTCGTGGGTATCCTGCTCGTTTTGGGACTCTTCCTCAGATGTTATTTTTGGCTTATTGGATATCACATCAAATAATAAAATAATTGAATATGTAAATTTGTAGAGGAAGAAAGTCATTTTAAAAATGAAGAAATTTAAAAAACAACTGAGCCTTCAATTGAGGAAAAATGAGTATAGATAATTTGGTAGAGTACCGAACTAAATATAGTTAACAATAAGAAGATGTTTCACAAGTCATAATTAAAATTTAAAAAGACAAGTTCCAAGTCATCTAAAAATCACTATGTCAAATCTAATTTCAATAATTGTATATGGAAAAGAAAAGAATTAATAAGTTCAGTTTAAAAGATTAGGATGCTGTGAAACTCGTTTCACCTAGTATTACAAAAACATATATGTGTTGCCGAAATTCAGCATTTAGGTGAACCCTATCTGGTGTCGGTGTTTGAGTTATTAAATCCTAATCAATCCTGATCACAGAGGCTAGTGGCCACTTTGGCGAAATACTATCTGGTGTTGGTGTTGTCATGTTGTTCCCATGTATGCTAGTCATATCCTGCTTGGACGACCGTGGCAGTATGATAGACAGGTACATCACGAATGGTTCAAAAATCAATAGTCTTTACGTCTAGATTACCTAAAACATATTTTAACACCTCTATCTCCAAAAGAGGTCTATGCTGATCAAATCAAAATAAAAAAATCTTTTGAAGAATATTCAGAAAAAAAAACCCACTGAGAGAAAAAGAGGCTAAAAAAATAAAGAAAGTCCATTAAGTGTATAAGAGGCCAAAAAGAACAATAAAAAAGGCCCAATGAGAGAAAATGAGAGAGAGAAAAATATATTTATTTATATGTGAGGGAGAGAGAAATGAGGAGAGTGATATGTGATAAGCAAAGCTTAATTATACTTCGGTATAAGGAAGCCTATCTATCTAACTTTTTCTGATATTGACATTTCTTTGGCTAGTTCTGTTTTTTCTCTTTTGCAGGAATATGAAGATGTGTTGCTAGAGGAGATTTCAGATGGTCTACCACCACTACAAGGGATTGAACATCAGATTGACTTCATCCTTGAAGCTTCAATTCCCAACCATCTAGCCTATTGAAGTAATCCTGAGGAGACAAAGGAACTTTAGCGGCAAGTAGAGGAGTTGTTAAGTAAAGGACATGTAAGAGAAAATTTGAGCCCTTATGCTGTTCTAGTATATTTGTGCCTAAGAAAGATGGTTTTTGGAGGATGTGTGTGGATTGTCAAGCCGTCAACAAAATTATATTAAAGTATAGATACCCTATCTCTAGGTTAGATGATATGTTGGATGAATTGAGTAAATTTACTATTTTTACTAATAAATCTTAAGAGTAGATATCAACAGATTATGATGAAACTTGAAGATGAGTGGAAAACTGCCTTTAAAACCAAGTATGGGTTGTATGAGTGATTAATAATGTCTTTTGGGTTATCAAATGCCCCTAGCACCTTCATGAGACATATGAACCATGTTTAGGACATTTTCTAGGTAAATTTGTGGTAATTTACTTTGATGACATCTTGATTTACAGTAAATCTTTAGAGGATCACCTTCAATATATCCGATTTGTCATTGAGATACTTAGGAAAGAATAATTGTATGCAAATGCTAAGAAGTGTACCTTCTACAGTGAAAAATTGATTTTTTTAGGATTTATAATTAGTGCATAAGGTATTGAGGTAGATGAAGATAAGGTGAAAGCAATCAGAGAATGACCTATTCCAACATTAGCTAGCAAGGTATGGAGTTTCCATAATTTGACGAGCTTCTACCGCAGGTTTATTAGGGATTTTAGTTCTATAGCAGCACTATTAAATGAACTAGTAAAGAAAAATGTAAAATTTGTATGGATTAAAACACAAAAGTATACTTTTACTTTATTGAAAGCTAAATTTGTTCTGCACATATTTTAGCTTTACTTGACTTTAAAAAAACTTTTGAGCTAGAATGTAATGCTTCATATATTGGTATAGGAATAGTTCTGATGCAGGATGAGCGTTCGGTGGCTTATTTCAGTGAGAAACTTAATGGTGTACTGTTGAAACATTAGAGGCAAGACAACACTATTTATTGCTAAAGGAGTTCGCGATCCACACAGACCATGAATTCCTAAAACATTTGAAAGATCAAGGTAAACTCAACCGTTATCACGGTAAGTGGGTTGAGTTCATAAAATCTTTTTTCCTATGTAATCAAGTATAAACAAGGTAAGGATAATATTATTGCTGATACATTATCTCTTAGATATGCTTTGATTTCTACACTTAGCTCTAAGTTATTAAGATTTGAACATATTAAGGAGATGTATACTAATAATAATGATTTTTCTACTGTTTATCATGTATGTGAGCATTCTGCATTCTAGAAATTTTATAGCATGATGATTTTCTCCTTAGCGATGGTAAGTTATATGTGCCTAACTGTTCACTCAAGGAATTACTGGTGCGTGAGGCTCATAGTGAGGGATTGATGGAGCACTTTAGGGTAGCTAAAACTCTAGATATATTGAATGACCATTTTTATTGGCCTAACATGAGAAAAGATGTTGAGCACATTTGTAGTAGGTGCATTGCATGTAAGCAGACCAAATCTAAGTTCTACCTCATAAATTATACACACTTTAACTTATGCCTACAACATCTTAGATAGATATATCTATGGATTTTGTATTACGATTGCCTAGGACCAGGAGAGATAGTGATAACATATTTGTCGTCGTGGATAGATTTAGTAAGATGACACACTTTATTACATGTCATAAGACTGATGATGCGACAAATATCGCAAATATGTTTTTCAGGGATATTGTGAGACTTAATAACATTCCTAAGACAAATTTGAGTGATAGGGATGTGAAATTTCTTAGTCATTTTTAGAGAGTTCTGTGGGGTAAATTAAAAATTAAGTTGTTATTCTCTACTGCATGTAACCCCCAAACTGATAGTCAAACTGAGGTCGTTAATAGGACCTTAGGATTCTTATTGAGAGCTATAATTGGTCGAAACTTGAAAACATGAAATGATTGTTTGCTTGTAATAGAATTTGCATATAATAGAAGCATTCATACATCTAAAAATTTTTCACCTTTTGATATTGTTTATGGTTTTAATCCTTTAACTCCGTTGGACCTCACACCTTTACCTTTACAGGAAATTTAGGATATCGATGGTCAGCGGAAAACAGAATTTGTTAAAGCCATACATGAGAAGGCTAGACAGCATATCCAGAAAAAAAAATGAATCCTATGCACGATACGCTAAGAAAGGAAGGAAACGAGTAGTGTTCAAACCTGGTGATTGGGTATGGGTTCATATGTGAAAGCAAAGATTTTTCAATCAGCGAAAATCTAAGTTGGACCCTTGAGAAGGCAAACCTTTTTAAGTTCTAGAGCGTATCAATGAAAATACCTACAAAATTAATCTCTCAGGTGAGTAGGGTGTGTCTACTACCTTTAACGTTTATGACATTTTTCTTTTTGATACAGGTTCAGAATTGAGGTCAAATCTTTTTTAAGAGGGAGGAGATGATGTTAGCATGGACTGGATCAAGTTGGCGGAAATGATATCTTAATGCCAAGTGGGCCCATTACAAAGGAGATAGCTAAAAGATTACAACAAGTCTTCTAACTTTTTATCAAAATGTGGATCAATGAAGAAGATGAGTTTGGACCAATTAAAAAAGTCCAAGGAAAGAAGTCGACATGACCATTAATCCAATGGTATAATAGTATATACTATTCACCCTAAGTGCAAGAGGAAAATAAGCAATAAAAGGAAAAAATTTTGCAAAACATAAAAAGAAAAATTTACATAGAATTTTATTTCCTAATCATGTGGGAAATCTTCACAGTTAAAGATCAACCAAGAGGGAAAATTGCTCATAAATTGCAAGCTATCTTGAGAAAAAGAGGAAAACTCCTTAAATGTCAAATCTCGTAAAAAAAATATTCGAGAAAGAGAAAAATATTTTGGCAGAATCTCTTTTCCTAAATCAGCTACAATTAATTAAGATATTTCCTAAATCAGCCACAATTAAGTAGTTGTAATTTTTTTAATTTTTCTTAATTTTTCATTCTAATCTAAATTTAATTTTCTATGTAATTTCTATTATTAATTAAGAGATTATTTTTTCTCTTATTATTCGTATAACCTACACTATAAATAGGTCTTCAATTTAGAGTTGTAATTCAATTTAAAATTTTCAATTTATTAATAAAATTCAGGTATTCTTGTTTTAAGATTTCAAGCTTATAAGAGCGAGTGAGTGGGTCTTCGTTCGACTTGTTGTACTAGGAATTGGGATCATTTATCGAGATAAGTCTCATAGCGTCTTTTCAATTCTAAATCTTTATTTCTTTCCTATTTACTTTGGTTTTCACTCTTTAATTCAGTGCGGGTTAAGTAGGAAGAGTTTACATAGGGGTTTTGAGTTTCTGATTGCTGATGTATACGTAAGGTTTTATATTCCATTGTTGATCCCGGATTCCGCATCACAAAGTGTGACTTTCGAATACATGAAGATGAACTACTTAGGTTCTGAAATCGATTATGTGTCCTCGACGATCATAATTTAAAATAAGAATGATTAAAAAAGTTTCATTACTCCAAGTTAACAATGTACCAAGAGAGTAAAAAAACGTATCATAATTTGAAATCTCGATTTTGGTGGAATGGGATGAAAAGAAACATTGTCTAGTTTAAATCACGATGTCTCACTTGTCAACATGTTAAGATGGTATATCAACGACCCGAAGGACTTTGTCAACCCCTACCCCTCCCAAAAGTTAAATGAGCTTTCTCAACATTTTAATGTGCTCAGAAAGCCTTGTTAATAATGTGGAGACCCCTTTCCTGGCATTTTAGAGTGCCTATGATGGTTGTGTATGAGCCTAGAAGCACTTGGGTGGGATATCACGGCTCTCCCCGTGTTTCTAGGCGCTTAGGAGGACTTTGTAGGGCACCATTGCCCCCATCCTGCTGGTTTAAAATTTCCATTTTTATGATTTCCATATACTCATATACACAAATCAAAAGGGATGCATTAAAAACACACACACATCTAAAACTGAGAAAAATACACTTGAGAAATAGTTTAAATGGACACCTCCCATACATATATATCATATTATTAGGTTGTTCTTACTTATTTGTGCTTTAATTCCTCTCATTTTGGTTGTTAAAACATCCTCAAATTCGACCCTGAAAGCCTTCCCTAAAACGTGAACAAAAAACCAAGAGTGTGCACCTCGATTAGTCAGGTTTACTTGACTAGCCTGCCCTTCCTGGCACATGCACACTATCAGTTAACCATTTTCTTGCTAGGGTAACTAGTTTAGTTACTCTATTTTCTCATGCATTTTATCTTAAACGAATCAGTAGGAACTTAAAGGAAATCTTAATTGGGAAATCAAGTTAGGTTTTTAAGCTATTGTACCTGCAAACAGGGTACTTCTGGGGGCTTCCTATACTTGTTTTATGCTCCATCTTTGAAACAACAAGGGTGTTTCTTTCTTTTCCTAAGCACCAAAGCCTTCTGGTTTAATAAATCGTATAGATGAGTAAAGAAAATGACCGAGAGAGTTGAGGGATTTATGTCAAAGAAACAGGCCTCCATGTGCTCTATTTCCTTTCTTCTCACTCTCTCCCTCGCAAGTTCTCCTTTTTGTTTTTGACTTCCAAGCGATTTCTTCCTTCTCAAGTGTTCGAGTGGGCTATTTAAATGGGATTTTTAGAGCATTTTTTGCCATTGAATCACATGCAAGTGATCCGGGCCATTAAAGGAGAGAGTGGTCGATCGATTTTGGGTGTGAGCCAATGGATTCTGGCCACCTGGTACTTATGCATGTCGGGTTAATTATGAGGTCTTGCAGGTCGGGGATTTTTCTTCCATTCTCTTACGTAGGGGATTTTACCTGTTTTGAGGGATTTTTCCTCTTTTAGGCGATTTCCTCCTTTCCGGAGGATTTTTCTCCCTTGGAAATCTTTACTCTTTTTGAGAAATCTTGCTGTCGAGGATTTCTCTCTCTTGGGGGGTTTATCTCCCATTTGGGGGATTTTATATACCTCCAAAGGAATTTATCCCTTTTCTGAGGGATTTTATCTCTCTTGGGGGATTTATCCATTCCCCGAGGGATTTTGTCCCTCTTGGGGAAATTAATCCCTTTTTTTGGAGAATTGTACTGGACTCAACTATGTTTAAATAAACCTTTCACCAAAATTTATGTATTTTGATTACTCAAGAGTTAATTTTACAGCATTACAATCCCCTAATAATGTAAAATTTTATGGGTCTTTACATGTGAGGTCAAGTAAATGATTCAGAATTCTTGTAAAGAGGAATCATATAGTACCAGAAACGAGATAAATATTCCTAAAAACAAGTTTTTTTTTTGAATAACTAATTCATTTAGGACTCTGCAGATCCATTCTTTTTCCTATTCCGAGATTAATCATTTATCTTTGTATTTCCACATCGAGAATTCTTTGCAGATAAACAGATGCCAAATGAGCTTCTTACTTCCCAAACAGATCCTCCTAAATCTATATATAAACACTGGTTTATTAAGAATACACAAGAAAAACACTTTAAATTGTTGATTCATCGCCAGAGATGACTTAAAACGAATAATTCATTATTTAATGAACTTTTCCATTCTAATACTCTATCCAGGAGCTATTAGTATTTATTAAATCCATTCCTATTTATCAGTATGTTATTGGATCAAATGACAAAAGATATTGTTGAGAAAAAAATGGTTTTTTCCGAATTAAATGAAAATTGAATTCATGTGACAGAAGAAGAAATTTTTATTACCTAGCTGGAAAGATATGCGCCAAAGAAATAGGGATTAAATGGGATAGAATTGAATGGGTGGTAGATCAGTTAATCTCAAGAATCAAACAAGTGAGGTGATTTCATTCTTTTTAGTCTAACTAATTCTTAAGAAATGAATATCGTTCTCTTGAAATAATCTATGAATTAAAACCTACAACCTGAAATGCCAAAGAGATAGCTCTCAAACTAATAATTCCAAACTCACTGTGTGAGAAATTTTCTCTCCATCTTTCAACAGGTAAAGTAAAAAGAGAAGAACAACATACTCAATGCTTAAAGAGGAGTACCTTCCTAGTAAGAAATCAACATCATATCTCCGATAATAAGATCAAAACAAAACCATTGATTAAATCCCTTCATTCGTTCATTAATCATCTAGTGCATGAATGCATTCATATTGAACAGATTCATTATTTCAAATTTAAACAGAAATTGAAATCAAAATGGTTAAGAGAAGAGTTCAGATTTACTCAAAAGAAACCTTCTCTTAATTCCAAAAGCTTTTTTCGTTCTGCTCTCCCACTTGCCTATGTTTTCTTTTCCAAAACTCCCTTTGACCTCCCCATTAACTGACTCTGTTTCTTCTTCTCCTTTCTCTCTTTTGCCCTTCACGGTTTTACTCAATCTCACCCCTCTTGCTCACTCTTCTGTTTACCCTTTTTCTTTTTTTTTTTTTCTTTTTTTTTTCTTTTTTTTTTTACGCACGCCTCTCTGTCTTCCTCATCTTTCCTCTCTTTTCTGTTTTTCTTCCTCTAATATCCACCCCAGGTCTCCCTCTTACATCTCTGGAGCTCACTATTTCTCTACAAACAGAAGTTTTTTCTTTCTTTCTCTCCCTCCTTGGCTGACTCTCTCTTTTCGGCAACTCTCCTTCAAAAACCACTCTTCCTCTGATTTTATAGAGCTCTTTTCTCTCTCTTACTAATTATCGCCTTTACTCAATAACCATCATCCTGAACCATCATTGATCACCTCATAAACGCAATTTCCAAAACCAAAAGCCGAAATCCCCTCGTTTACCGCTGCTCTTCTCTGAATCCTGAAGTTTCTCAATCAGCTCTTCCCACTCCTCAGTCCATACTTCTATTATGACTGACGCCGTTCAACCTACTCAAGCCCACTAACTCCTTTATTCCCTTCATTATTATGATCTTAAGCAGCCCTAAGCCCCCTGCTTTCCCTTGTCTCGTTCTGTTAAGAAAGGAAGAAGACGAAAAGATGGAGGCCAAATCGCCCCGTTCTGTAATAAAATTTCATTTCCCAAAACGATAACGTTTTGGCGAAGAAAATTAAAAGGAGAGGGGAATCTGGGCCGAGAAGGAAAGAGAAACTTTTAAAGTAATGGGGAGTAGGTTAATCCAATTAATACGACTTTAGTTGTCTGGAAGCAATAATTCTTCCATGGGATATTTACATATCAATTGGTACCGCATAGTTTCTGTTGTGAGTATAAAATTGCTGTTAAATAAAAATGTTATTATAATATGAGGTTTATCGGAATATTATTATAATATAATTCATTTTTTAACAATTATTTTGTTAATAAAAAGGAAAATCGTTATTGTCTAAATCTTTTCCAAACTGTTAAAAATAAATAAAATTATAATGAGATAATAATAACAAAATTTGGCAAGATGAAGTAAACTCGAAGACAGAGTCCTGCATCACCAAGGTTTCAAGTCTCCTACTGGTCCTACAGTCCAATTTAAAATTGCTTTTCCAGGCTTCAAATAAATGCTCTTCTCATGAGGAAGCTTGCGAGCAAGGCCATTCAATATTTGGTGGAAAGCATCCCCAGGTTGAGCAGGTTGCGGGAACAACATTGCGCGCTTCATTGATGGATTAGCAAGAAGCCTCTGTTTTCTTAAGATCACTTCCACTGGAATGGAGGTAAGGATTGAATCCAATTTGGGCACGTCGTCTTCCTCAACAAATACTCCGATTTCTTCCCAGGGGATTGCATCAGCAAAGGGTAAAACAATGTCATCGGCTATGATTACAGGAATGCACCCAAATACCACAGCTTCAACTAGCCTCGGACTCCATGGTGCCCATCCCAGAGGACACAGACAGAATATAGCTCGCTGCATGTCTTCATAATACATAGTTGGATGGTCGGTGGAGATGTCAAAGAGATTATTGTTTTTGAAATTTTCCCAAACAGCTGCCCTTGCACCTCTGCAGTTTAACTCAATAGTTTAGATTGAAAAAAGGAAAAACAGAACATTATGATTCTACGGATTGAATATGAACGATGAAGCCAAGAACGGTTGAAAGGACCCAATTTATTCACTAAACGTCTTAAGTGATTTTTAAAGGGTTAACAGCAAGTTTTAATGGGATATTCACGCAGCTTAAGCCAATGTAGACAAATTTATTTTTACTAACATACCTCGCATAGTAACCACCTTCTGGGTCATTGTTCACGTCATAAAATAAACCACGAAAGTAGACAAATATGGAACGGGGTGTGTCTGGACGAATCAGGTGGGCCTTCATTTTCTGCGGAGGAGCATAAGGAGGGATTGTAATTGAACCCTCATTCAAGCACACATGGTTTCGCTGACCAAAAGTTTGAACCAAAGTAGCACGTTGGAGCAATGGAAGAATTCCTCGTTCGATGGCTTTCTCCTCCTGCACAAAACTCCCTAAAAAGTCAAATTCCTAATAAAGCTTCTAGAACCAATTTTAAGTTCTTCCGAAGTCCGAATCCAGTCTGGTTCAAAAGTCAAAGAATCCACAAACCAATACAAATCAAAATTTAAGTGCTTAGTGTTTTATCTGAGTGAAAGTTTAGCATAAATACTGACAAAATGTCTTGACTGGAACTGCAGCTTCTCTCAACAAGACATCTCAAAGTATTTGGACCAGTTAAAAACAATATAGAAGTGTTTTGTTGAAATCTACGTGGACATTTTCAGATAATCTCTCTTATGTACTGATATAAATATTCATTTCCTATAAATTCTCTCTCAGATGATATATGTAATTATTGAGCAAGAAGCAAATTTCGAGCTTCAAAAATGAAATCATCATAATAGCCACAAATATTAGTCATGCTAGAAGTTTAACCGTTGATAGTTTCTAGGTGAAGCTACAGAAGGTATAACCTGATAATGGAAGCAGGCTCCAAAATCATGGGGAACAACAAAGAAGTGATCAGCTCCTTCCGTCCGATTCCAATAAGGCCAGTTTGTGGAGATAAGCTGTATTGCACTCCTCATCATTCGTGGAGACTTGAAAGGCAATGGCAAGCCAGTTGGGGTGAGATCACAAGTGGTGTATATAGGTGTATAAAACCAATCAGCTTCCTCAGGATCAAGGGTCCGAACAGGACTGGACAAGAGGAACCTGTGCATAAATATCTCAGCTGCAAACATATGTGTAAGACATCTAGGGTCTTTTTGGAGTAACTTCTTGTTATATTTGCTTGGAAGCTCATATACATAAACTTTCAGTCTTCCTACAGGATCATCTTCCAGGACATCACCAGCACTTCCTGAAATATTTCCATAGGTGAACTATAATATCAGTTTTTCATAGATTATCAAGCATAACAATCAGAGGACATAAAAGTGCACAAAATTATTCTAGGAAGCTGAATTTTCTTACATAAACGAAAACAAGTCATCATGACACAGCTAATTCAAAACAGAGCATATATTACCATCAAAAAGAAAAGGAAAACTAGACATGAATAGAGAATATTGGAAAATTAGATATCAGCTCATTTATTTGACATTATGTCTGTTTTCTCCAAATTATCAAATTGTCTAAGAGATACGAGAAGGAAGCAGGTTCTAGAAAGGATAAATTAAATCATAATCGGTGGCTTACCATAATCATCACGGTAAATATTCGGAAGAAATTAGCTACCTCAAAAACATAACCAAAACTAAAACTAGGTTGCTCATAATCAGATCAGAAAACTTAGAGGGCAGGGTTTAGATCTTTTCTCACACTCAAGTGGTTATGTCCAAGAAAGGAACATCACAGTCATGTTCACATCAAAGATAACATTGCAAAGAACGTCAAGAGGCAGAAAAACATTCTATGACGAGTTGCATTGCAACAAATCATATATCACAGCTCATTCAAGAAGAACATATTATTACCAGCCAAAAAAAAAACTAAGACCTGAACTTTAAGTCTTTTGAAGCAGAAATCAAGTAATTTATTTATCTACAGGTAAATATCAAGTGCCCATCCCAGACCCAGAGTTTGGATATGTCACGAAATCATTCAAAAGATTATGATAGGAGAAGGAATCAAGTCCTAGAAAGGAGGATGACTACATTTTTTCCTTAGTTTGTAAATCTACAAGTATCTTGTAAAATGTACTTTTGAAGCTAGCTCATTAAAAAGACTAATCAAGATAACTGGTGGTCCAGAAAGAAGAACTACAGGCGGAAAGTTCAGAAGATTTTAATCCTCAACTATGCATGTCCGAGAAAGGATCACCACAATCGTCTTACAAGGGAAAAAAAGACTAATCGAGCTCCATCATTTAGTGGAAAGAGGAAAAAGAGATGCATATGGGTTAACAAAAGGAGGTTGCTTCAGACCATTTTGAAGATAGTTTCTTCTTTTCTCCTTACATCTAACTTTCCAGGAAAACCAACATTGCCTTCATTCCCGAGGTCCCACCACATGCGTGGATTCAATTCTTGAGTTATGCAGTGATAAAATTAAACACTATATAGGAAAAAGTAAAAAGCTAAAATAAATCGATTAATAGATCGATTAGCATTGAATGCATGTTATTATCCTTCTCAAATCCCAATCAGCCAACAAGAGGATCAATTGACTCATAGTCCATAAACCAGAAGTTAAAATTAATCAGGGCACAAAATTTGAAGGAGCAAATTAACAATGCAAAAGAAAAGTGAACCAGAAGAATCAAAGACAACTTATGCATGAGTAAAGAACAACAATGATATGCAGCTGTGAAGCAAGTTTGAATCAAAAGTGAAAATTTGATGAAACAAGGAGAAATTAAAGTACCTGAAATTCTCTCCGTGCGGACATTGTCCTCAGCACTAATCTTCCAAGAAAGACAAACTGCAAAAACAATAAGAACCCATATCCAAATCGTCATTCTTTTGCCTGCAACACCCATCTGGACCAAAAATCAAAATGGGTAGTTGAGGTTCAGAAGCAAGGTGAATCAAAATGAAGTATTTAAGAAGAGCATGTGGTTGGCACGTCATGGGAGTAGTAGTTGAGGAGTTCTCTTCGTGTTTAGGTTACAGCAAAGAATAAGAAACGGAAGTTTTTTCTTCTCTTTTCATTTCTTTACAAGTGACAGAGAAAGGGAGAGAGAGAGAGAGAGGAATTGCTTGAAGAAACAGAGCGAGATGATCATAGTAAATGTCAGAATGAAGATAAATAAATAAATAGATAAAAAGACATAAATGGTTTGCCGGTTAGTGAAAGCTTCGTTTGTTTCGCCAGTTTGATGACATGTCCATCTCACAAGCCCGTTCAGAAATCAAATGGTTTAAATGCATGAAAATGTTTTTATTTAATTTTTTAAGTCAGTCTATAATTTCTTAATTATTATTATTAAGTTATTAACTTTTTAATTTTTTTTTCCAATTTAGTCCTTTAGTTACTAATTATATTAAATTTAAATAAATTGATTACCTCAGTATACCATATATATTTAATTCATTAAGTACATCATTGCTTAACTCATTGGAAAGTCATTCTAACCTATTACTATTTTGATCTAGACTTGCTCAATGTTCTCTCAATCCAAACCTGCTCGTTTTTCTTTTTTCTTATTATGAACTTGATTGCAACTCCTACTTATTTTTAAAATACTGAATTCATAAGCTTTTCTTTTATGAATCCAATCTACATTTTGAATTTTCAAAATTGTTATTTAATAATTTGCAATTGTAAGAAAATTTGACATATAATTTATTTTTATTGAATTCAACGCATTTAAAAAAAATAATAATAGAAAGTTAGAATTACATATAATTCGAAGAAAACGATACAGTCATAACGTGATTGAAAGACTCTTTTTTAAAATTCTTAATTCTCTTACTCACTTCTTCTCTATATTCAACTATTGTGCACAAAAATGAAGAACTTTAGTTGATGAAAAACTCTTATAAAAGGAGAATTTGTGTTCTTTTTATAGATGAAAGAAGATGCCAAAGTACATTTATAATAATTGAATGTGTTGATAACCGTTTATATTATTAGACTTTAATTATCATAAAATATAATAATTATATAATTTATTTTAAAGTTATCCACTCTATTAAGGTACTTTTTTCTTTATAATGATTATCTATTATTTTAGATATCATTTCAGTTGGTTTCAACCGTTATGAGTGGATGAGAAAAAATAAAACAGCATGTTGATGGGCCATTCACTTTTACTGAAATTAATACTCTCTCACTTGCCCCACTAAATCGATTATGAAAACTGTGATAATATATATATTTTTATATTAGAAATATATTTATTGATAAATAAATTTGATACATAATCTCGATAAAATCAGCCAACAAGTTCAAAATTACTACAATATAATACTGAATTAACTTATATTATAAATGTCAATCATAGTGGTCACATGACTTCAATCTCGTATTTCTTTCTATGCACCACACATCAATAACTTTTACTAATTCAGTTCATAATACCAAAAGAGCCTCTGTAATTTAAGAAAGTTCTGCCACGTGGGACGCCCGGTCAACAGCTCCGATGAATCAAGACACGCTGCGTGGCAGCGGACGCTGACGCGGTGCCACACAGGAGACCACACGGCCGATCTGCATGCCCGCGATCGAACGGCCCAGATCTGTTCTCGCACGAACGGACGGTCCAAATGCATTTCCTCCCCAAACGCGCTAAATTACATGGATAGGAGGTCTAGCTTGACTCAGGTTCATCGCATAATGTTGGGCACAACCACATATACGACAGGTGTTGTTGAGGCGATAGCAGAGTCGGTTCCCATGATCCCTGCCACAATACTGACAAATCTTATTGCGTCCTACCACTAGAGCTTGAGGGAGAGCTTGGATCATCGACATGGGCCTCTTGTTCTGTTGAACAGGTGCAGTAGGTGTTGGTCTACGGGGTGGAACTGAGGGCCTGAGGTTCTCTGCTGCTTGAGAGAAGGTGCAGAGGCTCCTCTCCACTAACTGTGCTTTAGCCAGAACAACCGAATAAGTACTGAGCTCCAGCACAAACAACTGCTATCTGATCTCTGGACAGATTTTTGTGTTCATTCCATTTTTAGAAATTTAATTTCACTATCCAAATCAGATGTTGGATATTCAATTTATTTTGGTTGTGAAAAACTAAGTTTAGTGTTTAATTCAATGATAATTAGTTATGGAATTTTATATGACAGTTTATATAAATTTTCCTGAATAATGAATTTGCACAAGCTTTAGTTATCTTGCATTTAAATATTAGTTCAAAACGTGACTTAATTAATAAAAATTCTTTATTCTTATGACATAAAAGGCTAGGGTATATCTCTAGGAAAATAGTTGAGAGATTAGTGAATGATGGAATTTTATAAAATCTTGACTTCACTGATTTCAAAGTATCCGTAGATTGCATAAAATGAAAGCAAACTAAACATATAAAAAAAAGTGCCATAAGAAATAATAAGCTCATTGAGATAATTCATACGGACATTCGTGAACTACTCTTCATTCTTTGTTTCACTGAAGAGAGATATTTTATCACTTTTATAGATGATATATCTCAATACGGTGATGTATATCTAATGCATCATAAGTATCAAGCTATTGACATCTTTAAGGTGTATATTACAGAGTTTGAGAGATAATTAGATAAAAGGGTTAAGATTGTGATATCTGATTGAGGTAGTGAATACTATAGTAGATATGATGAGTTAGGAAAAAATCTTGGTCTCTTTGCCAAATTCCTATAAAAACATGGCATTCATGCTCAATACACAATGTCAGGTATGCCACAGCAAAATGGTGTTGCTGAAAGGCGTAATTGTACTTTAATAGAAATGGTTGGGAGTATAATGAATTACTCTTCTGTACTTATTTCTTTATGGAGTGAAGGCTTAAATACCGCAATGTATATCTTAAACAGAGTTCCTAGTAAGACAATATATATAACTCCTTTCGAGTTGTGGAATGGTAGAAAACCAAGTTTAAAAAATTTACATATATGGGGTTATCTAACGAAGGCAAGAATCTTCAATCCTCACGAGAAAAAACTAGATTTAAGGACAATATTTGAATATTTTATTAGTTATCGAGATACGTCTAGAGGGTATAGATTTTACATTCGTAACCATGGTAAAAAAATAGTTGAAACCAGTAATGTCAAATTCTTAGAGAATGACGAAATTAATGGGAGTGAAGAACCAAGAAAAGTAGATATTGAGAAAATAAGAGTGGATATCCCACCACCGTTTTTGCCTTAAGAGACAATTATTGCTCAACCTTCTCTACAAGTTATGGAAAATGGGCTATATAATGGAAATGGTTCATTACCATAAGAAGATATCGTCATTGAAAATATTTTACAACAGCCTTAATTAATGCATTTGAGAAGATTTCAAAAGGAAAGAAAATTTGTTTTATCATATAATTATGTGGTATATATACAAGAATATAATTTTGACATTGGGATAAGAACATATCCAGTTATGTCTTCACAAACCATAGAAAGTGATAATTCTAATAAACAGATAGAAGGTATGAAAGAATAGTTAAAATCTGTGGACCATAATGATATCTGGGATCTTGTCGAATTGCCCGATAATTGTAAACGTGTCAGTTGTAAATAGGTCTTGAAGACCAAACACAATGCTAAAAGCAGTATCGAATGATTTAAAGCCAAATTAGTGGCCAAAAGTTTTACTATAAAAAAAGGTATAGATTATAAAGGTACCTTTTCTTTAGTTTCTAAAAAGAACTCCCTTAGAATTATTATGGCACTTGTAGCACATTTTGAATTAGATTTACATCAAATGGATGTGAAAACTACTTTTTTGAATGAGAATTTAGATGAAGATATCTATATGGAATAATCTGAAGGGTTCACAAAGAAAAGAAAAGAAAGTGTAGTTTACAAATTAAAGAAATCCATTTATGGTCTTAAACAAACTTTCAGACAATTGTATATAAAGTTCAATGATACCAGTACATCTATCGGATTTAAGGAAAATACTATTGATCAGTGCATATATAATATCCCAAATACCTGGTGGGGTATGAGGGTGCTGATAATAGAAAACAGATACGAGTGCAATAAAAAATATATGCGGTAGAAATTATAAATCCCTTACAATAAAAATATAGGATAAATATTTATACAACCAAGACCAACAAGGAGTCATCAAATAAATATACATAAAAGTTACTTAATTACAAAATAATTTTTCATTAGACCATGAATAAAATAAGCACTTATAAATACTCTAGGGATCCAAGGAAGGATCGAGATAAGCTTTGATGGGCAACACTGCATGCGACTCATCATTATCATCATCTGAGAGGTCCCAACATGGAAAGGGTGAACTCTATGAAACTCAGTAAAGAAAATAATATTTAAACTACACTGCTAATAAAGAGTTAACGACCTTAAAATGGACATTCTTACCCAATGACATACCTTGGAGATCTATCGTGGAGTGAGGTAAACTTAAATATTTAGAAAAAAAATTATTCCTTAGGGAAAATCATTTGAACATGTCAAACAGAGCAATAATGCACAAAGATAGGCAAATTGATGCTTTCAATAAAAAATGAACTTAAATAATAATACAAATTGATGAAGAAACATAACATAAAAAATAACTGCATTTTTACGTCTTTTACAATTTCTTCGCGCGAAATTGTTATGACATATATCTATTGAGAGTAGAGGGGATTCTCAATTACTACTGTGAATGATATCATTTTATTTCATATCAGCACGTTACCGTGTGCTAAGCCTCAGCACGTTACAGTATGCCAAACCATTATAAGGGTGAGATCTATGACCACAGTCGTACATTGCTACTATGTCCCTTACCTATGGCTCTACGAATTCCACTTTCATAAAAGGAAATGCTCCTCATTCATAGGGAGTGGTTCACTAACAAGAGTCAGATTTAAAGACAGAGATAAAAATCCTTCAGAGATAATAGCTTAATGGATTTTTAATCATTTTCTCTTTTTCTTACTTCATATCAAACTGCAATTGACATACACCAAACTCGTGGGTTCTTTCTGCTTACCTTCACACAAAGCTCACCACAACACAATTCAAAAAAATACAAAACATATCAACATATACAATACGATAGTACATTAATCATATTTAATGTCACATGTTTTCACAATCAAGTAAAATAGCAAACAATATCATGCATCATAATCATTTCAGTTAATTAATCTAAAAAGAGCACTTAGAGGTGTAAGCAAAAATACAAGATCATTTATTGATACTTGGCGAGTAACCAGGCTTAGAGAAGTGGGTTAAAAGGGTATTTTATGTCTAGGACTCCTTCAATGACTCCTACGGGTTTTTTTTTTGCTTTTTCTCTCTAGAACTTCACTTTCTATCTCTAGAACTTCACCTTCTCTTTCTAGATTTTTATTTTCTGTCTCTAGAAAATGGATGTAGGAAGAAGAGGAAATGAAAGTGGGTGAAAAGTGAGGGGGAGGGGTCCAAATTTATAGAATTTGAGGGCTATTAGATGCGTGCCATATGGCATAAATTTGGTTATCCACGTGGCAACAAGGGAGGGGCTACCATGGTGGGACCCTCGCAGTAGGGGGATTTTTTCTAGCATATTTCACTTTCCAATTTTTCACCGTTTTATCTCATTCTTTCCTAAAAATACTTCAAAATACTATATACAAATTTAAAAAAAATTTAAAACACTAGTTTTAAAAACAATAGGCATTATAAAAACACACATAAAAATATTAAATAAAAACTTAAATAGTCTCAAGGCCCAAATAGAGCTTTTACATCACTTTTAAGCACAGAGGCTTCGGGGTATTACATTCTTCCCACTTCAAATAAATTTGGTCCACTAAATTTGTAGTGCCCTTTAGAACAACTCGAAAAACTTTTCTCGTATCTCTTCCTCAAGCTCCCACGTGGCTTCTTCTGGCATGTGATGCTGCTATAACACGTTGACCATCAGAATCCTCTTGTTGCATATAATCTTCTCCATCGGGTACTCCGTGTAGGTTATGCTTAAGTTGACGAGAATCTGTTAATATAAAAAGATGTGGGAAGGGTCAAGATTGTACCTTTTAAGCATAGAGATGTGAGAAACATTATGAAGACCGTGAAATTCTATGGGTAGGATGAGGCAGTATGCTATGGGGTCTACATATTCCACGATCTTAAAAGGTCTAATGTAAATAGGACTTAGCTTTTCTCTCTTCTCGAATTGCATCCTTCCCTTATACGAAAAGACCTTCAAGAAGACATGGTCACCAATAGCAAACTCCAGAGGTCTTCTCCGGATGTTAGCATAACTCTTTTGGAGACTTTGGACAATGACCAGATTCTTATGGATGACAGCATCCTTGTCGACAATTTCTTAGATGTATTTTATCATAGGAAGATGTTTGCTCCCAAGTTCATTCTAATAAGTCGAGGATCGGCAAGACCTACCATAAAGGGCTTTAAATGGAGTCGTATTGATACTAGAGTGGTAACTGTTGTTATAAATAAATTTACAAAGGGGATCCAATTGCCACCAAAGTCCAGCACACAGGCGTGCAACATGTCCTCCAGCGTTTGGATAGTGCACTCTTATCCATCAGTTTGGGGATGATAAATAATACTGAAGTAGAGACTAGAGCCAAGGGCTTCTTAGAAGCTATCTTAAAAGTAAGAGGTGAAACGAGGGTCCCTATTTGAAACCACGGACACAAGAACACCATGAAATCAGACAATCTCCTTGATGTATATCGAGCCAATTTGCTGGTCGAGTCAGTAGTCTTAATTGCAGGAAAGTGGACAGACTTGGTCAGTTTGTCCATAATGACCCATATAACATCACGATTAAAGCTAGTTTTGGGCAAACTGATGATGAAATCTATGGGCACATATTCCTATTTCCACTCGAGGATGGGAAGACCTTACAAAAGACCACCAGGTCTCTAATACTCTACCTTGATTCTCTGGTAAGTGAGACATAAAGAGACATATTCAACGATTTCCTTTTTCATTCCAGGCCACCAGAAATAATGCCTCAGGTCATTGTATATTTTGGTACTACTTGAATGAATGGACAACTTGAATGAGTGAACTTTTTTTTTCAGGAGATCCAATCTAAGCTTGAGGTCGCTAAACACCCATACACGATCATGAAATCAATATAGTCTATCATCAGAGATCCTGAAATCATGATTGTCTTTAGTGGTGAACTTGTCTATGTTCTTCAGAATCTTCTTATCCATCGCCTAGGCTTTCCAAATCTATATAAGGATATTTAGTTGGATATGGATATGGACAAGATATGCACCTTCTCAAGTATCCTCCAACTAGAGACCATTAATTGGGCTAGCATAGTCAAGTCCTTACAACTAAAGGCATCCGCCACAACATTTCCTTTACTAGGGTGGTAAATAATATTATAGTCATAATCTTTGAGAATATCTATCTAATGTCTCTGGCTCATGTTCAACCCCTTTTAACGTTAGGTACTTTAGATTTTTGTGATCCGTATAGATCTTAAAAGTCTGACCACATAAGTAGTGACACCATATCTTCAAAGTAAAGACAATGGCGACAAGCTCGAGGTTGTGCATGGGGTAGTTGTCTTTATGAAGCTTCAACTGTTGGGATTCATATGCAACCACCCAACCATACTATATAAGGACACAACTCAAACCAACACAAGACGCGTCACAATAAACTTGGAAGCATTCGGTATTATCTGGGAGGATCAATATTGAGGCAGTGCTGAGTCGACACTTCAACTCAAAAAAAAACTCTATTCTATCCGGAGTCCCAATAAAAGAAAAATCCCTTCTTGGTGAGATGAGTCAAGGGAGTGGTAATACGGGAGAATCCTTCAATGAAATGCCGATAGTAGTTGGCCAAACCCAAAAAACTGCAAACCTCTGCGATGTTGGTCGGTTGACTCCAATTAATGACAACCTTAACCTTAGAAGGATAGACAAAAATGCCTTCATCAGAAACCATATAACTGAGAAAAGATATTAAGTCCAACCAAGAGGAACATTTGCTGAATTTGGCATAAAAACGATGTCATCAGAGAGTCTCTAACACTTGTGTCAAGTGAACAACATGCTCTTCAGGGGTCTTAAAGTATATTAGAATGTCGTTGATGGAGAAAATGACATATTGGTCCAGCACAGGCTTGAAGATGTGATTCAAGATTCAAGAATCACTTGACGACCAAACAACGTAACTCGAAACTCGAATTGGCCATAATGATAGTGGAACATCGTCTTGGAGATATCCTCAAACTTCACCCATAACTGGTGATAGCTCAACCTAAGATCAATCTTTAAAACGACTGACGCACCCTGTAATTGGTCAAATAGGTCGTCAATTCGAGGTAGGAGATATTTACTTTTAACGGTCATTGAGTTGAGCTCCTAATAGTCGATGCAGAGTTGGAGTGTCCCATCCTTCTTCCTTGCGAACAAAACTGGAGCACCCCATGGTGAATGACTGGGTTGGATAAACTTCTTTTGTCGTAGTGCAGTAATCTATTGCCCAAATTCCACGAGTTTTATTTGGTTCATTCGGTAGGTGGCCTTTGAAATAGATTGGGTTCTAGGTATAAGGTTAATGAAGAACTCATCTCCCGCTGCAGAAGGAGACCTAGCAAATATGCCAGAAAGACATCCGAAAAATTACAAGCCACTAGGATTATCTATAGTGATGGCTCAAAGTCCATGTTCCTAGCATCAACAAGTTAAAATTTTTAAATAACCCTTCATCATGCATTCATAATCATTTAAAAACCTTTACGAATACTTTTCAAAAATCATCCATTTGTAAGATAAACCCTCTTGGGATCTTATGGTTGTTTTTGTTTTAGAGAATGCCGATTCATGACCTTACTATCATAATCTATGATAACCTGATAGTTTTTTAACCGATCTATCCCTAGGATTATGTCAAATCTTGAGAAATCTAAGAGTATAAGATCTACAGCTAATTCCTTACCTGAAATACTCACTTTACAATTTTTAAAGACTACATGAGTCTTTGAAAGTCCTTTAGAAAGTGTCTCTATCATCAAAACTTGTCTTAAAGGTTCTAATTTTATTTCTAAATTTTTGGTAAATCTAAAAGACACAAAAGAATGAGTAGTACTTGTATCTATCAAGGCATGTGTAATAGAATTGTAAATGGAAAGCACACCCTAAATAGTAGCCGATATGGCTACTTTATCAGGTTCGTCAAGGTGGTAAACTTGGCACTAGGTAAGAAGTCAGACAATGTTCTAAGATTACTGGGGACAGCCTCACATGAAATGTTGAGTGCTCCCGCACTTGAAGTAGGAGTTGTTAAGATGATGGCAGGGTGGATCACCGTGATCTTTCCTGTAGTGACGACAAGACTGAGCATACTAGGTAGGGTTACTAGAAGGTGGGTGAGGGGTAAGAATGGGTACAATACAGGGTCTCTTCTCAACACGATCGAAGACGGAGCCAACAACCTTTCTCTTCTATTACTGATGTTGATGCTGAGCATAAAAATAAGAGATACATTGGTGTCGGGTTGCAACAAGTCCTCCGACTGTCTAGGTATACTTAGAGGGCCTCTACATAGGTGCTGGGCTTCAAGATCATAATGCGATCAAAGATATCCACTCTGAGGCCCTTTTGGCTCTCTTATAGAAGCGAATCGAGATAACTAGATAAACCTGATAACGTATTGGTTGACAACTAAGTTTCTCTGACACAGGTCCTAGAACTACTCATTATTTTCTTGAATATATGCTGGAAAAAATTTCTCTAGAAAAGCGGTCATAAAGTGGATCCAAGTGATAGGGGTCAGCAAAACGTCCTTCTTCAATCGCCACCAATGCTCGGCTTCACCTGTGAACATAAAGGTTATGAGAGGGACCTTATGTTCCTAAGAGAGTTCCAAGATAGAGAAGAGCTTTTTGATTTGCAAAATCTAAGCTTCTGCAGTCAAAGGATCGTGTCCACCATCAAAATGAGGAGAGTTTAGCCTTTAGAAGTCGAAAATAATGTGAGACATGGTCCTATATATAGGCAAGAAGGATCTGGTCTCGTTAGGCTTGATTGTGCCCCACTACAGTGGTTAGGCTTTGAATAGCTCGAAAGAATTCTTAAACTCAGCTTGAGTTGCAGTGTCCTGGGCCTCAGTATGGTCTACGGATGGCCTCCCACAAGTCATTTAATCTAAACACAAGAAACAACAAGTGGTTGACAAGAAAGTTATTCCTAACTCTAAGAATTTTTCAAGACTTTAAAGTTTATCTATAGGCTCTAATGTAAGGAATTTTCTAAAAATCTGCTCTGGCCAATTGTAATATTCTAAATACCTGGTGGGATATGAGACTGCCTAACAACATAAAACAAATACGAGTGTAATTGAAAAATATATGCAATGGAAACTATAAATCCCTTACAACCCAAATATAAGATAAGTGTTTATACAACCAAGACTAACAAAGGGTCATCAAATAAATATACACAAAAGTTACTTAATTACAAAATATTTTTTCACCAAAGGATGAATAAATAAGTACTTGTAAATACTCTAGGGATACAAGGAAGGATCGAGGTAAGCTTCAAGGGGTAACACTACGTGCGACTCATCATTATCATCATTTGGGAGGTCCCAACATGGAAAGGGTGAGCTCCATTAAACTCAGTAAGGAAAATATTATTTAAACTACACTACTAAGGTTTAAAGAGTTAATAGCCTTAAAATGGACATTCTTATCCAATGACATACCTTAGAGATCCGTCGTGGAGTGAGGTAAACTTAAATATTTAGAAAATAATTATTCTTCAGTGAAAATCATTTAAACATGTCAAACAAAGCAATAATCCACAGAGATAGGCAAAATCATATTTTCAATCAAAAACTAGCTTAAATAATAATATAAATTGATGAAGAAACACAACATAAGAAATACTTACATTTTTACGTCTTTTACCATTTGTTTGCGCAAAATCGTTCGAACATATATCTACTGAGGGAAAAGGGGATTCTCAACTACTACTGTGAATGAGGTCATTTCATTTCATATCAGCATATTACAATGTGCCAAGTCTCAGCACGTTATGGTGCGCCAAACCATTATAAGGGTCAGATCTATGAACACGGTCGTACGTTGCCACTATGGCCCTTAACTACGGCTTTATGAATTCTCTCTTGTCAAAGGGAATGCTCGTCATTCACAGGGGGTAGATTCACCAACAAATTCAAATTCAGAGACGGAGACAGAATAGAAACATAGATAGAAACCCCTCAGAGATAACAATCTAATAACTTTTTAATAATTTTCTCTTTTTCTTACTTCATATCAAACCACAATGCACATACACTGAACCCATGGGTTCCTTCTACTCACTTCGGCATAAGACTCATCACAACACAATTTAGAAAAATACATAACAGATTAAAATACGCAATACGATAATACATCAGTCATATTCGGTGTCACATACTTTCACAATCAAGTAAAATAGCAAACAATATCATGCATCAAAATCATTCAATTAATTAAATTAAAATTAGCAGTTAGAGGTGCAAGCAAAAATACAAGATCTCTTACCGATAGTTGATGAGTAACCAGGTTACTAGAAGTGGGTTGGAAGGATACTTTGCATCTAAGAGTCCCTCAGTGACTCCTACGGGCTTTTCCTTGCCTTGTCTCTCTAGAATTTTATTTTTTCTCTAGAAATTCACTTTCTCTATCTAGAGTTTCACTTTCTATCTCTAGAAAATGGATGTAGGAAGAAGGAGAAATAGAAGTGGGTGAAAAGTGAGGAGGAGGGGTCCAAATTTATAGAATTTAAGGGCCATTGGTTGCGTGCCACATGACACAAATCTAGTCGTCCACGTGGCAACAAGGGAGGGGCTGCCATGGTGGGACCTATGTAGCAGGGGAGGCCATGCCCTGTCGACACGCAAGGAATGGACGTGCTGGGCGCAGGCACTAGCGCGCACGCCTGCGCGCATAGTGTAGTGTGTGTGCGCCTTTGTGTGTGCACGCACAAGCTTGTGATCACGTTGGCTTATGTCTGCGGGAGTTTTCCCATGCATCTTGGAATTTTTCCTTGGTCTTCTGTTTTCTAATTTTTCACCGTTTTTCTCTCCTTCTTTCTTGAAAGTACTTCAAAATACTATGTACACATATTCAAAAAAATTTTAAAACACAAGTTAGTTTAAAAAAACAGGCATTATAAAAACACAAGTAAAAATACTAAATAAAAACTTAAATGGCCTTAAGGTTCAAATAGAGTTTTCACACCACGTTTAAGCATATAGGCTTCGAAGTATTACATCAAATGTTTGAAAATTAGTGGGAGTAAGTTTATATTTCTGATTTACTAGCTAGTAGTGATCCTAGTTTGTTATACAAAACTAAAAAATATTTCTCTAAAAACTTTTAGATAGTTGATATGGGTGAGACAATCTATGTTATTGGAATAGAAATCTTCAGATATCGATCTTGAAGATTATTAGGTTTGTCTCAAAAAGAATATATTAACTGAATTTTAAAGAGATTCAATATGCAGTTATGTTTAGTCAATATTACACCAATTTTAAAGGAAAAAAATTAAGTAAAATTTAATGCTTAAAGAATGACTTAAATAAGAAACAGATGAAGAAAATTCCTTATATATCTACTGTGGGAAGTTTGATATATGCTCAAACCTATACTAAACCAGATATCAACTATGTTTTGGTATGTTGGAAAGATATCAAAGTGATCCAAGAATTGAACATTGAAAAGCTGCAAAAAAGGTTATGAGGTATCTCTAAAGGACAAAAGATTATATGCTCACATATAAAAGATCATAACAATTAGAAGTGATTAAATACTCATACTCGAATTATGGTAGTTGCCGTAATAGCTTAAAGTCTACTTTAGGTTTTGTCTTTATGCTAGTAAATGTGGTAATTTTGTTGAAAAGTGTAAAGTAGTCAATTACTGTCTCATTCACAATGAAGGTTGAGTTTATAGCATATTTTGAAGCCTCAAGTCATGCTTTGTGGTTGCAGAATTTCATCTCAAGGCTTGGTGTTGTTGACTTTATTCTTAAGCTGTTAATAATATTTTGTGATAGTACTGCAGTTGTTTTCTTATCTAAGAATGACAAATATTCTAATGGATCAAAACACATGGACTTAAAGTATTAATTATTAGAGAAAGATTCCAGAAACAATACGTGTCTATTAAAAATATTAATACCACATTTATAATTGTTGATCAATTGACTAAAGAAGTACTTCTAAAGACATATGCAGAACATGTTATAGGGTTGGGTCATTTGAGTAATCCATAATATGACAATGGATATTTTAGTAGTTAAATAATTGAAATTTTGCACATTAAAGTTTGTTTATGTTCTTTAATGTTTCTTAATCATGGATGCATAATTTAATATTTAATCAATAGGAAATGTCTTCCACTTTTGCAGGGGGATCCTCTTTTAAAGATGTTGAGTACTGGTTGGCAGAGACAGAGAAGGCCTTTAAGACCTTAGGGGTGACTTCTGAGTAGAAGGTCACCCTTGCTACCTACATGCTAGTGGGAGAAGCAGACCGCTTGTGGGAAGTCAAACAGACCACCCTGCCTGTTCCAGTTACTTGGAAACAGTTCCTAGCAGCCTTTCATGCAGAGTATTCCCATAGCATCTCCGACATCTGAAGGAGATGGAGTTCATCCACTAGGTTCAGGGGAACATGACTGTGTTAGAATATGCTCGTAAGTTCCTAGAGTTGGACCGATACTCCCCTGAGACGCTGTTGGATGAGGGCAAAAAGGCTAGGAGGTTCCAGTGGGGCCTCTGCCCAGAGATCAGACATCATTTATTCGTGCTGGAGCTCAGGACCTATTCGGTCGTTCTGGCCAAGGCACAACTGGTGGAGAGGAGCATCCACACCCTCCCTCAGGCGGCAGGGAACCTCAGACCCTCAGCTCTACCCCGTAGACCAACACCTACTGTGTCTGTCCAACAGAACAAGAGGCCCAGGTTGGCGATCCAAGCTCCCCCTCAGGCTCAAGTGGCAGGATGTGGTAAGATTTGTCAGCATTGCGACAGGGATCACGGGGACCGACCCTACTACCGCCTCAACAACACCTGTCAGTGCCCAACATTATGCGAGAGAGTGTCCAAGGAACTAGAATCAGGGCAGACCTCCTATATAAGGCAGGACTTACAACCTCACCCAGCAGGATGCCGAAGCCGACTTGGATGTGGTACAGGGTATGTACACTATTTGTAACCATCTTGCTGATGCTTTGATTGACACTGGTGCATTGCATTCATTTATTTCACTTGTTTTTGCATCAAAATTTAATGTATTACCTTATAAACTTGATTCTATATTATTTGTATCTACTGCTGGGAGTATGACACTATTGGGAGAAGTTGTCTACAAGGCTTGTGCCGTAGAGAAAGCAGATAGGAAACTGAGTGTAGACCTAATAGAATTAGACACGGGAGATTTTGATGTAATTTTAGGGATAAATTGGCTAGCGGCGTATCACGCCACCGTAGATTGTTTTAGCAAGAAGGTTGTATTCAATCATCCTAACGAGGAGCCATTTATAAATTAATAAAATCATTTAGTACTTATTCCTTGATGACAAGTTTTCTTATTCGTCGAGTACCTTAACCTTGTTGTTTTCTTATAACTAGGTAAACCCAAGAAAGAGAATTATATTCAAGAGATTCCGGTAGTTCGAGACTTTTCAGATGTATTTTCGGATGAACTACCCAGACTACCAGTGGACAAGGAAGTCGAGTTCACCATAGATCTACAGCCAGGTACCCAGCCTATTTCGGTTGCTCTTTACCGTATGAGTCGCGTTGAGATGAAGAAGCTGAGGAAACAGATCACTGAATTACAGGACAGTGATTTTATCAGACATAGTGTGTCCCATTAGGGTGCCGGAGTTACTTTTTCTAGAAAGGAAGATGAAACGTTGAGACTATGTATTGATTACAAAGGATTGAACAGGGTCACAATCAAGAACAAGTATCCGATTTCCAGGATTGATGACCTCTTCGATCAGTTACAGGGCCCCCAGGTCTTCTCTAAAATAGACTTGTGATCAGGTTACCATCAAGTGAAAATAAAAACAGAAAACATCCCAAAGATAGCTTTTCGAACTAGGTACGAACACTATGAGTTCCTGGTCATGCCATTTGGGCTAACCAATGCCCTAGCCATCTTCATGGATCTAATGAACAGGGTCTTCAGACAATTCTTAGATCAATTTGTTATCGTGTTCATCGATGACATCCTGGTCGATTCAAAAAGCAGAGAGGAATATGCTCACCATCTAGCTCAGTTTTTGCAGGTTCTTAGAAGAAAGAAGCTGTATGCAAAGTTGAATAAGTGTGGATTTTGGCTTGAGCATACCACCTTCCTAGGACACATCATATCAAAGGATGAAGTATCAGTGAACCCTGAAAAGGTTAAAGCGGTGCTCGGTTGGGAGAAATTGACATCAGTTAAAGAAATCTATAACTTTTTGGGAATGGCGGGCTATTTTTGCAGGTTTGTTGAAGGATTTTCTAGTCTAGCTGCTCCCCTAACCCGACTCACAAAGAAAAATATCAAGTTTGAGTGGAATGAGGACTGTGAAAGAAGTTTTTCAGAATTAAAGAAGTGGCTAACTACAGCACCTGTGCTGGCCTTACCGAGTGGATCGGAGGGATATACAATTTACAGTGATGCCTCATATCTAGGCTTGGGTTGTGTTCTAATGCAGGATGGGAAGGTCATAACTTATGGGTCCAGATAGTTAAAGAGTCATGAGAAAAATTATCTCACCCATGACTTAGAGCTTGCCGCAATCATTCACACCTTGAAGACTTGGCACCATTATTTATATGGAGAGACCTTTTAGATCTATACCGATCACAAGAGTTTGAAACACATATTCACTCAAAAGGATTTCAACATGCGTCAGAGAAGGTGGATAGAACTTCTTAAATACTATGATTGTGACATCTTGTACCATCCGGGTAAGGGTAACATGGTAGCCGATGCACTCAGCAGAAAAAGTGTAGGTATATTAGCTCATTTGATGGTTTCAGAATGCAGGCAAATTAGGGCCACACAACAGGTTCGGCTTCAGGACTTGAGGAGAATCACATGTTTGGGTCATCTGACCGTTCAGCCTGAATTAATCTAGAGAATAAAAAAAAAATTCAGTCAGCTGATCCCGCCCTAATAACCCTCAAGAATGATGCAGAACAGGGAGTTAACTCAGAATTCTGAGTCTCCGCCGATGGGTTACTCTGATTCCAGGACATGGTGTGTGTTCCAGGATACAGTGAGTTAAAGAGAGACATCATGACAGAGGCCCATAGCTCAAAGTTTGCCATGCATCCTGGAAACACTAAAATGTACCAAAGTATGCGACCCCAATTTTGGTAGAACGAAATGAAAAGAGACATAGCTGACTTTGTATCTAAGTGCTTGGTATGTCAGCAGGTCAAGGCAGAGCATCAGCGCCAAGGCGGGTTACTTCAGCCATTATCGATTCCAGAATAAAAATGGGAACATATCACCATGGACTTCGTGATAGGGTTATCTAAGGCACGCTCAAGACATGATGCTATCTGGGTAATTATTATACGACTTACCAAGTCTTCCCACTTCTTGGTTATCAGGATGACCGATCCCTTGGACAAGTTAGCAAGAATGCATATCCGGAAAATAGTCAAATTGCATGGAGTCCCAATGACAGTGGTGTCCGACAGGGACCCTAGGTTCACTTATCAGTTTTGGAGTAGCTTTCAGCAAGTTATGGGAACGACGAAGTTGTCCCTCAGTATTGCCTTCCACCCTCAGACTGATGGACAGCCAGAAAGGACAATCCATACACTCTCATGTCTTGGCCTATGAACCTATTCCACTCTATGAGGATTTATCCTACGAGGAAGTACTAGTTAGCATTGCGAATCGAAAGAGCAGGTTACTTTGCAATCGGAAAATATCATTTGTAAAGGTCATATGGCAGAACCACACACCAAGGGAGGCTACCTGAGGGTTAGAATCAAACTTTAGAGCCCAGTATCCCCAGCTGTTCGATCGAGAGTAGGAAACAAATTTGAGGGACCAAATTTCTTTTAAGGGGGGAGAGTTGTAACACACAACATTTATTTTTTTATTTTATTTTATTATTTTTATTTTATTATTTTTATAAATATAATTATTTATTAATTGAATTTAATTTAATTAGTTAAGGATTTAATTGAAAATAATTTTGGAAAAAGCGGTAAAAAATTTGGATTTTCGGAGTATTTTTGAAAGAAAAATCAGAAACTGGATGTCAAAACGCAATTTAGAAAAGTTACACCACGTCTTATGCTAGCAGCCTCGACCAACCAAGAGACGTCAGGTGGCAGAAGGGCTGACGCAGGAGGCTACGTGGGCGATCCGCGTGCGCGCGATCGAACGGCTGAGATTCGTTCTCCCGCGCACGGACAGCCTAGATTGAAAACATGCACGGACGACCCAGATTGCATCGTGCACAGATGGTCCAAATTGAATCACGCACGGACGATCCAGATTGAATCGTCATGAATGGTCCAGATTCACTCTCTATTTAATCGCGATCGGACAGTTCAGATTAAAAGTGATGGACGGCCCAGATCAAAAGCAGATGGGTATAAATAACCCCATCCACACCCAAACCCTAACCCTAGCCGCCAGAGCCCCTCGCTGGAGAAGACAGCTCAGCCGCCGGGGAGTCTACCGCCACCGCACCGGAGTAATTTTCGACTGCCAAACGAGGTAAAAATTTCTCATCTTGCACAAAATTCAATTTTAAACCCACCCATGGCCAATCAGAGTGAGAGAACTGGCTAATTGGTCGGAAAACGCCGCCGAAGCTCGGTGGTGCCGCCGCGGGGTGTTTCAAAAAACACATTCGATGAAGCCCTTCTCGATTCCCATTCGATGTGATTTTTTTACCATTGTGATCACTGTTTCCTTCTCTATAGGTTGACCAAAGCAAAACACACAACCGTAACGTGAGCCGGAGGAGCCGCCGCATCGGAGAGCCCCACTGCAGGTGAGTTTCGATTTTTTACATTTTTTTGGCCCACCGAGGGCCCTAAGTGTGTTTTCTCGCAGGAACTTATGCAAGTTTGACTGAAAACGACCAAAAACAGCCAACCCGAGGTGGGTCGCCGCCGGAGCACGCTGGAGCCACCGTGTCGGATTTTTGAAATTAGCTGAGTGGGCCCTAGAACTGATTTTTGGATTTATTTAGGACATTTGTAGGTACCGTAAGCGCGTTTCAGTTTCTGAAAAAAAAATTAAGAAACCAAGAGACCACCTGTAAGCGCAGTAACTATTTAATTTTCGGCGTCGAATTAGGTAAGGAACCCTCACCCTATTTCCTATCATAGATGTGAAGTTTTAAATAAATAATAATACGGTCTTTTGTACAAGTTAGATAGATATGCATAATTAATTATGATTTACTAATGGAGCCCGAAATCAGACATTGTTCTCTGTTGATTCCTGTTGATTTATTTTACAATTTAAAGGCATGATGGTATCTGGTTTAGGATTTTAAATGCATGTGTTACTGTCTTACTTGACCACTGTGTGATTTTGGAATTTAAGATATGATTGTATTATCGGATGCATGTTCATTATTTATGTGATTATGTTTAATTTGGTAACGGAGATTAAGGAAAAATAGGAAAGGGATGTGATCTAATAAACAGATAAGGTGACAGCCTCACTAGATATCTTGGGAGATGGTGGACGGACCGGGTTCATAGAAAATCCTACCGTGAACGTTGTTTCATACCGGACGGGGTATGGAGACTTGGTTATTTGACACTCATATTTGACGGAGTATGGGGACAGCCCGCTTCACCCTCATACTGAATGGGGTATTGAGATTTAATATTTTGGTGCTCATACCGGACGGGGTATGGGGATGGCCCTAGAATTAAGATTGTTAAGGGAAAGGGTTCACGTGTAGCGAGGACATCCCTATAGATCCCCATGGATATTAGTAGGCTGGTGAAACGAGAAACAGTGATGATTAGTTATTGTTAATGAATATGAATTTATGATATGTTCCATGTTGCTTATTGTGCATTAAGTTATGATCTGTATGATGTTATTGTCTTTATTGGTGCGGTGGCGGTAAGGGATCAGCATCTTTCTCCGGTGTCTGGTCTTTCTTCTCCAGCGGTCAATTAGGGTTAGGTTCTCTTGTGATATGATGTTTAAATACTCATCTTGTATTAATCTGGACCGTTCATTTAGGAACACGTGGGACGAGGAGGATCGTTTGATGATTTTCTGTTTAGGCTGATTGCATGGTCGAATATGAGTCGTCCATCGCGACGAATCTTGTCCATCCGATCGCGTCTAAAGAGGGAATGCATTTGGGCTGTTCGCGTGAGCGGGATGCGATTTGGGCTGTTGGATCGCCTAGGCACGCAGATCACCTGCGTGGCCACCCGCGTGGAGCTGATGTCAGCTTGTCTGCCACGCGGCGAGCTCTGGTTAGCTCAGGTTAGCTCAGGTTGCTGACTGGATCATCCAACATAGCTAAACTTTCTCTTTTCGTGATTTAGCCCCCTATTTTCAATTTTTCTTTTAAAAACACCATTCAGATTCAAATTTTCACACATTTTTCCTAAAATTATTTTCAATTTCGTCCATAATCTATTTTTTCCCAATAATTTAGATAAAAATTAAATTAAAATAATATTTTTAATTATTTATATATATTTTATAAATAAAAAAATTTATCTCAGACCAAATTCCAAGCCCAGGTATTACAACTAGAGTATTAAGACATTAATTATTTAACTATGAAATTTTATTAATTTGGTTGAAAATTAGGTAAATCTTATTACATCTTATTCTTTTAATAGTTTAAGACATTTATCAATCTAACTTGTGATAATCATAAAACTAATAACTTACTTTATTAATGAAATAATCATTATAATTGGTTCATGCTCATTATATTTTTAGTGTAAATGAGCTTTAGGTTCATATTGCTTTAAATTTGAAAAGTGTATAGATATCTAACTTTACTCAAACTTTAAGACTGTAAAAAAAGTGTTGTTAAGATTAGGAACTTTAGGCTACATTTGAGACAAATATAAATATTTTATAAAATTCATTTGTGAAATTCACAATTACTTCCACTAAAATGATGTAAAGTATATGAAAGTGATAGAAAATTGATATTATATATTAAACACCAAATTAGAACAATGTAGTAAACAGTTCATCCAATTGACCGACTTTTAAACAATTTCAAGAAGATTGGATGCTGTTGTTTCACTTTCACATGAACTTTTTCAAGGAGTTTTTACTATCTTTAGTTAAATTAATTTACTATAAATAAATTTCAAGAGATTGAATCTTAACTTATGCCTAAGTCATCTCTTGAAGTTACTAACTTGAGAGTCCATTACTCTTCAACAATTTTTTATAAGGTGCTTGTTAATGAGGTATAAAGCTTCACCTATCACACGTGTTTTTTCGAACACAAATATTATTGAATTTAATTGGGGTGAGTCATTCATGATGGGATTTTACCCGCTTAGGATTACCCACTTAGTTAAAATTCAAAATCAAAATTATGATTAATTACTACATTCAGGAGAAGTTACCCACTTAGTAATATGTTAAAAGAAAAAGAAAACAAAAGAAAAAATAAAATGTACAGAGAAGAAACTCATTCACTCACTCTCTCTCTCTCCCAAAAAGTTCTATTTCTGTGAAGAAGAAAAAATGATTTTTTGGTTGATTTTTCTTTAAAAATTTAGATTTCTACAAGAGATATTTATACCGTGAATATTTACATACAGTTTGTTATGTGTTAATGTGATTGTATGTCTTGCTATGCACATTGATCTTGAAAAATTTGTTACATAATGGATTTGTGGATTATAGTTAATTTTATAAAATTCTAACATTAGTATTATAGCATTTTGGTTAATTACATGTTTAATTTTATTCTAATTTACACTTTTTTGAATTTTTGTATAAAATTTATTTATTTTATTTTGTTGGTAAAATAATTTTGTGTTGTATTACTTAAATATATACAATATTAGTCACCAATGAAGTAGAGATAAAAAGCTTTAATTTGGTATATTATTCTTAATTTTTAGAAAAAAATGAGAGAGTTATGCAATTTTTAAAGTCAATCATATTTAGAGAAAAAAGAGATTCTATCAATGGACATCCTGCATATTTTTTCTTTTACAAAACAAAAAAAAAATGTGTGACTTACACCACCGTGGGTGACAAGATTCGAACTTGCATAGGCAAAGCCGATAACCACTATGGCACACATTGTATATACAATAATATATGAAAATTTGATACTTTATCATCTGAAAAGTATAATAAAACATGTCTTGTTACATAAAGTAATTTTTAATTAATTAATTTATCATAAATGAATAAATTTTTATGATAAATTAATTATTAGTTAATTAATTTATTATAATAGCCACTTTGAATGCATTAATTATTAGTTAATTAATTATGTCATATTTGAATAAATTAATTATTAGTTGATTAATTTATTATAATAGCTACTTTATATGAATTAAGTATTAATTAATTAACTTATAAAGATAGCTTATTAAAATTTTCTTTATTTTATGTATGTATTACAGAAAATCAATAATGATAATGATAAGAACTTCTATGGTGATTAAAACTTCTCAACAGAGAGAGAAAATTATGGTGGAGATTGACATACAAACTGAAGTTGAATTTTTAGTGAATTATATTATTAAAATCAATGTAAAGATTTAAAAAAAAATTGTATGGAAATGAGGTCTTTTAAAAGATGAAAGAAAGTATGATGCTCTCAAGGGAAGTTTACTTATCCCTAGTCATCGTGGCTTGCTTGAGCTTTGTTGTGACAAAGAACACGCATATAAACCCACATTTAACAAATTTATCGATAAATATGTTAATTGGGGTGCTAGAGAGACAGTTGGTGCTTCAATAGGGTGTTCGTACAAAAAGGTCATCATAAAATTGTTGGCGTCTATTTACCTAAAACAAGCACAAATTTTCTTAAAGATGACCTTAAAAATAAGTTTAGAGAATCTTTTCTTAAACATTGGATTAGAATAAAATAACTATTTTATATTATTATTTTTTTGTGAATTGTTTATAGATTGTATATTTTATTCGTGTTAATAAAATGTTGTTCATGTATGAATTTTTATAAAATTAAAAGGTTTTAGTAACCAAAAGTAGCACCTTACATGATTAATTATACTAATAATAATCAAATATTAGAATTTTAGATGATTATTGGAAATATAATGTCCTTTTGATTCTATGTCTAATATGAGATTATTGTTCGTATAATTAATATATGTTAAGGACATTTATGTACGTTGTTAGGCATTGAGTAACGTGCGTAATATCTATACGTATAGAAAAATGGCATATGCATAAAAAAACATTGTCGCTGAACTCAACAAAGGAGAAAAATTGAATGACAAAAATTATGAGATATGGAGTATGAAAATCCAATATGTGCTTAAGAGTAAGAGACTTTGAAAGCTTTGAATGAATCCATCAATGAACTTGAATAAGGGAACACAGCCCAACATCGGAGGGACTATACAACTTTTGAGACTTGGAAGGAAAAAAAAAACTCTCTCACTCGCATTACGTTGCTGAGCAGCATGAAAAATGACATCATGAGAAAGTTCAGGAAGTATGACCTTACTAAGAACATGTGGTCTGCATTAGCTCAAAGGTTTGGTGGTACGTCATTAACCAAATTTCGGTCATTTATGATCAAGTTTGACACTTATAAGAAACGACCTGATCATACAATGAAAAAGCATATAAGTGAAATATCAAACATGATAAATGAGCTGAAAATTGTTGGTCATGTTCTTATTGACGAACAACAAGTTCACCTATGATTTATTTCTTACCCTAAAGTTGGGAACATATGAAGATCTATCTGACCCATAATGAAGGCATTAGATCTCTTGAAGATGCCATGAGACACTAAGAGCTAGAAAAGGATCGAATTCAAGCTAATAAGTCAAGTACTGATGTGTATGTGATCGGTTCTAGCTCACAAGGTGTTGGGGGACATAAGTGCAAGTCCCATGGTGGATCCCAACAAAAGAAAAAAGGGGTTTTAAAGCCAACAAGAAAAGAAAGTTTCACCAACAAGGGAAAGAAAAACATCACTTCAAGAAGAAAAATATAACAAAGGTGAAGTATTATAACTGTGCCAATAAGGGACATTTTGCTCGCGATAGCAGTGAGCCCAAAAAGGTAAAAGACATGTTTGTATGTATGAGTGCAATTTTTATTTCTAGCTATGTCTTCCTCATTGAATCTCATCCTTATGAACTATAGACTTAACAGTCACAAACCATATAGCGAAGGACAGGAATGCCTTTATGGAATTTTGATGCATTCTGCATGGAGCACGATGGATATATGTAGGAAACAATTCAAAAGTAGATGTAAAAGGTATTGGTACATACAAGTTTATGATGCATGAAGGTTGAACCTTGTTCCTACATGATGTGCTATTTACTTTAGAAATTCACTAAAATTTAATTTATGTGTTGGTTTCACTTAAACTTTATTTCAGTTTAAACTTTAAACATAGTGGTGTAAGCTTGTATTTAGGAATAAGCTATTATGGATGTGGTTATTTGTTAGATGGTTTTATTATTTTGGATGTTGACTATAGTTCTTATAATGTTAGTCTTTCCTTATTTGCATATTCTGATTTGTGTTGGAATTGATGTGAATGTTTAGCATATTAGACTTAGCCACACTAATTAACAAAAAATGAATAGATTAGCTAAATAAGCTTATTAGGAAATATAGAAAAAGTAGAATTGTCTATTTATGAGCATTGCCTACCTACGAAAATTACAAGAAAGCCATTTGGAAAAGTCGTAAGAGCAAATACTTAATTGTAATTAATTTATTCTAACATATGTGGTCTAATGAATGTGAGCGTAACACATGGTGCTATTTATTTTATCACAATTATAGATGATTGTACTCGATTCAGTTATGTCTATTTATTATCTTATAGATATGAAGCTTTTAGTTGCTTTCAAAAATATAAAAATTAAGTTGAGAATCAACTAGACAATAAAATAAAAGTTTTGAGAACTGATAGAGGATGAGAATATTTATCTGATCAGTTCAAAGAATTTTGTGATGAAATGTGAATAAAACAACTTAATCAATTATTCCAGTAACACCATAATAAAATGGTGTTGTAGAAATAATAACTAGAACCTTGCTTGAAATGGTTAGATCTATGATGACATAAACTAATTTGTCAATTACCTTTTGGGGTGATGCATTATTATCTGCTATATATATCCTTAATAGTGTACCATCAAGATAACTAACAATCAAAATGATATGTGTTCATAGGCGCATAAGAAAATAATCATGTAATTAAATTTGAATCACGAGATGTCACACTCTTAGAGAATGATTTTCCTAAAAAGGGTGAGATAGAAGATCAACACTTATCTCTATATGAAACTCAAAACCAAATTGTTTCCACTCTACAAGTATAATTATATTTGAGTGGGAGTGATATGAGATTCAATGAAACTGTTTCAATTAAAACCCAATCACAATCAATGGTGGGCCCAAGTATAGAAACTGATCCCAGTGGGAGTAACTTAAAAGAATCTTAAATACATTGAACAAATAAAAAAAGTATTCCTCGTCGTCGTTTTGAGATTGAACAGGGAATATTCTTAGTTACTCCATAAGATAAGGAAGAGTCAAGGAATATAAATGAGGCTCTTAAATGTCCTGTAAAGGAAAAAATGGATGAAAGAAATGGAAGAAAAAATAAAGTCCATGAAATCTAACTAAGTCTAGGAGTTGATCGATTTACCTAAAGGAAGCAAAGCCATTAGGAACAAATGGGCTCTCAAAATTAGGTGAAAAATTGATGGTAGTATCGAAAAATATAAAGCTCGCCTAGTCGCTAAGGGGTATACATAACAGGAATGAATAGATTATGAAGAAACCTTTTCACCTGTTGCTAGATTTACCTCAATCAGACTAATTCTAGCTATAGTAGCATGTATGGATCTTAAATTACATCTTATAGAAGTAAAGACTATTTTTCTCAATAAAGAATTAGAAGAAAAGATCTATATGGAATAACCAGTAGGTTTCATTAAAAACGATCAAGAGCATAAAGTGTGTTGACTTTTAAAGTCTATATATGGTCTTAAGCAATCTTCAAGACAATGGTAGATTCGATTTCATAATGTGATAATTTCGTATAACTTTAATATGATTGAAGAAAATCATTTCGTATATATTAAAAGATCTAAAGATAAATTTTTTATCTTATCGTTGTATGTGAATGATATATTTATAACTAAAAATGATAAGGGGTATGTAAAAGAAATTAAAGATTGTTGTCATCTCATTTTGATATGAAAGATATGGGAGAGGTTGTATATATCCTTCGAGTTAGGATTTTAAGAGATCATTCAAAGAATTTGTTATCTATTTTACAAGAGACGTATATTAAAAAGATTCTTGAACGATTTCATATGCAAGATTATAAACTCATTTATACCCCTATCACAAAAAATGAAGCTTTAAGCCAAAGGTTATGTCCTAAAACACCACAAGAAAAAGAACAAATGAGAAAAGTTCTTTATTCAATTGTAGTTGGAAGCCTTATGTTTACTAAGATGTACATAAGGCCTGACATATGTCATACAGTTAGAATGGTTAGTAAATATCAATCTAACCTTGGTGAAGCACATTGAAAACTAGTGAAAACAATCTTACGTTATCTTAAAGGCACAACTGATTACTTAATGTATTACCAAGGGGTTGATTTACACTTGAAGGGTTATATAGATGCTGATTGGGTAAGAGATTTAGATGGGAGAAAATCTACCTCTGGATATGCTTTCTTACTAAATGATGGTGTCATATCATGGAGTAGTAAGAAACAATCATGTATAGCCTTTTCCATAATGGAAGCTGAGTTTGTAGCTTTTTCAGCTGCAATGCAAGCAACTATTTGGTTAAAAAGGTTTATGAACCATTGTGAGATGTGACAGCTAAATAGCAATAGCATATACCAAAGATCCCAATTTTCATGGAAAAACAAAATATATAAATATTAAATACAATTTTGTGAAGGATATGGTTGCACAAAAAGAAGTGAACATGAAGTACATATCTATTCACGATATGATAGTAGATCCATGTACAAAGCCTATACCAAGAGATACATATTATAGGCATGTTAAATTATTAGGTTTGCGTATGTGTTAAATATACTTACATTTTATATATTTTTTAATCATGTTCACTGGTTATGTTATCAATGAAAAACTTTATTTATTTTTCTTTCTTATTGCCTTATCTACATTTTTTGTAGAATATACATATACAAACATGTGTACATATGTTGTATATATTTATACATTTAGAGAAAACATGTTGGACATATATACGATTGGTCTTTTCACAAAGGAAATCACCTTTATTATTTGGTACGACAAATATAAGAAAAATTTAAGCTAATTACCTAGATAGTAGTTGAGAGCTAGCTTAAATATTAATAATTATCACCACTCATCAGGGTGAGGAATTAAGTCATAACAAAATTGTCATATTAGAGTTCTAAAAAATTAAAAAGATATATAAGTGAAATGGAATTAGATATTGAGTATATCTTACTACAATATGTATAGTATTTATAAGAAATAAAAGACATGTATTCCATGGGAAAGGAAAGAATACCGTAGCATGTGATTCATACCACATGTGCAACTAATTTGACCAACAGGTAATAAAAATAAGATCTCAACTTTAACATTATATGAGACTTTGAGATTTTAAGAGAATCTCATCTAGTACCCCCATGACTCTAATTAGTTTATTGAACGTTTTAGTTAAGGCTCATTATCTTAAAATATAACCAAAAGATCATTATTGATTAGGTCCAATAGGATATCTTTGAAAAAACGAATAAAATAAAAGGTGAAAGAATCAAGATAAGAGGAAGATCACAATTTAAAACATATACCATATCATTTATGTACATTCATTGGTCGACCAATTATGTTTATTTATGGAAAAATATAATTATGAATGTACTTGATTTATTAGTTAAATGAGATTATTAGAAATATAAATGTGATATGTGATCTAGGGTATATCATAGAATTACATATTCCAAGCTAACAGATATATAGCTAAAGTGCTCTCAAAGTATGCATGGTCACGCGATATATTTATGTATTAATCTTATAGAATTGAAGAAAGAGATGGTCCCATTACTTGTGAGTGGGAGATATTGATTAATCTGGAGGGTCACCCATGATGGGACTCGACTCAATTAGGATTACCCAGTTAGTTAAAATTCAAAATCAAAATTATAGTCAGTTACCACATCCAAGGAAAGTTACTCATTTAGTAATCTGTTAAAAGAAAAAGGAAATAAAAGAAAAAATAAAACGTACAAAGAAGAAACTCACCACTCTCTCTTTCTCTTTCTCAAAAAGTTCTACTTCCATGAAGAAGAAAATTAGATTTTTTGATTGATTTTTCTTCCAAAGTCTGGATTTCTACAAGAGGTAAATATGTCATGAATATTTACATGCAGTTCATTATGTATTAATGTGATTATATGTCTTGCTATGCACATTGATTTTGGGAAATTAGTTACAGAATGGATTTGTGGATTATGTGTTAATTTCATGAATTTCTAACAAATACTTATATATTAAGATATTAAGCTCATCTTTCACACATGTCTTCCCAACACAAATGTCTGTATATTAAGGTGTTAAGCTCACCTTTCACATGTATTTTCCGAAACATAGATGCTTGTATATCAATGTGTTAAGTTTACGTTTCAAGTATTTTTCTTAACATTCAACCCATAAGAGGAATACTCACTCCTCTTTTTTAGTAGTCATTAAAAGATAAAGTGAAATTTGTATATTTTCTATTATAACAAGTGAGTTTACAACTTAAAACTTACTTAGAACTCAATCAACGGTCAAGAGAAAAGGATGAAGATTTTGGCTTGATTTTTTCAAAAAGATTATTTAAAAACTTTAAAAGTTATGATGTGATAGCTCAAGGAAGTTTTTGGAAGATTTTCTCAAAGAAATGTTTTTTTAAAAAATAAATTTTCATATAACAGCACACTTGAGGATTCTTCACAACTAAAATATATATATTTATATTTTATTTCTTCAATCAATCTTTCAAAAGATGTAGATGAAGTAATGTTTAAGAAACCTGAGTAATTTTTGATAGAGCTTTTTGAAGAATGCTGCTCAAAAAGCAAATATGCAGGTAAAAGCACGTTAAAGAATTTGAAGACGAAAAGAAATTAGAGATATGAGATTTTCTTCAAAGAATCTCTTAGAATGATGTTGAAAGTCCTCTCTCTTTGCTCTAAATCATGTGGAAGAAGTGTACTTAAAGGATAAAAAGGAAACTAGCAATTAGAGATAAAGAAATTTGAAATTTTATCATTTAGTACAGTTCCAATGGTTATATTTCTCAAAACCTTCGTCTGATGTGATTTCACATGTGATCTTGCAAATTAGGTACTCTATACATAACAAAAAAAATATATATATTTTTTTGAAAACATTGTAATTTATGACTAGATTTATTATATCACATCTTCTGTAACATTAAAATTAACTTAAGTACACTTTTAATATTTAAGAATTAATTTTTCAATCAAATTTAAACTTTTAAAAATTAATAAAAAATATTTCTGAAAAACATTTTCGAAGAGGTTTTTATGAATGAAAAAGACTTGAATAAGAAAAAGTGCTAAGCCTTCAAATTGAAACACCTAATAACATGGAGGATAAACAATAAAATAATTACTTTTCAATCTTCAATATTCAATATTCAATTGATTTTCCTCTTTTATTTGTATTGTGGTTTTTAACGTTCTATTATACATTTTCTTGACTTGCACCATGCTAGTTAAATAAAAAATTCAATCAATAATCACGATTGCAAAATTAAGTTTTTGTCAATTATCAAAATTAATAATACAATCCAAAAATCCCCTCCTCTTTGATAGATGATAAAACTTAATTTTATTGTCCTTCAAAACTCAATCAAAAATATGTATTAAAAGCATAGATATTCATAATATCTTCACCTTACTATATGCTTCATTTTTTCCCAATTTGATTTATATTTCAAGAATAATGCATGCAATGATTTGTCTGTCTTACCATTTAATTTCAGCCACATGTATAACAAATACCAATCAACTTTAAATGTTCATACTTTAAATGCTTATTCTTCAAATCACGAATGTATACAATATTTATTCTCTTCGAACTAATTTTGTATGGTAATTTGTTTATGTTTCGGTATAATAATGATATAATCAATAGCAATCAACTTAGCATCCCACATTGATTATTAGTTCCTCGTGACATGCCTCCTCGCAATGTAACTGAAAATATAATGCATTGACCCACACAATGTGTATCAGTATAAGTACAGAGAGAACAAATATTGGCAAACCAGAGAACTTGTAAATCTTCTTCCAAATTTAAGGAGGCAATACAATACCATCCTCAATTCGCAGATGCTGGAAGCTAAGTCTATTGACCTAGGGATCAATTTGGAATTATCTTAAGAAGCTCAATATCAAACAGAAGAGTCTTATCTATCAGCCCTTGATTCTTCAAGACAAAATCTAATGCTCGTTGACCCTGCAACAAATGATAGCATGCCACTAATAGAAGCATCCCTAAACTAAACAACAATTATAATTTCAAACGATTTGAGCATTACCGAAAATGTTGTCGGTTTCGGACCACTCTTGTTATAGTCATTCTCAGGATATCCTAGTTCTGGGGGAACAATGATCCTGCATCACGTGAGCTGATTAGCATGGTCAAAGTTCTGCATTCATTGTGCATGTACAAAAGGTAGGCTGCATCAGAAGTTCTTCCACTAATTTATGAGCAGGGTTTGATAGACAGAGTGCATTATAGAATTCCACCTACGAAAAAGTCTGTTTATTAATGTTTGATCTATTCTTGGCATACTTTAATAGGAGTATGCATTAGAAGACAAACAGGAGTGGCCCGAAGAAATTACACACAAAGACGCACAATGCATGGCAATAACTACTAAAATAATACAAAATTGATAATTCATTCAATTATGAGTTCTCTGCATGCATCTTATCTGAGTTATATCATTTCATGCTTCCTTCAATGTTGAAGATCTAAATCTCTCCCAGTATTTCAGCCCAAAAGAAAAAAGAGAAGGAAAAAAAAAAAATCCCTCTCAGTGTAACGAATCCTATCTCTCGGGAGAAAAGCAGATTTAACCCACCTCCTGATGCCACCCAGAGCCATTCCTGAAACAGCTTCCTCAAAAGCTGGTATTACCTGAATACCAAAGAATAATACAGCAACAGTTACACCTTCAGGAACAAAATAGATCAAGTAAAGAAAGAAGCAAGTGAACCATTTAATAGGCTTGATATGACCAAAAAATTTATCAATTTCCCATTTGAATACTGTCCTTGCCAATTGGCCACAGCTTTGGGAAAAATCTCATTATGTCGAAAAGATCCAAAAGAATAAAACAAAAAGATATCTTGACATGGTTTCCATAGTGGTGAATGAATGCAGAACAAGATAATATCTAAATGAACAAAATTTGAAAAGAAAATAACTAGAATCTGATGGGACAGAAATGCTTCCTCCATTTCACTCATCTGTATTTTCATCTGTATTCTGAGATCTGAGAATGCTTCCTCCATTTTTTTTAATTGAAAAAAAAAAAGTAATCTGAGATATTCTTGATCGCCCAAAACAGGAAAATAATTGCTCACCTCCTGTGATCCCAGTCTAAATTTGAAGAAGTCCTTGTCATCCCCCTGCATATTAAGAATCCAAAAATCATTTTCTTTAAATCAAGCACCAAAAAATGACCAGCAATACAAAAATTACAGGTTTTTCACACCTCAAACGAACCACCTTTTGTTTTGTTTCGAGCTTCAAATATCCGGCCATAGTATCCTATGGTGTACCCATCCCAATCAACCTACAGTGCATTCAGAGTCCATATCTTGCATCAATAACTTCAAGGTGGAAATTAATAATATACATCAGATCTGTGAACATGTTTACCTAATTATCACTAAGAGACATAGTTTAATTCAAAAACTATTCTTATTTTCATTTTATAATTCATTCTGGAGTCCAAAAAAAGTCAGCTGATTTTTAAGATGTCTGACAGCCAGCGAAACCAGATTGCATAGAAATTTTCCCTTACCACTACTGTCTCTCCCATTGTCGGCCTGGGGCCAGTTCCTACACGCAAATCCTGCATTCCTTTTAAAGATAGAATTAACGGAAATAACTAAATTGGGAGTGCTTGTGGAGGTAATAAATTCATAAGTGGGTTTAGAAAACAAAGTTTCTGACAGGTGACCTTATACTGGAGACCTGATTCTGTTTCTATGTAGTCCGGATATCTCATTTTCGTTTTGCCATAATCCTTGCCCCTAAGTGCTGGCACTGTATGCCCAGAAAGAAGCCAATAAGCCCGCAAAATAAATAACAAATTGACCTCACAATAAAGGAAATTCAGTGACATGCAAATTTACTGACACTAAAAGTACCTTGATGAGCGAAGTAAACAATGACTGGCACATAATTTCAAGCAGCAACACTAAACTAGCTTTGGTTGGATTTGTTTACAGACCTCATCAGAGGTAACAAGATTAAAGAAGGCAGAGTTTAGAACGAGCAGAGATATAAGAAGATGATTCAAGAACTCATATTTTCAAAAATATTTCAAAGGGATGAAGTTCAGTATTCAATAAATGGACAAGCGTGTAATATCCGGCCTCGAAAAACGATCCGAAATAAATTTTTTATTCTTTAATTTTTAATTTAAAATAATTGATTAATTTATTTTATTTTTATTTAAGTAAAATTTTGAGGAAAAAAATGAATTACGGACGAGATTGAAAACAATTTTGAAAAAATTGAGTGAAAATTTGGATTATGATGATGTTTTTTTAAAAAAAATTGAAAACAGGTAGTTAAAATGCAAATAGAGAAAGTTTGGTCACATAAGATTGCAAAGTCAGCAGTCTCGACAAACCGGAGTGCGCTGCGTGGCAAGGCGCGCTAATGTCGGTGCCACACGGGAGGCCACGCCGGCGATCCGCATGCCCTGCGATCAGACAGCCCAGGATCAATTCCTCGCGTGTAGACGGTCTAAATCCATTTCTCCCTTAGGCGCGATCGGACGGTCGAGATTAATCACGATAAACGACCCAGATTCGTTTTCTTTTTAGACGCGATTGGACGGACGAGATCAATCGCGATGAACAATCCAGATCAATGCGAGATGGTTATAAATACTTTGTATTTTATAGGAATCTAAACCCTAACTGCTAGCCGCCAGCCCCCGCTAAAGAAGAAGAACCAGACGTTGGAGAAAGAGGTCGACTGCCAACCATCGCTGCACTGGAGCCACCACCGACTACCAAAAAAGGTAAAAATTCCCTCTACCCGCTTGGAATTCAATTCTGAGTACTCCTGTGGCCAAATCGGAGTAAGAGAAACGGCGGGTGAGCGGGAAATCGCAAGCCAAGCCCAGCATTATTTTCTGTGCAAGATAGCCGAAGAAAGAACCACAGCCGCGTAGGAGGATTGGCGGAGCCGCCACACCTGGAGGTCCCCCCGCCTGTAGGTTCAGTTTTTTTTGTGATTTCCCGACCAACCGAGGTCTCTAACGTATTTTTCTGCAGGGATACGGCCAAAACCAGTAAAAATCGGCTAAAACCGACCAAAACCGGCCAGGCTGAGGCGAACCATCGCCGTGGACGACTGAGCCAGTGCCGGAGAACAGTCGCACCGCCGTGCCGAAATCCCAAAATTGGCCGGAATGAGTTTTGGATACCGATTTTAGATTTTTGGGATATTTTTAAGTATATGACAAGTGTTTTAAATTCCATAGGAAAAATTCAGAGATCCCGTTACTCGTTAGGAGGCGTAATAGATAACTCGATATCTCGAAACACCGATCCGAGTAAGGATCTCTCACCCTATTCTCCGTTATAGTAAATTGAGGCTTAAAGTTGTATAATTTTATATTTTTGTGAAAAATTAAAAAACCATAAAAATAATTACAAATTACTAGTTTAGTCGGAATCGGTTATTTCACAATTGTCTTTATTCTTGTCTATTTTCCTGTATTGTCCTACTTACTTGATTTTTGTATAACACATATTCTTAATTTTATATTTCAATAATTTTATTAACTTATCTGATTATTTTGTTTATATACCGTCAGCATGAATGTAGTTTAATTGATCTGTGAATGTGATATGAGATATTGGTATGAGTTCATTGGTTGTTTGCTATAAGAATCTTTATGTGAAAAACTTACTGGGTGCCCAAGGAAAGGGCAAACGGGCCCGATATATAGAGAACCCTACCGTGAACACTATCTCAGTCAGACGAGGCTAAGAAATCTCTTACAATAAAAGTTTAGGAGATATGATTCACCCTCATACCGGACGGGATATCGAGACGATGGAATGTTTGGCACCCATTGCCGAACGGAATATGAGGATGACTGGTTAATTTTTAAAATTGAATATTGAGTTCACAAGTAGGGGAGACACCCCTATAGGCCCTAGAGGTACTAGTAAGCAGGTAAAAAAGGAAAGTTATTATTTCTCGTTCTCTTATGTGTGAAAGTGAAAAGTGATATGAATATTTGTCTTCATAGGTTGTTTTTGAAAAATTCGTTACGGTAAACACGGAAAAAACGATTTTCTTTATATTAAATGAATTTACTCAAATTAAGTGCTTCATTAATGGTTTTATGATTTTTACCAATCTTTAGTTTTCCGTATTTATAATTAGTGTGATATTTTTATTGGACTAGTATACCTCACCCTTTCATTAACTGTTTCAGACCAAGATGACGAAAATCCAGATCCCGATCAGTAAGAAAGTTGTGAGTAGTTCACTATTCAGACTCCTTTCAAGTGCTAGTGAAAGTTGTTTTAGGATGTTTAATTATTCGTTTTTTGTTTTATTTCTTTAATTTTCGTTTATCTTTTAGAATGGACATTCCCGTAGTTCTATTGAGCAGTTAAAATTATTGTATAAAGAATGTAAACCTTAATTCTATTAATTGCTTTCACATTAAATTTATGAATTTATTTTCTTTTAAATTCCGGATTTATACAGTTAGTATCAAAGCCGCGTTTCTCGAAACCATTCATTGCACAAAGAGTTAAAAACACCAAATACAAACTATCACTCAACCTTTTCTTATGAAATGCAGGTACAAGAAAATGAAGAGAGGAAGATCCCCACTAAATCGAGCAGCCCGGGATGGCTCACTTCGAGAGAATGTTGACCGGCTCTTTGAGATGCCGAAGAGACTCATCTCTGCTCAGCAGACTCAGGAAGAAAGGAAGGAGATGTCTGACCCTCCCCCGTTGCCACAATTTAAGCCACCCTTGTAGTGAGAAGATCGGGAGCCACCCTGATACAATCTTGCTCCTCCACTGTACCATCCGACACCACTGCATACAATCCGATGCCTCCACTGCATCATCAAATACAACAACAGTACAACCCGGTGCCTCCACCGTATCATCCGGCACCACCACAAGGCCACCCGGTCCTTCCCCAACACAATATAGTTCCTTTTCTACGGGACTCAGTTGCACCCATGATGGACTCAGACTACATTGAAAGGTACAAAAGACTAAATTCATCTATCTTTATAAGTGCATCCTCTTTTAAAGAGGCCGAATATTGGTTGGCTGAGACAAAGAAGGTCTTCACGACTCTTGAGGTGGTTCCTCGAACATAAGGTTATACCTGCCATCTACATGTTTGTAGGAGAGGCAGACCACTGGTGGCAGCTCAAGCAGTCCACTCTGCCCGGTCCAGTCACTTGGGAGTAGTTCCTGATGGCCTTCAATGCATAGTACCTCCCAGAGCACCTCCGACATTTGAAGGAGATAGAGTTTGCACACCTAGTACAGGGTGAGATGACTGTGTCGAAGTATACCCGAAAGTTCCTAGAGTTGGGTGCCGATTTTTCTCTTAGAACATGATAGATGAGGACATGAAGGCAATAAAGTTTGAATGGGGTATCCGCCCTGAGATCAGACAGCAGTTGTACGTATTTGAGCTTAGTACCTACTCAGCCATTATAGCTAAGGCACAGCTAGTATAGAGGAACCTTCGCATCTTTTCTCCAGTATTGGAGAATCCCATACCTCTGGTTTCACACCACAGACCAACACCCACTGCATCAGTTCAGTAGAACAAGAGCCCTAGGCCAGTGACTCTGTCTCCTCCTCAGGCTCTGGTAATAGGATGCGATAGGACTTGCCAGCACTTTGGTAAGGATCATGGGGACCGACTCTGCTGTCGTCTCAATAATACTTATCGCATATGTGGAAGTACCCAATATTACGCGAGAGAGTGCCCGCGAAATCAGAAGCAGGCCAGACCTACTATTCAAGGTAAAGTTTACAACCTAACTCAGCAGGATGTTGAAGCCAACTCGGACGTGATACAGGGTACATACACTATCTGTAATCATCTTGCACATGTTTTGATTAATACTGGTGCTTCACATTTGTTTGTCTCACACAAAACTTAAATGTATTACCGGAAAAACTTGATTTTATATTATTTGTATCTACTTGTGGAAGTAGAACACTATTAGGGAAGATTATATACAAAACTTGTGTTATAGACATAGTATATAAGAAATTGAGTGTGGACCTAATAGAGATTGACATGAGGGGATTTTGATATAATCTTGGGAATGAACTGGTTAGTGGCGTACCACGCCACCGTAGATTGTTTTCACGAAAAACTTATATTCAACCCTCTTAACGGAAAGCCATTTACAAGTTAATGAAAGTTTTAATATTATTTCCCCATGGTAATTTCCTCATTATATAGTGCTTTAACTCTATTGTCTTCTTTACATTAGACAAACCTAACAAAGAAGTTTGCATTTAAGAAATCCCGATAGTCCGAGACTTCCCGAATGTATTTCCTGATGAACTACCTGGACTGCCAGCTGACAAGAAAGTTGAGTTCACCATAGATCTTGAACCTAGCACCCAGCCTATCTCTGTTGCCCCTTACCGCATGAACCATGTTGAGACAGAAGAATTGAGGAAACAGATCAATGAATTGTAAGATAGTGGGTTCATCCGTCATAGCAGCGTATTTCCTTGGGGTGCTGAAGTCACATTTGCAAGAAAAAGGGATGGGACCTTATGATTGTGTATTGACTACAGGGGATTGAACCGAGTTACGATCAAGAACAAGTACCATCTCCCCAGAATTAATGACTTTTTTGACTAGTTGTAGGATGCTCAGTTCTTCTCCAAAATAGATTTGCGTTCGGGTTACCACCAGATAAGGATCAGGGTTGAGGACATTCTCTTCAGAATTAGGTACGGGCATCATGAGTTTCTAGTCATGCTCTTTGAACTAACCAACGCAACAGCCATTTTTATGGACTTGATGAATAAGGTTTTCAAATAATTATTAAATCAGTTCGTCATTGTGTTTATTGATGATATTCTGTTCTATTCAAAAAACAAAGAGGAACACACTCACCACCTGACTCAGGTTTTACAGGTTCTCAGGGAGAAGATACATATGCAAAATTAAGCAAGTGTGGGTTCTGTTTTAAGCAGACTACCTTTTTAGAACACATCATATTAAGGGATGGAGTATCAGTAAACGCTGAAAAAATTGATGCAGTGGTTGGATGGGAGAAATTAATCTCAGTTAAGGAGATTCATAATTTTCTGGGAATGGCAGGTTATTACCGCAGATTTGTAAAAGGATTTTCCAGTCTTACCGCTCCTTTAACCTGACTCATAAAGAAGAACGTTAAGTTTGAATGGAACGTGAACTGTGAAAGAAGTTTTACAGAACTCAAGAAGCGGTTAACTACTGCACCTGTGTTGGCTTTACCGAATGGGACAGGTGGATATACAGTGTACAGTGATGCCTCCTACCTGGGGTTGGGTTTGTTCTGATGCAGCATGGTAAGGTCATAACTTATGGATCCAAGCAGTTGAAGAATCATGAGAAAAATTACCCCACCCACAACTTGGAACTTGCCGCCATTATTTACGTCTTAAAGGCCTGCCACTACTACCTGTATAGGGAGACTTTTGAGATTTTTACTGAGCATAAGAGTTTGAAGCACATATTCACTCAGAAAGACCTGAACATGCGTAGGAGGCGTTAGATAGAGCTCCTCAAGGATTATGATCGTAATATCTTGTATCACCCAAGTAAGGGCAATGTAGTAGCTGACGCGCTCAACAAAAAAAGTGCAGGTATGTTAGCTCACATAATAATTTATGAATGCAGAGTAATAGGGCCGCACAACAGATACGACTTCAGTACTTAAAGAGAGTTGCATGCTTGACCTACCTAACTGTCCAACCCGAATTGATCCAGAGAATAAGAGAAGTCCAATTAACCGATTCCACCACAGTTACCCTCAAGAAAGATGTAGAACAGGGAGTACATCCAGAAGTTCGAGTCTCTGCTGATGGATTGCTCAGGTTTCAGGACAAATTGTATATTCTAGATGATAGTGAACTAAAAATTGACATCATAACAGAGGCTCACAACTCTAAGTTCGCCATACATCTCGAAAGTACTAAAATGTGTTAAAATATGTAAACCCGATTTTGGTAGAGTGGAATGAAAAGAGAGGTAGCCGACTTTGTTTCCAAGTGTCTAGTATGCCAACAAGTTAAGGCATAACATCAACGTCCAAACGAGTTACGTCAGCCATTACCGATTCCGGAGTAGAAATAGAAACATATCACAATAGATTTCATAACAGGGTTGCTTAAACCACGCTCAGGATATGATGTCATTTGGGTAATTGTCGATCGACTCACCAAGTTTTCTCACTTCTTGGCTATCAAGATGACCGACCCCTTTGACAATATAGCAAGAATGTATATCCGAGAGATAGTCATATTACATGGAGTTCCAGTGTCAGTGGTATCCGACAGAGATCTCAAGTTCACTTCTCGATTTTAATCTAGTTTTCAACAAATCATGAAAACGAAACTATCCCTTAGTACCGCATTCCACCCTCAAACCGATGGACAATCAGAGATGAAGATTCGTACACTGGAGGATATGCTCCGATCTTGCGTTCTACACTTCAGGGACCATTGAAATGATCACCTACCTCTGATAGAGTTCGCCTACAATAATAGCTACCAGGCAAGTATCGGCATGGCTCCTTATGATGCATTGTATGGCTACCCATGCAGATCGCCAATCTGTTGGAAAGAGGTAGGTGATAGAAAATTATTTGGCTCATATATTGTGAATGAGACTATAGCCAAGATAGTTAAGATCAGAAATAATATCTAAACAGCTCAGAGCAGGCAGAAAAGCTATGCAAACTCCCGGATGAGGGATTTAGAATTTGAGAAAGGTGACTGAGTGTTTCTTAAAATCACTCTTTCAAAGGGATCAGTAAGTTTGGCAAGAGAAAAAAATCAAATTCCTAGTTCATTTGACCATTTAAGATCTTAGACCAGATTTGTACGACTGCCTGTAGACTAACACTACCTTCAGAGCTATCTAGGGTTCATAATGTATTTCACGTATCTATGCTACGCAAGTACAACCCAGACCCCTCACACATTCTATCCCACAAGTCTTTTTTACTTCAGGAGGACCTATTCTATGAGTAGGTATCGATAAGCATTGTAGACCAGAAGAGTAAAGTATTCTACAACCAAGAAATTCCATTTATTAAGGTTTTATGGCAGAACAATATGCAGGAAAAAGCCACTTGGGAACTGAAATCAAGGTTTAGGGCCGAGTACCCCCAGCTGTTCAACTGAGTGAGAGAATGACCAATTTGACAGACCAAATTTTCTTAAGTGGGGGAGAGTTTTACAATATCAAGACCTAAAAAACGACCCGATATAAATTTTTTATTCTTTAATTATTAATTTAAAATAATTGATTAATTTATTTTATTTTTATTTAAGTAAAATTTTGAGAAAAAATGAATTAGAGACGAGATTGAAAACAATTTTGAGAAAAAATTGTGAAAATTTGAATTCTGAATATGTTTTTAAAAGAAAAATTGGAAACAAGAGGTCAAAGTGCAAATAAAGAAAGTTCGGCCACGTAGGACTGCCTAGTCAGCAGTCTCGACAAACCGGAGCATACCGCGTGACAAGGCGTGCTGATGTCGGTGCCACGCGGGAGGCCATACTAGCAATCCGCGTACCTTGCGATCGGATGGTCGAGGATCGATCCTGCGCGCATGGATGGCCTGGATTTGTTTCTCCCTTAGACGCAATCGGACGGTCGAGATTAATCACGATGAACGACCAAGATTTGTTTTCTCCTTAGGCGCGATCGAACGAACAAGATCACTCATGATGGACGGTACAGATCAACGCGGAATCGTTATAAATACTTCGCATCACACAGGAACCTAAATCCTAGCCGCCAACCTCCGCCGGAAAAGAAGAATCAAACACCGGAGAAGGAGGCTGACTGCCAACCGCTGTCGTACCGGAGCCACCGCCAACCGTCAAAAAAGGTAAAAATTTCCTACCCACTCAGAATTCGATTCTGAGTACTCTCGTAGCCAAATTGGAGCAAGAGGAACGACGGGTGAGCCGAAAATCGCAGGTAAAGTCTGGCAGAGCCACGGCGGCTAAAACTCCAAAATCCCTCCGATGAGTCCCTTTTCGATTCTTGTTTCACGTGATTTTTCGATTATTGTGTTCACCGTCCTTTTCTTTGCAAGATACCTGAAGAAAGAATCTCAGTCGCGAAGGAGGACCGGCGGAGCCGCCGCACCTGAAAGTCTCTCCGCTGGTAGGTTCGATTTTTTTGTGATTTTCCGGCCAACTAAGGCCCCTAACGTGTTTTTCTGCACGGATACAGCCAAAACCAGTCAAAATCAACCAAAACCGGCCAAAATCGACCAGACCGAAGCGAATCGCCGCCGTGGGCGGCGAAGCCAACGCTGGAGCACAGCGTTGCCGCCGTGCTGGAATTCCAAAATTGACCGGAATGAGTTTTGGACACCGATTTTGGATTTTTGAAATATTTTTAAGTATGTGACGATTATTTTGAATTACACAGGAAAAATGCAGAGAACCCGGTACCCGTTAGGAGGCGTATTAGATAGCTCAACATCTCAAAACACCGATCCGGGTGAGGATCCCTCACCCTATTCTCCGTTACGGTAAATTGAAGCTTAAAGTTGTATAATTTTGTGTTTTTGTGAAAAATTAGAAAATCCTAAAAATAATTACAGGTTACTAATGGAGCCGAAATCGATTAGTTCACAATTATCTTGATTCCTATCTATTTTTCTGTACTGTCCTACTTACTTGATTTTCGTATAGCACATGTTCTTAATTTTATAGTTCAATAGTCTTATCAACTTATCTAGTTATTTTGTTTATATACCGTAAGCATGAATATAGTTTAACTGATCCGTTAGGAGGCGTATTAGATAGCTCAACATCTCGAAACACCGATCGGGGTAAGGATCCCTTACCCTATTCTCCGTTACAGTAAATTAAACCTTAAAGTTGTATAATTTTGTGTTTTTGTGAAAAATTAGAAAACCATAAAAATAATTACAAGTTACTAATGGAGCCGAAATCGATTAGTTCACAATTGTCTTGATTCCTGTCTATTTTTCTGTACTGTCCTACTTACTTGATTTTCGTATAGCATATGTTCTTAATTTTATAGTTCAATAGTCTTATCAATTTATCTGGTTATTTTGTTTATATACCGTAAGCATTAATGTAATTTAGTTGATCTGTGAATATTATATGAGATATTAATATGAGTTCATTGGTTGTTTGCTATAAGAATCTTTATGTGAAAAACTTATTGGATACCCAGAGAAATGGCGAACAGGTCCGGTACATGGGGAAGCCTACCATGAACGCTATCTCAGTCGGACGGGATTAAGAAATCCCTTACCGAAAAAATTTAGGAGATATGATTCACCCTCATACCGGACGGGTATCGAGGCGATGAAATGTTTGGTGCCCATTACCAGATGGAGAATGGAGACGGCTAGCTAATTGTTAAAATTAGATATTGGGTTCACGAGTAGGGGAGACAACCCCTATAGACCCCCAGAGGTACCAGTAAGTAGGTAAGAAAAAAAAGTTATTATTTCTCGTTCTCTTATGTGTGAAAGTGAAAAGTGATATGCATATGGATTTTCATATATTATTTTTGGAAAATTCATTACGGTAAATACGGAATAAATGGTTTTCTTTATATTAAATGAATTTACTTAAATTAAGTGCTACATTAGTGGTTTTATGATTTTTACCAATTTTCAGTTTTTCGTATTTATAATTAGTGTGATATTTTTACTACATTAGTATAATTCACCCTTTCATTAACTATTTTAGATAAAGAGAACCAAAATCCTTATCCCGATCAATAAGAGGATTGTGAGTATTTCACTATCCATACTTCCTTCAAGTGCTAATGAAGGCTATTTTAAAATGTTTAGTTATTCACTTTTCGTTTTATTTTTTTAATTTTCGTTTGTCTTTTAGAAAGAATATTCTCGTAATTCTATTGGGCATTCAAAATTATTGTGTAAAGATGTAAACTCTAACTCTATTAATCGCTTCCGCATTAAATTTATGAATTTATTTCTTTTTAAGTTCCGGATCTCTACAAAGGGACCCACGTATTGGCATTAGACACTCGAGTATCCAGGTAACAAAGTATTCTACAATATAATCAGAGTAACAAGGCAGCTAACCAACATTCATTATTCTCATAGAGATTTTACAAAAGTCCAGCAGCACCTAGTTTGTCCCCTGTTGAACTCAACATATTCTATTTCAGCAGCTCTTACAGAAACCAATAGTAGGAAAAGAGTTCCCATCAGAGCCACATAAACACAAAAGATGAGTGGATAAAATGCTAGGAGTAAGGAATTATAGGAAATTACTGTCAGCAAATTCAGATGCTACGGCCTCCATATCGCTCGAAGGATTCCACATGGCTCCAGCTAACACCCCAATTGTTGATATCAAAACTTTTCTTCGCACAAAATCATGTCTATAAGCAATTGGATTACTTTCACCTAGGAAGCATAGAGGCGACTTTTCAAACAAAGATAACCAAAAATAATATTTCTTACATCAGACAACATCAGAATGATAGAGCAAAGGGAAATTAGAGAGAGCGAGAGAGAGAGAGAGAGAGAGAGAGAGATTCTGAATAATGCTATAGTTATACATAATTGAAAGAATGGCATCCATGCGAACCATGCCATCATTAAAAGAATTTCACGATTTGGAATCAAAGGTCACAATTTTTTCTTTCACATAAAACAAAAAAAAACCAGTAAGGAATAGTTACTTACCGCAAGAACTTGAATAAAAAACTCCATAGTATCGCTGAAAAGATTGAGCCACTACTGGTCGGCGCCACTTCTGAAACATCACGAGACAAATGGGAGAAACTTTAACGGACACTTTCATCATTCAGATTAAACAAAACGAAAGGAAAAAAGAAAAAACGAAAAAACAAGATTCCAGAATAGACGATGGTGTACTGCAGGTGAAGCTCTTGAAGCAGATAACGTCAGGGACTGCGGAAGATAGCCAATGGCCGATATTGACGCCATTGATAATGTCAGAGGTCGGGGGAAAAATGTAGAAACGTTTCGCGGGAAGATAAAGGCCTCAGATTTTGTGGAGCCTTCTACGCTCTCCGTGGGCCTGGTTTTAATTAAAATTTCAGTTCGGTTTATTTTGTTATCTTTTTGGACTTTATTTTTTGGGTTTACACATTATTATGCACCATGTTTATAATTGTGACTATAGTAATTATATATAAAAATTAAATATTTTCTCATAAATCTTGGAAATAAAACTTTTACTAAAACACCTATATATACACATATTACATTAATAATTTTTATTTTATCTTTTCTAATACTTCACTATTTTTTGGCTCTTTCTTTTTGCATAAAATGAAATAAACATAGATAAAAGATAGAATTAAATTAAAGACATTTTATCATCTGTTTTCCTTTACATTTTAATTACTTAAACTCCAAAAAAAATTCAAATGTGAGATATATACCATAAAAATAGATTACTAAAGAACTAAGGTCTTCAAATTTAATAAACATTATCAAAAATCATATGCTTTTAGATAGACGCATGATAACATTTTTTTGTTTATTATACAAATAAAAAATGTGCAAATGATCTTTGAATTATATTATTTTCATTATACTTAATTGAAAGAAAATATATCTTTTATACTACTTGTTGTGTAAGTTATATTTTTTTCATAATAGAACCACAGTGCTACACAATATGTGTGGCATGCTCTACTTTTTTTATTCGTATATATACATGTTAAGTTTCTATTCTGTATATATAAATATAACAGATATGGCAGTTGCATGGTCACAACCCTCATTAGGGTTTATTTAATTATTTAGATACATATGGTATAGTTTTATAATTAACTATAATACCTTTTATCGATAACTTTAACTTTTGACAGTTAATCGTTGGTTTTAAATGTTGACTGATGATTTTGATCACGTTTTCTAAAAAAAAAAAAATTATTACTGTAACACCCTAAATTAGTTTTTTGTAATTTAGGATTTTATTATAAATATAATAAAATAATTTTTCAATTTTCTTTATTTATCTAGAGTAAAAACTAAAATAAAATTGATGAAAGATTAAATTGAAAATAATTTTGAGAAAAATGGGTGAAAATTTAGATTCTGATGATATTTTTAAAAGAAAAATCAGAAACCAGATGTCAAAATGCGATTTAGAGAAATTTCGCCACATCAAACGCCCGGTCAACAAGCCCGATGAATCAGGACGCACAGCGTGGCAGCGGACGCTGACGCGGTACCACGCGGGAGGCCAGACGGGCGATCTGCGTGCCCGCGATCGAACGATCCAGATCCGTTCCTGCGTGCACGAACGGCCCAGATGTGTATCCCCCTCCCAAATGCAATCGGACGGTCATATTTGAATAGGATTGGATAGTTTAGATTAGATCACGATGGACGGTCCAGATTAGATCGCGATGAACGATCTAGATTCACTCTTTATTTAATTGCGATGGGACGGTTCAGATCAAATAAGATAGATGGCCTAGATCAAAAGCTGATGGATATAAATAACCCTCATCCGCACAAAACCCTAACCCTAGCCGCCAGACCCCCTCGTCGGAGAAGAAGACCCAGTTGCCAGGAAGGAGACCGCTGCCACCCACCGCCGCACCGGAGACCTTTTCGACTACCAAAAAAGGTTAAAAAAAATTTTTTTACTCAGAATTCAATTCTAAATACATCCACGGCCAAATCGGAGCAAAAGAATTGTCCAATTGGCCGAAAAATATAGGCGAAGCCTAGCGCTGCCGCCGCGGGGAATTTCACAAAACGCTTCCGATGAAACCCTTCCTGATTCCCATTATGTGTAATTTTTCTACCCTTATGATTACTGTGTCCTTCTCTACAGGTTGACTGGAGCAAAACACCCAACCGCAATATGAGGCGGAGGAGCTGCCGCACTGGAGAGTCCCATCGCTAGTGAGTTTCTATTTTTTTGTGTATTTTCGGTCAACCAATGCCCTTTAACGTATTTTCTCACAAGAATCGATGCAGAATCGGCCAAAAATAGCTGACCTGAGACGAACCGCCACCGCGAGCGGCGGCACCGTCGCTGGAGCACAGCGAAGTTGCCGTGCCGGAACTTCGAAATTGGCCAAGTGGCCCCTGGGACTGATTTTGGGTTTGTTTGGAGCATTTGTAGGTACTATTAGCACGCTTTAATTCCTGAAGAAAAATTTAAAAAATCCAGGAATCGCCCGTAGACACAGCCAAACAAGTTAGCTCCGGGCATCAAATTGAGTAAGGATCCCTATAACACCTATCTAAAATTTCTTTTTTTATATTTTATTAATAAATATAATTTTTTTAATTATTTTATTTATTTTATTATATCTTGTTTTATTTTAATTTAATAGAAAAATTGAGTAAATTGATAAAGGATTGAATTGAAAAAAATTTAGAAAAAAATGGTAAAAATTTGGGTTCTAGGGATATTTTTGAAAGAAAAATAAAAAATCGGAGGTTAAAACGCAATTTAAAAAAATTACACTACGTCAGACGCCCGGTCAACAACCCCGACCAACCAGGATACGCCAAGTGGCAAAGGCGCTGATGCGGGAGGCCACGCGGGGCTCTACGTGGGCGATCCACGTGCACGCGATCGAACGGTTGAGGTCCGTTCCTGCGCGCACGGACGGCCCATATTTGATTGCGATGAACGGCCTAGATTCACTCCTTATTTAATCACGATCGAACGGTACAGATCAAAAGCGATGGACGGCCCAGATCAAAAGCTAATGGGTATAAATAACCCCATCAGCACCCAAACCTTAACCCTAACCGCCAAAACCCCTCGCTAGAGAAGACAACCTAGCCGCTGGGCTTACAGCCGCCACCCGCCGCCGCACCGGAACCCTTTCTGACCGCCAAAAAAGGTAAAAATTTCTTCTTTTGCATGAAATTTAATTTTAAACCCACCCATGGCCAAATCAGAGTGAAAGAACTGGCCAATTGGCGGAAAAATATTGCCGAAACCAGGCGGTGTCGCTGCAGGGAATTTCACAAACCGCATCCGATGAAACCCTTCTCAATTCTCGTTTTGTGTAATTTTTCTACCATTGTGATCACTGTTTTCATCTCTACAGGTTGACCAAAGCGAAATACACAACTGCAACGTGAGCCGGAGTAGCCGTCACACTAGAGAGCCCCGCCGCTGGTGAGTTTTAGTTTTTTCTATTCTTTCGGCCCACTGAGGCCCTTTATCGTGTGTGGTCACAGGAATCGATGTAAAATCGATTGAATTTGGCCCAAAACAGTCGACCCGAGGCAGATCGCCGCCATGTCGGATTTCTGAAATTGGCCGAATAGGCCCTAAGACTGATTTTTGGGTTTATTTGGGACATGTGTAGGTACCATAAGTGTGTTTCAGTTCCCGGAGAAAAATTCAGGGAACCTAGGGACCACCCGTAGGCATAGTAAACCATTTAGCTTTTCGGTGTCAAATCAAGTAAGGATCCCTCACCCTATTTTCTATCATAGATTTGGAATTTGAATAAATAATAATACATGTATTTTGTACAAATTAAATAGATGTGCATAATTAATTACGGATTGCTAATGGAGCCCATACCGGACATGGTTCTCTGTTGATTTCTGTTGATTTATTTTACAGTCTAAAAAAATGATGGTATCTGATTTATCTATTTTATGCTTTAAATGCATGTATTACTGTCTTACTTGACCACTGTTTGATTTTGGAATTTAAGACATGATTGTATTACCGGATGCATATTTATTTGTTTATGTAATTATATTTGGTTTGATAATGGAGACTAAAGGAAAATAGAAAAGAGGTGTGATCAAATAAACAGATAGAATGACAGCCTTACTAGATATCCTAGGAGATGGTGAACGGACCGGGTACATAGAGAACCCTACCGTGAACGTTGTCTCATACCGGACGGGGTATAGAGACTTGGTAATTTGGCGCTTATACCGGACGGGGTATGGGGATGGCCCGCTTCACCCTCATACCAGACGGGATATTGAGATTTAATGTCTTTGGTGCTCATACCGAACGGGGTATAGGGACGACCCTGTAATTGATATTGTTAAGGGAAAGGGTTCACGTGTAGCAGGGACACCCCTATGAACCCCCATGGATACTAGTAGGTTGGTGAAACGAGAAACTGTTATGATTTAGTTTATTATTAATAAATATGAATTTATAATATGTTCTATATTGCTGATTGTTCATGAAGTTATGATTTGTATGGTATTATTGTCTTTGTATGTTGTTTTCATAAATTCCACAATAGTAAGTGAACGGTAAATAATTTTATGATTGATAAACGAATTTGCTAAATTTAGTGCTCCATTAGTTGTTTTAATTTTCTATCAATTTTTACTTCTATGTCGGTGATATAGTGTGATATCCTTACTGGGCTAGTGTAGCTCATTCTTTATTTAACTATTTCAGATCAAGAGAACCTGGTTCCAGAGCCCGATCCGCAAGAAGATTGCGAGTAGATGCTAGATACTTTCTATTTTTCATTACTTTTCTTATTTCTCATGTTTCTTTCAGAGAATTCATTCCGTAATGTTTGTTTAGTACTTTTAAGTTATTGTGTAAGGGATATAAACCTTAACCTTTTATTTCGCTTCTACACTTAAATTATTATATATCTCCTTTTGATTTCTGGGGCCGTTACAATCCCTCACTCTATTTCCTATCATAGAATTGAAGTCAAAATAAATAATAATACGATATTTTGTGTGAATTTAAAAAATATGCATAATTAATTACGGATTGCTAATAAAGCTAGAATCAGAAATTATCTACTATTGTTTGTTAATTGTTTTACAGTTTATATGCATAATGATATCTCATTAATTTGTTTTATAGTTTTGAATACATGTATGGTTTATTTTATGTGTTACTGTCGAATCGAAAAAAAAGAAGGTTAAATGGTAAAAATTGTATGATGAAATGAATGGATGAAAAAGCATCCTTACTGGATATCCTGGGAGATGGTGGATGGACTGGGGACATAGGGAACCCTACCATGAACATTGTCTCATACCGGACGGGGTATGGAGACTTGATAATTTGGCACTCATACCGGACGGGGTATGGGGACAACTCACTTCACCCTCATATCGGACGGGGTATTGAGGTTTGGTAAATTGGCGCTCATACCGGACGGGTATGGGGACAGCCTGCAATTGATAATGTTAAATGAAAGAGTTCACGTGTAGCGGGAACATCCCTATGAACCTCCATTGATACCAGCAAGCTGGTAAAAAGAGTGATAGTTATTGTGAGTTTATTGATGATGGGCATAGATTTATAATGCATGCTATGATTGCTGATTATACATAAAATCATGATCTGTATAATATTATTGTCTGTATAGATTATTTTTATGAATTCCACAATGGTAAATGAACGTTAAATGGTTTTATTTTTTATAAATGTATTGGTTTAAATTAAGTGCTCTATTAGTTGTTTTGATTTTATACCGACCTTTACTTCTGTGTCGGTGATATAGTGTGATATCCTTATTAGGCTAGTGTAGTTTATCCTTAATTTAACCATTTCAGATCAAGATGACCAGGTTTCAGAGCCTGATCCGTAAGAGGATTGCAAGTAGATGCTAGATTTTTTTATTTTTTGTTTATTTCTTTATTTCTTGTATTTCTTTCAAAATGGTGAATTTTATAACACTGTTTGGTACTTTAAGTTATTTGTGTAAGGAATGTAAACCCTAAACTTTTATTACGCTTCTACACTTTAATTATCTTTTATTTCCTTTAGATATTTTTGGGGTCATTACAGTTGGTATCAGAGCTGTATTCCTTGGACCCATTCCTTATACAAAATCCCTAGGGAACACCAAAATGATAGATTATCACTCAACCGTTCCTTATGAAATACAAGCACATATAGATGAGGAGAGGAATACCCTCATTAAACCGAGCAGCCCGGGAAGGTTCGCTTAGAGAAGATATTGGACAAATATTTGAGATGCTGAGGAGACTCATTGCTGCCCAGCAGGGCCGGGAAGAAAGGAGGGAGCTACCTGACCCTCCCCCACTACCACAGGTTGAGCCACCACTGTAATAAGAGGATCCCGAGCCACCCTGATATGACCCTACTCCTCTACAGTACCACCTGGTACCACCATAATATGATATGGTGCTCCAACTACAATACCACCCGACACCACCATAGTACAATCTGGTGCCCCATCGTATCAGCAAGTACCACCGCATGGCCACCCAATCCATCCTCAACATGGTCCAGTCCCTCTTTCACGGGACTCAGCTCCTCCCATGATGGACCCAGGCTACATAGAGAATATAAGAGATTAAATCCATCTACTTTTGCATGGGGATCCTCTTTTGAAGATGCCGAATACTAGTTAGCAGAGACAGAGAAAGCCTTCAATACCCTAAAAGTGACTCCCGAACAGAAAGTCACCCTTACTACCTACATGCTAGTTGGAGAAGCAGACCGCTGGTGGGAACTCAAACAGACCACCCTACCTGTTCCAGTCACTTGGGAACAGTTCCTGTCGACTTTTCATGCAGAGTACCTTCTAGAGTATTCTGACATCTGAAGGAGATGGAGTTTGTATAGTTGGTCCGGGGTTGCAAGTTTCTAGAGTTGGACCGATATTCCCTTGAGACATTGTTGGATGAAAGCAGGAAGGGTAAAAAGTTTAAATGGGGTCTCCGTCCAGAGATCAAACAGCAGTTGTTTGTGCTGGAGCTCGGGACTTATTCGGCTATTCTGGCTAAGACATAGTTAGTGGAGAGGAGCCTCTGCACCTTCTCTCAAGCAGTAGAGAACCTCAGTCCCTCAGCTCCACCTTGTAGACTAGCACCTACTGCGCCTGTTCAATAGAACAAGAGGCCCAGGCCGATGATCTAGGCTCCCCCTCAGGCTCTAGTGGCAGGACGCGGTAAGATCTATCAGCATTGTGGCAGGGGTCATGGGGACCGATGCTGCTATCGCCTCAACAACACCTGTCGCATATGTGGTAGTGCTCAACATTATACAAGGGAGTGCCCGAGGAACCAGAGTCAGGCCAGACCTCCTATCTAGGACAGGTTTACAATCTCACCCAGTAGGATACAGAAGCTAACCCGGACATGATACAAGGTATGTACACTATCTGTAACTATCTTGCTTATGTTTTGATTGATACTGGTACATCGTATTCATTTGTTTCACCTATTTTTACATCAAAATTTAATGTATTACCTGATAAATTTGATTCTGTGCTGTTTGTGTCTACTGCTGGGAGTATGACACTATTGTGAGAAGTTGTATACAGAGCTCGTGTCATAGATATAGTAGATAAAAAATTGAGTGTGGACCTAATAGAATTAGACACGATGGACTTTGATGTAATTTTAGTAATGAACTGGTTAGCAGCGTATCATGCCACCGTAGATTGTTTTAGCAAGAAGGTTGTATTCAATCTTCTTAATGAGGAACCGTTCACAAATTAATAAAATCGTTTAGCATCTGTTCCCTCACAGTAAATTTTCTTATTATCAAGTACTTTAACCCTACTGTTTTCTCTAACTAGGTAAACCTAAGGAAGAGATTTGTATTCAAAAGATTCCAGTAGCCCGAGACTTTTCATATGTATTTCCGGATGAACTACCCAAACTACCAGTGGACAGATAAGTCGAATTCACCATAAACCTTCAGCCAGACACTTAACTCATTTCGGTTGCTCCTTACCACATGAGTCGTGTTGAGATGAAGGAACTGAAGAAACAGATCACTGAATTGCAGGACAGTGGGTTTACCCGACATAGTGTGTCCCCTTGGGGTACCAGAGTCACCTTTGCCAGAAAATGAGATGGGACGTTGAGGTTATGTATTGATTACAAATGTCTGAATAGAGTCACAATCAAGAACAAGTATCCCCTCCCCAAGATTGATGACCTCTTCGATCAGTTGTAGGGTGTCCAGGTCTTCTCCAAAAGAGACCTGTGTTCATATTACCATCAGGAAAAAATCAAGACAGAAGACATGCCCAAGACAGCTTTTTAAACCAGGTGCGAACATTATGTGTTGGTCTTGTCGAGTGGATCGGGTAGATATACAATTTACAGTGATGCCTCCTACCTAGGTCTGGGTTGTGTTTTGATGTAGTATGGGAAGGTCATAGCCTATGGGTCCAGACAGTTGAAGAGTCATGAGAAAAATTATCCCACCTATGACTTAGAGCTTGTCACAATCATACACGCCTTGAAAACTTAACGCCATTATTTGTATGGGGAGATCTTTCATATCTATATCGATAACAAGAGTTTGAAACACATATTCACTTAAAAAGATCTCTACATGTGTCAGAGAATGTAGATAAAACTTCTCAATGACTATGATTGCGATATCTTGTATCACCCAGATAAGGGCAACATGGTAACCGACGCACTCAGCAGGAAAAGTGAAGGTACATTAGCCCATTTGATGATTTCAAAATACAGGCAGGTAGAAGCCGCACAACAAGTACGGCTTCAGGACCTGAGGAGAGTCACATGTTTGGGCTACCTGACTGTTTAGCCTGAGTTAATCCGGAGAATAAGGGAAGCTCAGTTCGTCGATTCAACCCTAACAGCCCTCAAGAAAGATGTAGAATAGGGAGTTAACTCAAAATTTCGAGTCTCCACCGATGGGTTGCTAAGATTCCAGGACATAGTGTGTGTTTCAAGTGACAGTGAGTTAAAGAGGGACATTATGACAGATGCCCATAGCTCAAAGTTCGTCATGCATATGAAAAGCACTAAGATGTACTAAAGTATGCGACTCCGATTTTGGTGGAACGAGATAAAAAGATATATAACTGACTTTGTTTCTAAGTGTTTGATATGTCAACAGGTCAAGACGGAACATCAACGCCTAGGTAGGCTACTTTAGCCATTACCAATCCCGGAGTAGAAGTGGGAACATATCACTATGAACATCGTGACAGGATTACCTGAGGCACACTCAGGACATGATGCCATCTGGGTAATTGTTGACTAGCTCACTAAGTCTTCTCACTTCTTGGCCATCAGGATGACCAATCCATTGGACAAATTAGCAAGAATGTATATCTAGGAAATAGTCAGATTACATGAAGTGCCAGTGACAGTAGTGTCCGACAGGGACCTCAGGTTCACTTCTCAGTTTTGGTCTAACTTTTAGCAAACCATGGGAACGAAGCTGTCTCTTAGTACTGTATTCCACCCTCATACAGATGGACAGTTAAAAAGGACAATTCGCACACTTGAGGATATACTCCGAGCTTGTGTTCTTGACTTCAAGGGCCATTGGGATGACCATATTTCCCTGATAGAGTTCACCTACAACAGCAGCTACCAAGTGAGTATTGACATGGTTCCGTATGAGGCGTTATATAGGCACCTATACAGATCGCCGATTTGTTGGGAAGAAGTGGGTGATACAAAACTATTTGACCCAAATCTAGTAGAGGAGACTACATCCAAAATAGTTAAGATCAGGAAGAACATCCAGGCGGCTCAGAGCAGACAGAAGAGTTATGTAGACACTTGGAGGAGGGATTTGGAATTTGAGAAAGACAATCGAGTGTTCCTTAAGGTCACTCCTTTCAAGAGAATCAGTAGGTTCGGCAAAAGAGGAAAATTGAATTCTCGATTTATTGGACCATTTAAAATCTTAGACAGAATTGGTACTATTGCCTATAGACTAGCACTACCTCCAGAACTTTCCAAGATCCATAATGTATTTCATGTGTCCATTTTACGCAAGTACAACCCGAACTCCTCTCACATCTTGGCCCACGAGCCTCTTCCACTCTAGGTGGACCTGCCATACGAGGAAGTACCGGTTGGCATTGTGGATCAAAAGAGCAGATTACTCCACAACCAAAAAATTCCATTTGTGAAGGTCCTATGGCAGAATCACACATCGAGAAATGCCACATGAGAGCTAGAATCAGACTTCATAGCCAAATATCCTCAGCTGTTTGATTGAGAGTGAGAGAGACAAATTTGAGAGACCAAATTTCTTTTAAGGAGGGAGAGTTGTAACACCCTAAATTAGTTTTTTGTAATTTAGGATTTTATTATAAATATAATAAAATAATTTTTCAATTTTCTTTATTTATTTAAAATAAAAAATTGAAATAATTGTATTTGAGACTTAATATAGGAATGACTTGGTAATTATTGCTTGTAGCTCACATGAATTCCCTATTTTGAGGTGGAGGCAATACATGTACACTTTTGTATTATTGCATACGAGAATATATGTTACCATCGTGTAATAAACTCAGAACAGTTCATGACATTAAACATATCAAATTGGATAATAGTATTATTTATAAATTATTATTTGTATCTAAATACTGAATTTTAATATTGTATTTTGTATCTTAAAAGAGTCATCTACAATGTATCTTATACTATATATATTTACGTATATGTACATATATAATGCTTATTAGTTGTAAGCTTAATATTTTATTTCCATTTCAGTTAATGCAATGTTCATATATGTTAATCTGGATATTATTTTAGTATTTAACAACAATAATTTCAAGAAATGTAATAAGCATAGTACTAGTATGGATCTAGACTATGCAATCTGGATGAAGTCGTGCCTACCACTCACAATATTATAGAAGAATGATGCTTTATTATAAGTGAGAGTGATCCAACAACATGATTCTAATGATAAAGATTAACTATGTTCTGGATACCATGAGAGGCAAAATAATTAAGGGAGAATTGTTAAGAGTCTTTTAAGCCAAATAATAGGCCAATTCATAGGTCCCAAAAAGATTGAAATGAGCACCATTTAAGTGAGCTTGTTTTAATTTTGTATAAAGGAAAGAAGTGTAGGAGAGTACACTATGAAAATATATAATCTTTCTATAAGACTAAGGACATTAAAATTAACGTTGTTTGAGATAATGTAGTGCACTTGGTATTGCTATCTTATTTGCACAGTTTAGGTCTTTAAAATAAACTATAATATTTAAAGACAAAATAAGCTCTTATTGAACTTATTCCCTGATATGTGTAAGATGAAGAGAGATTAAAGCGAGAGAAGATAAAATGTTCTCACTTAGCTACTTTTTTTAAAGATACTGCCATTAAGAAGAGAAAAATAGACAATAAAGAAAAAAGAGTTGTTTGCAATGAGACTTCAAGGCCTAAAGTATAATATAAAAAGGATAATGTTACCACATATTTCTTTTACAAAAAAGTTGGTTATGTGAAGAATGATTGTTCCAAGTATGTCAAGTAACTTATTAAGAAAGATATTATTTCTCAACTTTATTCATTCTAAAGTTAATTTTGTTTTAATACAATCTGACATTTGATGACTAGATAAAGAGACAACTATTCAGATATGTGTGACAATATAGGGTTGTTTAAGCTATCAAAAGCCGACTGATATTGAAAGATTTATCTATATGGGATATGGCAAAAAGGCTCATGTTGAACCAATTAATTTATGTAGATTACAAATAGAATTTAGTCATACTTTAGATTTGAATGAGATTGTTTTTGTAGTCTTTTATATAGAACTAACTTGTTTCTATTTCTCGTGGGGATATATCAGATTATTCTTATTTAGTTAGAAATAAAAAAAATTAGTTGTTACTGAAATTTAATCAATACTAGTTATTTAATGAATATAAAAAAATTAGTTGCTACTAAAATTTGATCAATACTAGTTATTTAATGAATAATTTATGTAAGTTGAATGTTTTCTCACATATTAATAAATTCTTGCATAAAGTGCAAATTGGTTAATATGAATTCTTTCATGTTATAGCACACGTGTTTATGTCATATTTTTTAAACAGAAATAATTAGAATATTTGAGTTTGATAGAATTCTCAATTTCCTTAATTTCTCAAATTTAAAATTTTCATTGAATGCATGACAAGAAAACAAATAAAAGTCAAGAACCTTAGTGCCATTAGGAGTTCAAATATATTTGAATTAATTTAATCATCTCCTTACAACTGAGAACAATAATGTTTTGTTACTTTTATAGATGATTATTCCCGTTATGGCTACCTACATAAAAAGTCTCATTCGTTGGATATGTTTAAAACTTACAAAACTAAAATTAAAAATAAGCTTGATAAGAATATTAAATCTATTTAATATAATAGTTAGAGTAGATATTATGGTATATATGATGAAACATGTGAACAAAATCTAAGACTTTCTGTGAGATATTTAACATAATTTGACATCATTCCCCAATACACCATGCATGAGACTTCAAGTCAAAATGGTGTCATTGAGATATGTAGGACCCTAAAAGATATGAGAAAAAGTATGATAAATAATTTTTTCTTATTAGAATTACTATGGGAAGACGTCTTAAAGACAACTATACGTGTGTATATATACATATATATTCCTAACTGAATTTCAAGTAAAGTAATACAAATATTTCATATGAATTATGGACTAACAAAAAGCCTAGTATTAAACATTTGTTCATATGGAGCTTTCTAGTTGAGGTTTCACCATATAGGCCTAGTGAAACAAAAATGGACTCAAGAACAATAAGATACTACTTTGTTGAATACTAAAAAAGTTCAATGGAGTTCAAGTTTTATGATCCACTAAATACATCCCTTTTTGACATGTAATATTAAGTTCATTGAGCATGTTAAACATAATGGAAGTGTTAAGCTCAGGGATTTAAGGAGGAATATATTATTATTCCATAGTTGCATTTAGAAATATAAAGTAATTATACTTAACATTATTCAAGATGCAAATAAAGATGAAAATATGAGTGAGAGATGAACTTGACATCTTGATAAATAAGTTATAACATTCAGAGAAACACAAGTGAGAGATGAACTTAATACCTTGATAGATAAGTTGCAGTATTCGGAAAAACAAGAGTGATAACTGAACTTCTCACCTTATAGAAAAGTTGTAATGTTCAGAGAAACACAAGTGCTCAGTGAGTTAGACAATATCAACAGGTAGCTTATCGTAATATTTTGGATAAAGTAGTGGAATCTCAAGTAATTGGTTTGAAAAAAATGATGTAAACAAAAGTGGTTTGTCCGAAGCTATATAAAAAAGTTTTCTCTTTAATTTAATTGTTATTTACCATTACTTACATCATGCCTTTACTCACATTACACGTACTCACTTAAGAGAAAATCACAAGCACACTCAGTTATCCTCATTTATTCATATCATCATTAATCGTTTGTTGAGAACTTAAATAAAATAATAAATTTTACTATTATTCAAAAAAAAATTATGCATATTAAATAATAAAGACATTCCCATAAATAAACTTTTCTATATTAGACCAAATATCAAATAAAAGAGGAAGTTAAGAAATTTGCTTAAAAGCTTTAAAAATTTTAATAACCCAATTCGTTGCCAATCTTGGTTTGTCCTAGACCTAAGCCAACAATATAGTCAGTGAATTAAATGTTTAGATATTGCTTGATAAATATAACAATTATTGAGCTCTAAAGATAATAAACAATTGTAAAGTGAAACATGTGGCCTACGTGGGAGATTCTTAGGTAATTTCTTTATGTAAGCCAACATATTTCTTAAGTATATATTCTATTTGTTATCTACTTTTGGACCTATTAAAATTGATTGATTAAATTTATAAAGTTATTGGACTTGATAAATTATCTCTTTAAAATGTGTAGAGATTGAATTTTTATTTTATTTTATTTCTCGATGAATCGAAATAAAATAAAATAAAACTCATAGTCCATGGCTCTATATAGATCATGATTCCTAATCTAAACATATCATTTATTTTTACCATCTCCTATCACCGAGTAAAACCAAAGATTCTCTTTATGAAAAAGTTTAGACGTGGAAGACCATGGACTCGTCTATTTTATTGTGATGGGTTTATTTATGCTTCTAATTTATTCTGTTAATTTTCTAATTTATATGAGATCATGCATTTCCAAATAAAGTTATTTTCATAATATAAATTTTTCTAAAGGAAAAAGCTGATAAAAAAATTAAAAACAATAATGATAATAATAGAAATACAAAAGAAATTGATAGTTAAGGAACTTGTAAGAAGATATAAATTAGACAAAAGAAAAAGATATAAAGAATGAGAATAAAAGGATTATACTAAAATAATTGGACCATTATGTTTTAGTTAGGATTCTCGATTTGTTTTTAGACTGACTATTCCATTTAACTAGGGTAGTGTGTTTAGATTTGTTGGGTGGTTTTAAATATTTTTTTTAGGTAAAACCTAAGTGTAGAACAACTAATAATAACCATAATTATCTATTATTGTAGAAAAATAGAAAAAAAGATAAGAGGATAAAAAATAGATAAATAGAATGAAAAAATGATAAAAATAAGGATTTTGAAGCAAAAAATAACAATATTACTAAATATAAAGAATAAAGGAGATATGTATATATATATATTAGATAAAAACGTGAAATAACTTATTAGAAAATGCAAATAATCATTTAAGATCTTGGGATTTAAGTTGCATAACATATTTTCATCAATTCAAATAATAACTAACTTATGACGATTTTTTCACTCAATAAAGTGCTAATGGAAATTATATTTAGAGATGATAATAGCATTCATATCCCTTGTGGTCACAATCTCATTTGTTTTGGTGACATGCTCAGATTTAGAAAGACTTGCACAAATATTAGATAATAAAGTAAAAAGGCTCAATGTAACCTTGATAATGTGATAAATTCCCACTTAAGAAACATAACCAATATCCATATGTCATGTACTTCAAGAAGATATGTAGAAGATCCACATTTATGAAGGATTACGAATGGTCCAAGGAGAAGTTAATTGCAATGAGCTTCTTAAAGTGTTGGCCATTACAAAATTAGCATGAGAAAACTTTTTAAAAAAATAATAAGCAATAATGGATTTTTGAGGTTCCAGGGCATAAAGGTTCACAATGTATAATATGTAGAGGAATGTGATTATAAAGCGTAGCAACATAAAATTTCGTGGACTTCTTAAGCTCATCAAGAGAACAAAATAGAGAGGCAACAAGGCAAGTAGTAAACATTTATTTTTTTAAGAAATGATCCAAGTCATTTTCATCATCTAAGTACTTAATATTAGTAATTTGCATTCAATAATCAGCAAATCATAAGATTTGTGTCTTATAATCGAAGTACACTAAAGACATCTAGAAGAAATGTGATATTTTTCATGACAACAATGATAATCATGAAAAGCCATGTGAAGCACTATAATGACCATTGAGATGTAGAATTAATTATATGACTAAATGCTAGAGAGGTATTAAATTTAGCTATATAAAAAGACTTAGATGAACTCTCCCATGAAAAACAATACTCAATTGAGTAATAAGATATTTGAATTAGTTATTCATTTTCGGGTGTTTTTTTGTAGGATTCTTCTAAAAACTCTAAAAAGTTTAAAACAACTCTCTCCTTTCGTTTCTATTCTTATATTGTTGATCTAGAACCAACAACAAAATTATAATCTTCAAATCAACACTTAAGTTTCTCAAGTTAGGTTATATGATTAACTATATTATGATTCAATTTCAATTTGTGGTCATAAATTAGTATTTTATAATATTTTAAAATCACTTAAATTTCCCGTTAAAATTGCTATTAAAACATTTAAAATAAAACTCCTTAAGGAATTTAGGATAAACTTAACTTGGGGGGGGGGGGTTTACTGTTTCCCTGGTTGAAAACGAGGGCTTACTGTTTTTGGAATTGGGAGTAGAGAAAGCGGAATAAGAACCAGCGGATGAGCAATCAGTCACGGTGCTGCCAGCCATAGAAATTGCAGATTCGCACCTCTGTTTCTCTCTCAGACACTGCAGTGCTTCCCCTCCTGCAACAACCAAGCGATCCTGTGGATTCTCTCCGACAAAACCTAACACGTAATCATGCAGCGTTCAGTCGACGAAATGGGGAGCTCGGCCACGGCCAACAACTCCAAGAAACCCGTTTTTCTAACCAAAGCCCAGCGCGAGCAGCTTGCCCTCCAACGCCGCCAAGAAGAAATCGCCGAACAGAAGCGTCGTCTCGAACAACTCAATCGCCCTGCCTCTGATTCCGACCGCCGAGACCGGGACAGGGACCGTCGCGACCGAGACCGCGATCCAGAACGGCGAAATCGCGAACGCGAACGGGAGCGTGAGGAGGAGGCCAAGGCTCGGGAGCGTGCGCGCCTGGAGAAATTGGCGGAAAGAGAGCGCGAGAAGGAGCTGGAAGCCATAAAAGAGCAGTACCTTGGATCTAAGAAACCCAAAAAGAGGGTTATCAAGCCGAGTGAGAAGTTTCGTTTCTCTTTCGATTGGGAGAACACGGAGGATACCTCGCGGGATATGAATTCTCTCTATCAAAACCCTCACGAGGCCCAGCTCTTGTTTGGTCGCGGGTTTCGCGCCGGTATGGACCGCCGCGAGCAGAAGAAGCTCGCTGCCAAGAACGAGAAGGAGATGCGAGAGGAGATTCGAAGGAAGGAGGGCGTTGAGGAGAAGCCGGAGGAGGCGGCGGCCCAGAGGTTAAAAGAAGAAGCCGCTGATTTGTATGATACATTTGACATGAGGGTTGACAGGCACTGGAGCGAGAAGAAGCTGGAAGAGATGACGGAGAGGGACTGGAGGATTTTTAGGGAGGACTTCAATATTTCATATAAGGGATCTAAGATTCCTAGGCCTATGAGGAACTGGGGTGAGAGTAAGCTCAGTGCTGAGCTGTTGAAAGCTGTGGAAAGAGCCGGATACAAGAAGCCCTCTCCAATTCAGATGGCAGCCATTCCACTAGGATTGCAGCAGCGAGACGTCATTGGGATTGCGGAGACTGGTTCCGGTAAGACTGCTGCTTTTGTTTTGCCCATGTTGTCTTATATTACTAGACTTCCTCCTATGAGTGAAGAGAACGAGGCTGAAGGGCCTTATGCTGTGGTCATGGCACCAACTCGCGAACTCGCACAGCAGATAGAAGATGAGACTGTCAAGTTTGCCCATTACTTGGGCATCAAAGTTGTTTCCATTGTTGGTGGACAGTCAATTGAGGAACAAGGGTTCAAAATTAGACAAGGGTGTGAGATTGTCATTGCTACACCAGGTCGTTTGATTGATTGCTTGGAGAGGCGTTATGCTGTGTTGAACCAGTGTAATTATGTCGTTCTTGATGAGGCTGACCGCATGATAGACATGGGTTTTGAGCCACAAGTTGTAGGTGTATTAGATGCCATGCCTTCAAGCAATTTGAAACCAGAGAATGAAGATGAGGAGCTCGATGAGAAGAAGATTTATAGAACCACTTACATGTTCAGTGCTACCATGCCACCAGCTGTAGAGCGGCTTGCTAGGAAGTACTTGAGGAATCCTGTTGTAGTCACCATTGGCACTGCTGGAAAGGCTACTGACTTAATATCACAACATGTGATGATGATGAAGGAATTGGAGAAATTTTCTAGATTGCAGAGATTACTTGATGATCTTGGGGACAAGACTGCCATTGTATTTGTCAACACCAAAAAGAATGCTGATACTATTGCCAAGAATCTGGATAAAGCAGGCTATCGGGTCACGACTTTGCATGGAGGGAAATCTCAAGAACAGAGAGAATTTAGCTTAGAAGGCTTTAGAACTAAGAGATATAATGTTCTTGTTGCAACTGACGTTGCAGGGCGTGGTATTGATATACCCGATGTGGCTCATGTCATTAACTATGACATGCCTAATAATATAGAAATGTACACACATCGTATTGGACGAACAGGTCGTGCTGGAAAGAGTGGTGTAGCCACAACATTCTTGACTCTTCAGGATACTGATGTCTTTTATGATCTTAAGCAAATGCTTATTCAGAGCAATAGTCCTGTGCCTCCTGACCTAGCAAAGCATGAGGCCTCAAAATTCAAGCCTGGAACAATTCCTGACAGACCTCCTAGGCGCAACGACACTGTTTTTGCCCATTGAGAAATTCAAGATTTTGAAGGAGATGTCTAATGAAGCTTAAAGCATTTTGATTTTTCCAGTAATTTGTTATTTTGGTAAGGGAAACAGCTTTTGGTAAGTAAAGGATCATGAGAATTCTGCCATCCTTAAATGGCAACTGATGTCCTTTAGTACTCAGTGGTATTACTGATTTTATGATGATTATTTACTGATTGTAAGAGTTACACCTTCTTAGCATATCCATGAAGATTCATGGGATTATGGATTATAATTAGATAGTTTTAGACAATATATACATACTTTTGGTTCTTTTTTATCCTGGATCTTAGCAAAGCATGTTTACATTTTGCACTTGTGAATTGGATTTACTTTTGACGGAGTGGAGGGAACTGGCTTTATGACATCATTACCCAACAAGATTAAATCTCAATTCAGTATCAGTGCTATAAAGGAACCCTGTGGTTGGTGTGTTTCCTTGCTCATGTCTAGTTTATATTGTTAGCTGAAGTAGGATGGTCTTTCTTATATACTGTACTGCATAGAAACTCGATTATTGAGCTCATAAAGTCTTGTAAAGGATATGTATTGTCTTGGTGTCTTTCTGCAGCATGTTTATGTTATGGATGCTATCTTGGTGTTCAACTCTTCTTATCATCATGAAGCAGGTATCTCTGCCCATCCGTTCCATTTTGGAAGTATCGAAAACCATGCCAAGCATTGTTTTGAGGTGTTCAGTTGTAGGCTGGGAATGTAGGCAGTATTTTTACATACAGAAAAAAATTTCCATATTTTTCTTAAATAGTCACCCCCTTTGTTCTTCCTTAAATTTGTCTCTTAGTAGTTTTGGTGATGTCAAAAGAGGGAAAGACAAAGAATAATCAGAAAACTCCTTTGAGCTGCCATTTTTTATATGATCTTCTTGATTATTATTTTTGTATAGATAAACTACTCTTGAAAGTTGAATGATTCATAACAGTTTTCACAACTAAACAATTGCAAGTAGTCAAGGCTCAGCATAATATTTTGTTGCAATGGCACCTCATCTTCATCGATCATAAGTTTTCCTCAGTAGTTCATTTTGTATTCGTAAGTGACCTCACATTTATTGACAGATATAGGAGCGGAGTCTTTTTCCTGCTGAATGCAGGTGATGGGAGTAGGGTTAAAGATGGAGGTAGGTTAGAGACTTGAATCGATAATCTATATTGAGAAGACTCGGTGCTCAATTGACTTGAATCTAGAGTTAAAGTGGACGGAACTACATGATTTAAGTCCTTTTTCTCTGTAAAATCTTGGGTTTTCAACTTTCTTTCTTGGAGAACTATGACCCCGTTTCTTTGCATTCGGTATCTGCAGGAACCCCCATATGGTGAATAATGTATTGAAGCAATTGAAAAGGAGATTGGTTTTATCATCACTGAGTCTACTTCTTTGCTGTGGCCAAAGATAACAGGGGGAAAATCTGTATATGAAAATAGATGATCGGAGCAGTTTGGTGGGTCTCTGTCTAGGTGTGGCATTGTCCCTTTTGGTCTAAAACAATTATTTAGTGTGATAATTTGATTCTTTATTTAAAATTAGTGGTTGTGTAGTTTTTATGTGGTTACGTCTACCCTTCCAGATGATTTTTAGGCCCTACTGTTATGGCCTCTGCAACACTGATCATAAGGTAACACGTCCTCTCAACCTCCGATTATAATTCCATGACAAGGATTATAATGTAACAGTTTTCAAATGGTTAAATCCTTCTTTAACCGCCGCAGCCAGTGAGTGAGTATCACAATAAGAATTTGTGGTGTTTCCTTTAAACTTTGCTTGTCCTTTAGGTCTGAAATTTAACAAAATGGGAAATTGATGTCTGTAGTGCTTATATCAAATTTCTTAACGTGGGTATGCCTGGTTAAAACTTGAGACATCTAGATTACTCACTCCCATCATATACGGAATCTGATTTCAGGCTATGCAACTGTTGCACAAGGCTTGAACTGTGTCAACATTTGCGTTAACAATATACATTCTTCTTCTTCATTTCCTGATACGGAAGAACAATTTACACATATCACAGTGACTGAATCTTGAAAGGAATACTTTTCTGTTTGCCTTTCCTAGTTGTACAACTTGTGCTGCTCTTTTGTGATGCAAATTCTTTAGTACACATTCAGTTTTCAGGATTATCAAGTTCGTGCAAGTGAGTAAGCTGAAAGATATGATCATGGGTTCCTGTGGATTGACTATAGCCTCCAGGCTTGCCACTCCAAAGCCGGACCATATTCTTGCCTCATTTGAAAAGAAAAACTTCAGAAATAAGAAGATTGATCTGGGATGATATTCATTTGCTAAAGCATCTATCTTTTCGTATTGGGCAAAGTTCTCATTTATGGATCATCCGTCTTGGTATGATGAGGACTCTTTATCACTTAAAAAGTTTTTACAAATGACTTCTTCACTGAATCTGCTTTGACGAGACATAACGTAGAACCATGAACAACACATGACCATTCTATGAGGAAGCTGTTGCAGCACCATGACGTGTTGCGGGCTTTTTTGAGACGCAGATTCAAGGTGTGCAATGCATTATCGGTAAATTCTGATGTCAGCTTTAATGTGTGTGTATACATATCTGTATATTTTGCATTCAAGCCATGGAAAAGTCTTTTATAAACAAATGTGTAGAACCAAAAGTGCTTTGGATCAATGCTATAGCCAAAATCTATATATGCTAAGTCTAAATATAAAAAGTTGAAAATATTAGTTTTTAAAAAATGGCTTCAGCTGTAGATATTTGTGTTCCAAAATTATCTTAATTAATTAAAAAAGGTTATATATATATATATATATATACATATAAGACTTTATCCAACTGTTGCTACTGTTTGTCACTGGCTATCATGGCTCGCGAGCCATCCTTCATCGTTAGTTGCCATCATCCTCCGACACCAGTGGGCTACCAATGGATAATGATAACGATTAAATAATCCTCTATGGCCAATCGGCCGCAATTGGCCACCACCCTTAATTGCCAATCGGCTACCGCAACTGCCATCTATTGCTAGTTGGTTGCTGCTCTCACTGTTAGCTAGCCATTCTTTGCTGCCTTGGTGGTTGTTTGCTACCAGTTGGTTGTCCTTTTCCACTAGTCAATTACAGTTAGTTGCCCTCTGCCACCCACCCACTCTTTAACGCTCGCCCTTTATCGGTTGTCTGTTGCTTGTCGCTTGTTGCTTGTCACTTGTCACTCGCTAGCCATATTTCACTATTCGACAATCATCCTCTGTCGCCTGTAAGTCGCCTTTTGTCTCCACCAATGACTCTCCACCTCCTGTCAGTTCTCTTTTGCCCCTCGTTGACCCCTCTCTGCTACTTGTTGGCTGCCTCTATTTGACACTTGTCTTTCATTGGTCGCGTCTATTCACCACTTGCCTTTCTTTGCCCACCACTGTTTGCCATCTGCTAGTCGCCGCCTATGAATTGCCTCAGTCCTAATAGCATTTTTTTTTCCCATTCGCCATCCACTGAAAACCCCTATCTAATGTAGGTAGTCATCGCCATCATTAAAAACTCAAATATAAAATGAATTAGTTTTTTTAATAACGTTTTTATACATATAATAACTCAATAACTTTTTTTTTCATTAATTTTTTTTTATGTTGATATTATTTGTATTGTTAAATTTACAAACATATGTTGATATGTATATATATATATATATTATGTTTATATGTATTAATATTAGTGTATGAATAATTAGTCAAATTAAACTTATAGTTTTTGATATATTTTAAGATTCATTTCTGCCCAACAGGCTCGGGAAGAAAGGAGGGAGCTGTTTGACCCTCCCATGCTGCCATAGTTTGACCCACCCTTGCAGTGGGAAGGTTTGGAGCCACTCCGGTACAACCTTGTTCCCCCATCGTATCATCTGACATTGTCACAGTACAATTTGGTGTCCTCACCATACAATTAGATGCTGCCATAGGGCCACCCGACCCCTCTCCAGCACAATCCAGTCTCTCTTTCACGGAACCGGTTCCACCCATGATAGACCAAGGTTACACTGAAAGATATAAAAAACTAAATCTATCTATTTTTGCAGGGACATTCTCTTTCGAAGAGGCTGAGTATTGGCTAGCTAAGATAGAGAAGACCTTCTCGACTCTTGGGGTGGTTCTTGAATAGAAGGTGATACTCGCCACTTACATGCTCGTGGGAGAGACAGATTGCTGGTGGCAACTCAAGCAGGCCACACTGCCCGTTCCAATCACTTAAAAACAGTTCCTAATGGTTTTCAATGCAGAATACCTCCCAGAGCACCTTTGGCAACTGAAGGAGATGAAGTTTGCACACCTGGTACAAGGTGATATGACAAAGTCAGAGTATGTCCAGAGATTTCTAGAGTTGGACATGTACTCCCTCAAGAGTGTGATGAATGAAGGCAAGAAGGCAAGGAAGTTCGAGTGGGGCATCCGTCATGAGATTAGATAATGCTGTACGTATTTGAGCTCAGTACCTACTCAGCCATTCTGGTCAAGGCACAGCTAGTAGAATGGAACCTTCATATCTTTCCTCAAACAATAGAAAATTTTAGACCCTCGGTTCCACACTACAGGCCAACAGCCACTGTGCTGGTTCAGCAGAATAAGATGTCTAGATCAGTGACTCAGGCTCCTCCTCAAGCTCCGACAATAAGACACGGTAGGACTTGCCAGCACTATGGCAAGGATCATGGGGACCGATCCTACTATTATCTCAACAATACATGCTGCATATGTGGGAGTACCCAACACTACGCGAGAGAGTGCCCGTGAAATCAGAATCAGACCAGACCTCCTATCTAGTGCAGAGCTTACAGCCTCACTCAGCAAGATGTAGAAGCCAATCCGGATGTGATACATGGTACATACACTATCTGTAATCACTTCACACATGTATTGATTGATACTGGTACTTCACACTTGTTTGTCTCACATACCTTTGTAAAAAACTTGAATGTATTATCTGAAAAACTTGATTATGTGCTATTTGTGTCTATTTCTAGAAATAAGACACTGTTAGGGGAGGTTATATGCAAAGTTTGTATCGTAGACACAGCAGATAGGAAATTAAGTATAGACCTAATAGAGATAGACACAGGAGCTTTTGATGTAGTCTTGGGAATGAACTGGTTAGCGGCGTATCATGCCACTATAGATTGTTTCCACAAAAAAATTATATTCAACCCTTCTAATGAAGAGTCATTTACAAATTAATAAAAGTTTTAAGTATTATTTCCTTATGGTAATTCCTCGTTGGTGTGATACTTTTACTCGTTTATCTTTTCTACAATAGGCAAACCTAAGAAAGAAGTTTGCATTCAAGAAATCTCCGTGGTCCGAGAATTTTTGGATGTGTTTCTTAATGGACTACCATGACTGCCAGTGGAGAAAAAAGTTAAGTTCACCATAAACCTTCAGTCTGGCACCAAGCCTATCTCAGTTGTCTCTTACCGCATGAGTCGTATAGAGATGGAAGAGTTGAATAAACAGATCAAAGAATTGCAGGATAGTGGGTTCATCCGACACAGTATATTTCCTTGGGGTGCTGGAGTCACGTTTATAAAGAAATGATGAGACCCTGAGACTATGCATCGACTACAGGGGATTGAACAGAGTCACAATCAAGAACAAGTATCCCATCCCAGAATTAATGATATTTTTGACTAGTTACAAGGTATACAGGTATTTTTTCAAGATAGACTTGCGTTCAGGTTACCATCAAGTAAAGATTAGGATAAAAGGCATTCCCAAGAGAGTTTTCAGAACCCGGTACGGACACTATGAGTTTCTGGTAATACCTTTCGAGCTAACCAATGCACCAGCTATATTTATGAACTTGATGAACATGGTTTTTAAACAATTCCTATATCAGTTCATCATTGTGTTTATTGATGATATCCTAATCTATTCAAAGAGCAGAGAGGAACATGCCCATCACTTGGCTCAGGTTCTACAAGTTCTCAGGGAAAAAAAATTGTATACAAAATTGAGTAAGTGTGGATTCTGTTTTGAGCAGATTACCTTCTTATGGCACATCATATCAAAGGATTGGGTGTCAGTGAATCTCAAAAAAATTGAGATAGTACTTGGTTGAGAGAAATTGAGTTCAGTTAAAGGGATTTATACCTTTTTGGGAATGACAGGTTATTATCGCAGGTTTGTGAAAGGGATTTCTAGCCTAGCCCTCCTTTGATCCGGCTCACAAATAAGAACTTAAATTTGAATGGAACGAGAATTGTGAAAGCAGTTTTACAGAACTCAAGAAACTATTGACTACCGCATCCATTTTGGCTCTATCAAGTGGGACGGATGGATACATAGTGTATAATAATACCTCTTATTTGGGATTTGGTTGTGTTCTGATGTAGTATGATCATATCCTATGGGTCTAGGCAGTTGAAAAATCATGAAAAGAATTACCTCACTCACGACTTGGAATTAGTCGCCATTATCCACGCCCTGAAAACCTTGCGCTACTACTTGTATGGAGAGACTTTTGATATTTACATAGATCATAAGAACTTGAAGTATATATTCACTCAAAAGGATCTCAACATACGATAGAGACGTTGCATAGAGCTCCTTAAGAACTACGATTGTAAGATTTTATATCACCCGAGAAAGGGTAATATTGTAGCTGACGCGTTCAGTAGAAAAAGTGCAGGTATACTAGTTCACCTAATGGTTTCTGAATGCATGGTAATAGGGGCTGCACAGCAAATAAGGCTTCGGGACTTAAAAAGGGTTACATACCTGGCCTATTTGACAGTCCAACCCGAACTGATTTAGAAAATAAAGGAAGCTCAATTGACTTATTCCACCATAGTAGCTCTTAGGAAGGATGCAGAATAGGGGATAAATCTAGAATTCAGGGTCTCTGCCGATGGGTTGCTCAAATTCCAGGACAGAGTGTGTGTTCTAAATGACAATGAACTGAAAAGGGATATCATGACAAAGACTCATAGCTCAAGGTTCGCTATATATCCCGGAAGTACTGAAATGTATCAAAGTATGCGAGATCGGTTTTGGTGGAGTGGGATGAAAAGAGAGAGAACCTACTTTGTCTCCAAATGTCTGGTATGTCAATAGGTTAAGGCTGAGCATCAACACCCAAGCAGGATACTTCAGCCATTATCAATCTCATAGTGGAAATAGGAATATATCACCATGGAATTCGTGAGAGGGTTGTCTAAGACACACTCAAGACATGATGCTATCTAAGTAATTGTTGACCGACTCACCAAGTCCTCTCACTTCTTAATTATCAAGATAACCGACCCCTTGAACAAGCTAGCAAAACTCTATATCGGAGAGATAGTTAGGTTACATAGAGTCCTGATGACAGTGATATCTGACAGAGACCTCAGGTTCATTTCTTGGTTTTGGTCTAGTTTTCAGCAAACCATAGGAACGAAATTGTCTCTTAGCACCGCATTCTACTTTCAAACTGATGGATAATTAGAGAAGACGATTCACACACTAGAGGATATGCTTTGAGCTTGTGTTCTAGACTTCGGGGGCTATTGGGATAATCACCTACCTTTGATAGATCTCGTCTACAATAACAGTTATCAAGCAAGCATCAGCATGATCTCGTACGAGGCATTATATGGCCAACCCTATAGGTTGTCAATCTGCTGGAAAGAGGTGGGCAATAGAAAATTATTTGGCCCGAATCTTGTAGATGAGACTACAACCAAGGTAGCTAAAATCAAGAAGAACATCCAAACAACTTAGAGCAGGTAGAAGAGTTATGCAAACACCCGAATGAGAGATTTGAAATTTGATAAAGGCGATCGAGTGTTTCTTAAGATTACCCCTTTTAAGAGAATCAATAGGTTTGACAAGAAAGAAAAATTAAATCTTTGGTTCATTGGGTCATTTAAAATCTTAGACAGGATTGGTACGTCTGCCTACAGACTAGTACTACCTCTAGAGCTATCTAGGGTCTATAAGATGTTTCATGTGTTTATGTTACGCAAGTATAACTTGAACCCCTCACACATCCTGTCCCACGAGTCTTTTCAACTCTAGGAGGACCTATCTTATGAGAAGGTACCGGTAGGCATTGTGGACCGCAATAGCAGAGTACTTCACAACAGAAATTTTCTTTATCAATGTCCTATGGCAAAATCACACATAGGAAGAAGCTACTTGGGAGCTAAAATCGGACTTTAAAACCCAGTACATCCAACTGTTTCACTAAGTTGGGTGACAAATTTGAGGGACTAAATTTTTTCTTAAGAAGGGAGAGTTGTAATACCCAGGCCCATAAATTGGCTCCGAATAATTTTTTATATATATATAAAGTATATAAAT